>NW_026067972.1:5748207-5918485 GCF_014885135.2 Alexandromys fortis
GAGGTAAGGTGATCAGGAATTCCAGACCAGCGCTGGATTATATAGCAGGGTTCTTGGGGGGGGGGGGCTCCTTTTTAGACTTTCCAGATGCCCAAGACGTTGAGGGCAGAAAGCATTCATTGAGTGAGAGCTGACGTTGGGACTTGAGAAGCTGAGAACTGTGCCGGTTTCCCCCACTATGATTATTTAAGAGGGGAGCATTCGTTTGGGTTCACGGTTTCAGAGGTTTCAATGACTCCACAGTTGTTTGACTCAGTGTTTTCTGTCCCATGCATGGTGAGGCTGAACATCATGGCTGGGGGCAGGTAGTGGAGCAGAGTGGTTCACTTCAGACCAGGCAGAAAGCCTAAGAGGAAAGGGCTAAAAGCAACACACACAGCCGGGCGGTGGTGGTGCAAGCCTTTAACCCCAGCAGCTGGGAGGCAAGCAGGAAATCTCTTTCTCCAGGACACACAGAAACCCTGTCTCAAAAAAACAAAACAAACCAACAACATACACCCTTTAAGGCTTGCCTTCAGTGATCTGTTCCCCCGCCCCCAAAGGCCCTGATTCCTGTTTCCACTAATAATGCCACCATATTGTGAATCCATCAACAAATTAACCCACCGGGAAGGCCAGAGCCCCATGATTCGATCCATCAGCTGCAGATCCCGCCTTCAATTCATCAGGTTTTGATTAGACTTCATATTCAAGTGTTGATGGGAGCTCTGGTGTGGGCCCGAAGGAGGGAGTAGAGAGAAGGAAGGGGCGGGCATATCAGGAAAGAACCTGGCCTGAGAGAAGAGTGGACCTTCTCTGGACCTTTCCTCCTCAGTATTCTCCAGGGCCCAGCCCAGAAGGCTGCAACGGCTCCTAGTGAATCTAGAATGAGTGACCATGACAGAGCGTGGTTTCAGCCTAAAGAAGGGCAGTAAGGAATTGATATAAATCACCATTAGGTGTTACTGGTGACGGGTAGAGCGGGATGGCAAGGACAGTGGTGAGCAAGCACCTAGAAGACGAGAAGACGGCAGGGTGGCTGTGTTTAGCTTAGAAGCCCTGATGCAGGCGGTGGTAGTGCACACCCTTGATCCCAGCACTCCGGAGGCAGAGGCAGAGGCAGGCAGATCTCTGAGTTTGAGGCTAGCCTGGTCTACAGAGCATGTTTCAGTACAGCCAGAGTTAAACAGAGAAATCTGTCTTAAAAAACAAACAAACAAATACTCCGAAAAGCTTCATAGAGAAAAGAAACACTTCCCAGTGTTTCCTCTTACTAGATCAGGCAGGACCTTGGCTGTCTTGGTCACTTTTGTGATCTCAGGTCTAACATGATACCTTGCGATAGGGGGCACTTGAAATGACCTCATGGATAAAGCGTATGCTGCACAAGAGTGAGCAGTGAGTGTGATCCCCCGAACTGTGTAAAAATCTGGGTGTAGACGCACACATCTGTAGAGACTCTCAGTGCTGGGACACAAGATGGGTTGGCCCTTTGACTATCCGGCCAGCCTATCTCAGACAGTGAATCCCAGGTTCAGTGTGAGAGACCTTTATTACACTTCATCATCAGCGGTCCATAATATACCAGAAAAGTAATAACACAGAACCATTGAATGTCATTTACACAGGCATTTCTGTCTTAGAGGAATGGGTAACTGGTATTGTCTATTGCTGTGTACTGACCATCTCAAAACTCAGCACCTTCATAGCAGACACCATCTCACGTAAAGGCCAGAGATCTGGACGAGGAGGGCACGTCTGGCTCCATCTGCTCCTGAGGCGGTAGTCAGGCTGTTGACTGGAGCTGCAGCCTGAGGAAGGATGATCCACATTCAAGGTCACCCACTGGGCTGTCTGCTCTGCAGAAGCCTCCGTTCTGAGTTACAGAGGCTTTTCTGAAAGCTCCCACGGCACAGAACTCAGCATCCTCAGAGAGGTGCAGGTGAGAATGAATGATCAAGACAGAAGCCATGCTAATTTTATTGCAGCTTTATTGAGATAGGGTTTTCACGGCCTACCATTCACTCACATAGAGGGTTTTTTTGTTTGTTTGTTTGTTTGTTTGTTTTTTCGAGACAGGGTTTCTCTGTGGCTTTGGAGCCTGTCCTGGAACTAGCTCTTATAGACCAGGCTGGTCTCGAACTCACAGAGATCCACCTGCCTTTGCCTCCCAAGTGCTGGGATTAAAGGTGTGCGCCACCACCGCCCGGCTCACATAGAGTTTTGTATCCACCAATAATGTGCTGATTTCAACCACGCAAAAACATATTCCCATCACCTCCAGAAGATCACACCTTACACTGCAGGATCTCCCTCTGTGGGTGAGGCCCTCCTGGAACTCCCTTTTACTCCCTGCTCCTGCCTCCACCTCCCACATGCTGGAGGCTGTGTCTGTCACCTGCGGTGTCACCAGGTCTGGCCATCACTAAAGATTTGAACCTTAAACCCGGCAGGGTTAGGTGCTTGCCAAGCCTGGCAATTTAACTTTGATTCCTGGGTCCCACATGGTGGAAGGCAAAAACCGACTCCTGAAGGTGACCCCCTGACTCCCACAGCACGTGTACACACACACATGCACACACACACACACACACACACACACAGACACGCGTGCACGCACACTCAAGAACACATGCACTCATGCAGGCACACACACACCCCAAAATAAAAAAAGTAAGGAAAATTTAAAGCCATTGTCATGATAATAAAGTACAGACACTTTTATGTTAACATTTTAAAATTTGAGCTAGCTGTAGGGGCTCACACCTATACTCCCAACATTGGAAGGCTGAGGCAGGAGGATGTCTACTCATCCAGTGATAACCTGAAGTACATTGTGAGACCCTGTCCCAGAAAGCAAGCCAACAATAGGGAGAAACATAATTGACTGTTTTCAATATGACTTTAAAACCTCACGCGTGTGCAAAAATGTTGTCTTCGTTAGCGAAGACTTCAGTCTTCACAAATACTTTGAGACAGATTCCTCAACTAATTACGCGGGATTGGCGTAATCTTTTTTATTTATTTATTTATTTATTTATTTATTATGTATACAATATTCTGTCTGTGTGTATGCCTGCTGGCCAGAAGAGGGCACCAGACCTCATTACAGATGGTTGTGAGCCACCATGTGGTTGCTGGGAATTGAACTCAGGACCTTTGGAAGAGCAGGTAATGCTCTTAACCTCTGAGCCATCTCTCCAGCCCTGGCGTAATCTTGATAAGAAGCAAAACCGCTTCCTGGAGAAGGCCCGGGCACAGCTGGGTGACGCGAGCACATTCCTGTTCTCTTCTGTTTAATGAAGCTGCACAGCCAACAGCGTTCACGGTCAGATAGACTGGAGGCTGAAAAGTACGAAGATCACACGATAAAGACTCAATCTGGGGGTTGGAGAGAAGGCTCAGTCCTTCAGAGGACCAGACCTCCATTCCCAGCACCCACACAGTCTGGCTTGTAATGTTTAAATGGTAATATTGAGAGGAAATATCTTGAATAGGATTCCAGTTTAAACTGGAAAAAAAGAGCAATGTAAACACAGAGCAGAAGGGAAGTGAAGAGGCGCACAAACCAACAAAAACAGAGATACAAACGGAGACGCGAGGTGTGGAGGCCTGTGCCTCTGATACCTGAGAGGTAGGGACAGAAAGGCCAGGAGCTCAGGATCCTCCTGTCTCCAAAAACCCAGCAATGGCAAAAATAGAGAAACCAATGAAATCAAAAGCTGGCGCTTTGAAAAAACAAGCAAAAACCTCTGTAGCCAGACTAGCCCAGAAAGAAGGGAAGAAACAGAAAAAGATGAAGACAGCGTAAATTACCAGTAGAGCAATGAAAGCCTGGAAACTAAAGACTAACAACAGAATACGCCAACAACTCACATGCCTGGGGCTGACAGGCTGAGGGAAGTGGAAGAATTCTTGGATTACCACAGGCTCCCCAGACTCACTAGAGACAAGATAGGTTATCTGAGTAGGTCTCTAACTGTTTAAGACGTGCCATTTACAAGGGCTTCATACCACCTGTGGGGTAGTTTGAATACGAGAGAAAATGTAGGATACCCTCAGAAGATGTCCATCTGATAACCCAGCATTCAGGACTCTGAGGCAGGATCATCACAAGTTCAAAGCCAGCTTAGACTAAATAGCAGCAAACATTCTCTATCTCTTCAAAAGAGAACCCATCTTAACATTGTAAATATATCAGTTTTTCCTAATTTAATGTATAATATCAACAAAGCCATAACAAAATCTCAGCAGGTCTGTGTAGACACAGACAGCCTGATTCTAAACTGTACTGGATCTGACGATGCTGTGTTTGGGGGAGCTATGATGCTGGCATAAGGCCAAACAGGTGGAATGAGCGGGCAAACATAAGCTCATCACTGCAGAGGAGCGCCAGGGCAAGTGTCTATTCGGTAAAAATTCAAAAACAACAAAACAAACAAAACCTACTTTACACCCCACACACAAAAAACCAGTTTCTTGAGAGTTACAGACCACATTTCAGAGAGATTGGAAAGGAATTCTGCAGGACTTTAAGGTATAGGGTTATTTTTTTCAGGCAACAAAGAGCAATCAAACAAGATGGGCATGGTGGCTCACACCTGTACCCCCAGAGCTAGGGAACAATCGGCAGAAGGGTCACCTCAAGGAGATCTGGCTGATCAGGGATGCTTTCTCAAAAGAAAAGAAAAATCAAAACGAAGCAAGACACACAAAAAGCAATGGCAACAAAAGACAAGTTAAAAAGCAAGCCTTCCCCTTTGGATGAAAGGCTGCAGAGGAAGGAGATGTGATATGTACATGGTAGCAGAATCTAGTCACACCGCATCAGGACCTCCTGCTGGAAGCAAGCAACCGAGCTGGAATAACGACTTGGTGTAAGAAACCCAAACAATGAATGTACACGCATGCCAACGAGCTTACCTAGCAATCAGGATCGCGCAAATAAGAAGCATGCTGAGATTTCACTTTATACCAGACTGAATATACTTAAAAAGTAGGACAATACCAGCTATTGGCAAGCAAGAAAGGAACAGGGCTTCTCATACACTGCCGATGGCAGAATAGACTGGCACAATCCACTTGCAAAATGTTTTATAATCAGCGACAAAGCGATTCTACCACTAGCTATCCAGGCTAGATAAACTCAAATACATGTGTAGGAACATACTTGCATAAGACAAGCACGATTTGTAATCTCTCAGACTGGAAATGAGTCAAGTGTTCAGTAGTAGATGGGGCAAATCAAATGACGCGTTTATACGACAGAATGGGGAGGTGAAATGGGAAAACCACACCTATGTGCAACAGTATGTTTAAACAGGGGCTGGAGAGATGTCCAGCGGTTAAGCACATTTGCTGCTTTTGTAGAGGACCTGAGTTGGATTCCTATCGCCCACAGGACATCTCACAATGATAAATCCAGCTCCAGGGAGTCTGACGCCCTCTTGTGGCCTCAACAGGCTCTGTGTGCACTTGTGCACATAACTACATGCAGACACACATTCCTGTAAAATAAAAATCTTTTTTTAAAAAATATTTTTGAGTAAACCAAAGTAGGTACCAAAGAACCTCTGCTAATTGTCTTATGTGTAGTTGAGAACAAAGTGGGCAAGTTCTTAAGTTAAGTCTGGTAGCACAGGTCTGTAATGCCAGGTATGTGGGGCTGGAGCTAAGACAGGGTGACTGCAAGTTCAAGGCCAGCCTGGGCTGCAGAAGGAGCTCAAGACTAGTCTTGCAATCTAGTGAGACTCAAAAAGTTAAAAGGGGGCTTGGAGGAATGGATAAAGTTTCATGATAATGTACTCGCCTAGCTTGTGTGAAACCCTGGACTCAACCTTCAACACCTGGATGGTCTCTTTAAATGGTAAAATTATGTGGAAAAGAAACATCACAGGTTCGATGGGAAAGAAGGCCTAATCAGGATGACAGCCACACAAGAGGCTTCTGGGGACAGCGGAAGGCTCTATTTCCCTGAAGAGAGGATACACAGATATTTACAATAACTTTTATCCTGTACAGTTACATATCATGTATTATTCTACATGTGCTAGAATTAAAGACGTGCACCACCAAACCTGGCTCAACAGTGTTGAGGATTGTACAGGAGGACCTGAGTTCTAGACCAACTTCAAAACAAGATTCTGCCTCAGATAGCCCTTTTCTTTGATGAAAAACCATTTCTGTGATAGCAGCTAAGTACAGAAGAGGCAAGGATATTGAACAACTGTCATCAGACAGAGGTGTTCTCTATCAGGGAAATGCAATCACGGTGAGATGCTGCATCTCATCCCTGTTCAGAAAGACAACGTGTGTGCGTGAAGGCATGGGGAGCCTGGATCCTCAGAGCCTTCCTGCATTCTGATGGAAACTGATACCAGCTGCTTTGAAAAGCAAGTCCATCATTTCCTTAATTGGTCAAATACAGAATTACTAGACATACCCTCCTAAGTATGCACTGAAGAGAAATGAAAACATACATTGTCATAAAAACATATATATTAATGTTCAAAGCAGCATCATTCGTAATAACCCCAAAGCAGAAATCATTCAACCATTTATCAGTGGTGAGTGGTATTAAAAGTGTGGCATGCTGTTGGGGTCATCTTTTTACACACTGTGTGAAGGTGAGTCCTTCCTCACTTGCCTAAGGCACCATCCAATGGGTTTGATAAAGAGCTAAATGGCCAATAGCTAAGCAGGAGAGGAGAGGTAGGACTTCCAGGGAGGGAGACAGAGGAACTCAGAAAGAATCTGAGGTGTGGGAGATTCACCAGTGGAGGAAGTCAGATGTATAATACTGAGGAGAGGTAGTGAGCCACATGGCAGAATGTAGATTGATATAAATGGGTTAATTGAAGTTATAAGAGCTAGTTGGGAACAAGCCTAAGCTAAAGGCCAAGTTTTAATGATTCATTAAAAAGTCTCTGTGTTACTATTTGGGAGCTGGCAGTCCAAAGAAAGATTCGTGTATTTGGTACCCAAATGTGGGGTCTGTATGTCTAAGTGTAGGGCCTGAGAAAACAGAGAAAAGTTCTGGACAAGGAACAGGGTGCAGCTTCCCAGCAAATGTAGTCTCTCAGGCAAGCCTGGTGCTGGAAGCAGAAGTGTATAGAGGCACTGTTTCTTTAAGAGACCTTCTTGTGCAGTCAAGCGCTTTAGTGGAGCCTATGAACAGCCAACTGCTACTCAGTAGGAGACTAGGAGCCCAGAAAGTTCCCAGAAGCAAGGTAGGTAGATGCAGCTCCTAGCCATGAGGATCCGAGCATTTGGACCTTATATAATGCTACATTAGATGGTTTAAAAATAGAAACAGAAATAAAAACATAGATGACTTAACTGAGATTGGCTTAATATGGATTATAATTATTATCATTCTGGTACTTCATATTTTATTTTTAATAGCCATAGTATCTTTCTGTGCCCTCTCAAAGGACAAAGCTTTAGAAATATAGGAAAAAGAAAAATATAAAGTGTATTGAGGGCTGGAGAGATGGCTCAGTGGTTAAGAGGTTCCAGAGGTCCTGAGTCCAATTCTCAGCAACCACAAGTGGCTCACAACCATCTGTAATGAGATCTGGCGCCCTCTTCTGGCAAGCAGGCATACTTACAGACAGAACACTGTATACACAATAAATAAATAAATCTCAAAGAAAAAAAGTGGATTGATAAAAGACAAGCCTTAGAAGAAAAATTAGAAAGATAGTAAGACAGAGACAGAGGGATTGCTAGATTAAAAAAAATTAAAGCTGTAATTTCCTATGGTATGTGTTTACCATTCGTGAAGCAGGCATTAAATTCTTAGGCAATTCAAAGTAGAGTAATCCCCCAAGACTGGAAAGCTATGACAAAAGCAATCTGAGAAACTGGTCCTCAGATGCAATGGCAATCGTGGTGGAGGGACTAAGGGAACAGAACAGAGAAATAGGGCTAGAGGAATCCATAGTTCCCAAGGTCAGTTTCTAGGTGAAGGTGAGTGAGTATGCCTTAATATAAGTGTGGGTTGAATACAATGATGCCACCTTGGTGCTGTGTCATACAGTAGCTTTAAATGCTTGGGACAAGACTGAAGAAGCAGGAAAAAGATCTGAACCAAAGGTCCAAAGGAAGCATTCACTGATCTTTTTTCTTTCTTTCTTTTTCTTTTCTTTTTTTTTTTTAACTACAAAGATTGACTTCAGCTGTAAATACAAGAGTATCAGATTCAGAAGTTAGGCAAGTATTAATCAAAGCTTTGGCTTTCGAAAATGCCGATTCTTCCGGGCAGTGGTGGCGCACACCTTTAATCCCAGCACTCGGGAGGCAGAGGCAGGCGGATCTCTGTGAGTTCGACCAGCCTGGTCTACAAGTGCTAGTTTCAGGACAGGCCCCAAACCCACAGAAAAACCCTTCCTAAAAAAAAAAAAAAAAAACAAACAAACAAAAAAAAAAAAAAAAAAAGAAAAGAAGAAAAAAAAAAAAGAAAATGCCGATTCTGAGCACAAAAAGGCAAGAGCAGCACCAACAGATGAATGGATTGAAAAATGGCTGATATTGGATTTCATACTTACGATGCAACTTTAGTAGAAGTAATCTCTAAAGGCTTTGAGAAAAGCCAAACTGTCTTGGCTGTGACAAGCAAGGTCATTTCAAAAGGGTTTGTAGGCAAGTCATTCCTAGAAACAATGTTTTTTCTAGAGATAATTTAAAAAGAAGGTCCAGTATTCTGCAGTATGCAAAAGGTGTGACAAAGGATGGCATTGGACTAATGATTGCAGATCAACAGGGACAGACAAGGCGAAATCCCCCGGGGCGGAGGGGGGGTGCTCTCTTTGGTCATTTCAGGTCAGCAGCAGAGAAACCACAGAGCAATTAAACAGCACTGTTCTGATAGCCATTAATAACCCAGATATCAAAGTCATAGCATCTTCAGGAGGTAGTACAGAAAACTCAGGAGAGAACAGAAAACAAGTATTTAGGCAACCTGCTATAGATGATCAGAGGTCAAGACTAAAAGCCGAGATGGCCCAGCCTCATAGACTACTCCAGCCAGGGCTTCAGCTGAGCACTGAGCTTTCCCACCACACAGAGACAACAAATGATACATATAGCTCTCCCAAGACTTGACCATTATCCTAATTTTTTTCAGGGTCTCCTAAAGATGCTGTCTCCTCCCACACAAAGGAAGCAATTTTAAGAACATGATGCCCACATTCCCAAAGGTGGGATGGGTGATTTTTGGTCATTTGGTGGGTTATGGGTGTTTATCATTGTTAAGGGGGGGTTAGTTGCCGGTTGTTATTGGTGATAGAGAGGAAACTAAGCAAAGAAGATTAGGTTAAGAGATCTCTTTCTATTTCCTCTAACCTTCTTTCTTTTCTATCTACTGTTGGGGTAGAAAGGAAGGAAAAGGGATGAAAAGAAAGAAGGAATACAGGAATGATAGGATATAAGGGTAGATTATTGAATCTATTTTTAAATTAAAAAGCAACTACTACTCTCAAATATTTTATACTATGGATTTTTGTATATTGATACAAATTTAAGGTCATTTTTGTTACAGCATACTATATATGTGTTTCTACTCTTGTTTAAGATATTGTACCTATACACTTTTGGGGGTCTTGAGTACCAGTCTCAGGACCCACTCAGGGCTCAATAAAAGGATGTCTATGGCAAAGAGGGATCTGAGGGTAAAAAATTAACTCAAGCTCGTTACCTCTGCATGTTCTTTATTTTTCAGGTGAGGGGAAAAAGTGAAGTGAAACCTTTTATTGGACCACAGCGGGGAGATGCTGGGTTAATATTTTGTACACTTGTGGATTTGTGTACATGCTTAAGGCACCTTCTGATGGGTTTAATAAAGAGCTTAAGGGCCAATTACTAGGCAGGAGAGAACAGGCAGGACTTCTGAGGAAAGATAGGAACTCTTGGAAAGAATCAGAGGCTCAGAAAACTCACCAGCCAGATGCAGAGGAAGTCGGACATATGGCATTGAGAAGTAACAAGCCATGTGGCAGAATGTAGATTAATATAAATACATTCTAAGAGCTAGTTGAGAACAAACCTAAACTAAGGCCAAGCTTTCATAATTAATAAAAAGTTTTGTGTCATTATTCAGGAGCTGTTAATCCAAAGAAAGACCCATCATAGCACACTTATGACAGATGACCCTTAAAAACCCAAAGCTGGTGACTGGAGAGATGGCTCAGAGGTTAAGAGCACTGAAGCTTCTTCCAGAGGTCCTGAGTTCAATTCCCAGTATCCACATGGTGGATCACAACCATCCATAATGAGATCTGGTGCCTTCTTCTGGCATGCAGGCAGACATGCAGGCAAAATACTATATACACAATAAGTAAATAAACATTAAAAAGTAAACAAATGTAAATTAAAAAAAACTGCAAAGCTAAGTCAGAGACGCCAGATGAGATCTATTACTATCCCACTTACATGAAATCCTAGAATTATGTAGGCAGTTGAACTCCTGCAAACTCTTGTCTCAGTCTTGGGGGTGCTGGAACCACAGGTGTGAGCCACTGTACCCACACAGTTAGAGTGAGCCATGTAGTTAGAGTGAGCCATATAGTTGCTACTTTAAAACTACAATTTGAGATAGGGTCTTAGAGTGTAGTACCAGATAGCTTAGAAACTCTGTAGACCACAGTGGCCTCACTTGCCTCTGCCTCCTGAGCAGTGGGGTTAAAAAGCATTTGCCACTATGTGTTGACTGAGGTTTTCTGTCCCACCAGGTCCCACAGCTGTTTAGCCCCAAAGAAATCACACAGAGGTCTACATTTGTTATAAACTGATTGGCCCATTAGCTCAGGCTTCTAATTAACTAACTCTTATGACTTACATTAGCCCATAATTCTTGTCTGAGTTAGCCTCCTGGGTTGGTACCTTTTTTTGGTGAGGCAGTCACATCTTGCTTCCTCTGAGGCTGGACCACAACTGCTTAATCCTCTTCCCAGAATTATCCAGTTCTAATTGACCTGCCTCTACTTCCTGCCTGGTTGTCCCACCTATACTTCCTGCCTGGCTACCGGCCAATCAGTATTTTATTAAATAAGCACAATAAACAAATGTTTACAGGGTAAAACCAGTTCCACAGCAACTATGCCCATTGTTTTTTTGTTTTGTTTAGTTTTGTTTTGTTTTTGTTTTTGATAGGGCTCTAAGGCAGCCCAGGCTGGCCTCAAACTTGCTATGAGTAGTTGTGAATGGCCTTGAACTTCCAACCCTCCCATCTCCTCAAGATACTGGACTTACAGGTGTGTACCACCACACCCAAAAATTGCATATATTTTGCTTACTTGTTGGGCTTTTTTTGTTTTATGTATATGGTGTTTTGTTTGTCTGTCTGTGCACTATGTGTATTGTGTGCAGTGCCCACAGTGGCCAGAAGGAGGGATCAGATCCTGGGATTTGGAGTTACAGATGGCTGCAGGTGTTGGGAATCGAACTTGGGTCCTCTGCAAGAGCAGTCAACTGCTGACCTATCTCTCCTGTCCCTTTGTTTTGTTTTTCGAGACAGGGTCTCCTTCTGCAATTCAGTCAGGCCTGAGACTCCTGTAACCTAGCCTCACCCTAAACTGCTGAGATTATAGGTGTGAGCCACCATCTCCTATTAAGGTGTATATTTTGAATAAGTCAATTGTAGGTAGATTATTTTTTATAAAGCTTTTAAAAACATTCTCTATTGCATCTCTGAACAACACAATTTGGACCAAAATACTCCATTCTTTTTGAGTGCCAGACTTCACGCCTTCTTTGAGACCTAAAGAGATAATTTAGAAAAAGATAGGAAATTCTTTAGGTAATGGGTTTCTGGCCTTCTTGATGCCAGTTTTTTTTTTTCCCTTCTGTGGCATCCAGGGGCAATGCACCTGGGGATATTGGGACAGAGCAGAATGCATCCTTTAACAAGGTAATTCTGAGCCAGGTGTGGAAGTACACACCTGTAATCCCAGCACTAGAGGCAGCAAATGAGACACGAGGTGAAGACAGGAGGATTGTGGCTCCCGGGAAGCCATGGCTACATAACGAGTTTCTGAGAGGCATAAGCCACAGAATGAAACCCTGTCAGAAAGGGGGGGGTGGTCCTCTGCACTTCAGTGCATGCTGGGATCCGTTCTAGGCGTCCCACATGGGCTAATTCATGGGAACTCCACAGTTACACTGTAGGTAGGCAGTCTCACTACCTCGGTTACAGGAAAGGAAATTAAGACCCGGAGATATAAATTAACCGACCTAGAATGACCTAGCGGGTGCTCAAACCATGCCACCTTCTCCCTGTTACACACCCACAAGCTTGGCTCCACTGAAGGTAAGAATCTCTTCCTGCTCCCTACTGCCAGCTGGGCATTCAAACCCCCAATTCAATCTTCACTTTCCTGGGGAAGGTTCTCAGTGAGCCTCTCCTATTAGAAGAAGCAGCTGTGAATAACCCTCAACTTCCCCACAAATGAGAAACACAACCATCCTGGGCGCACAAACACGACCGGCTGCTGACCCTGCCTGCTCCTGAGCTTTGCTTACACACCACCTTCCTCCCCAGCCCACGAGGGTACTCTCCGGGACCTGGGATGGGTCCCGAAGCAAACGTGCTGGAAGAACCCTCAGCATCACATCTCTGAGTAGATCACTGAGAGGTGACTATAGGCGTTGAGAATGGGGCGGGGGACAACCCCTACCCTAGGGTTTGGGAGGAACCTCAATCCCCACCCACCACCCATACACCCCGAGGGTTATTTTTCCTGTCTCAGTTTGGAGACCTCCAGTGCTGGAGAAACTCTAAAAAAAAAAAAAAAAAAAAAACTGCCCACTGGGGGACTGGTCCCTGAGAGATGCTGCCATCCCACCAACCAGAGACTCCACGCCAGTCTCCGCTAGTTAGCTCCAGAGACTCGTTCACCCTGAGCATCTACCCACGGATAGCATCCCCAGCCCAGGAGTTCCACTCTCAGACCCGAGCATTGACTGCACTAAGAGCAACCCAAGGGCCACATTTCCTCTCTTGCTTTCTGTCATGAAATTGTGACTAATAATGCATTTACTTATTCTCCCACTTAAAAAGCTGTTTAAATTCTTTGAAGAATCTTGCAAGGTAGCTTGGCTAGACAGCAGGCGGGACAGTCCAGTGCCTCCGGCGGGGAGGCGAGGGTCTTCCATTCTCCTAACTTTTGGTCCAGCAAGTAAGCATTAGGATTGATGGTGTAGTCCTTTGTCTGGAAGTCGCTGGCCGTGGTGACACCCCCACACACAAATACCTTGTTGTCTCCAATGGAGCAGATAGCGTGGGACACATCCAAGGGACAGTTGTTGGGCAACAGAGGCACTGAGGTCGTTGACTTGTTGGCCTTTATCTTTTGTAAGTTGATTTCCACGCTCTGCCGGTGGCTGTGCACACGGAGGATGTTGTCTTGATGGAAAGAGAGCAGAGGCCGGTGGTTGAATTCAATGGGGAAAGTGATACACTGGACCACTTCCCCTGTGTTGGTGTCAAAGCAGTCCACTACACCCACCCGGGAGATGTAGCCCTTCACCAGGCATCGGCCAGTGACAATGTACAGGTTCCGGTCACCCTTGGTGATCACTGCTGTACCATCCATAGGGATGCTCATTTTCCCTGCCAGGCACCAGGCTTCCTTTCGCTCATCATAGCGATAGATGTTGGAGACATACCTGCGTGGGGCAATGCTCCCACCCACTGAGTACACTGTTCCCCCACAGGTCACCATGGTGTGGAAGACAAGCCCAATGGGTAGGTCAGGCAGCTTGGTCCAGGAGTTATCATCCATGTCATAGCGCCACGCCGTCTTTAGTCCTGAAATCTGCTCAGTGGTGCCACCGGAGATGTAGATGTAACGGCCGGCAGCAGTTGCGCTCAGCGCCGCGGCTCGGTAGGGCATCTCTGAGAGCTTCAGCCACAAGTTCTCCTGGATGATATACGCAAACACTCCATCGTTGAACTTGCCCTGGGCCTTTTGGCCACCAAGAATGACCACTGAGTCAAGCAGGGCCCCTTTCCGCTGATAGGTCAGCAGGCTGCATGGCCGCTCCTGCTTGCGGTCCATTAGGACGCTCTCGATCAAGGTCGCGTGGACGGAGCTGTTCTCCAAACTCGTCAGCTTATTGCTGGCAAACATCAATGTCTTGTTGGAGACGGCATTGAGATTGATGTAATTGAAGAACTTCTTGAAGTATTTTTCCCGTTCCTCCTTCCGGAAGTACACCCAATTGATGAGGGCACTGAGAGCCTGGTCCTCGTTAAGCACGTGAAGGTTTTCATCACGGAGCAGGCGGCCAAAGATGACGGGTGGGCAGCGCATGAAGTGCATAGAGCCCTCGGGGCTGGCCCAGAAGTGGAAGTTGTCACGAATGCCGGAGTAGGCCAAGTCTGACACTTCTTTGAGCTCGAACAGCTCAGCCAAGAAGAGGTAGCGCAAGCAGTTGGCACGTCGAATGGACTTAATAAGGAAGTCATTGCAGTGAATCCGGAGGCGTGGGGTGTTGAAATACTGAGCGCCCCGAAGAAGCTCCTCCACATTCTGCTCTGAGATCACCACTTTGCCGCTGTAGAAGTAGTCCAGGAGCTGGTCCACCGTGCCTGGACTCAGGTATTTGGGGTCAATGGTGAGGAAGAGCTCGTCGGTGGTCTTCATGTCATTGCTGGAGATGAGACTTTTCACCAGCGGCGAGACGGCAGCCAGCACGTTGCGATGGGCGAAGAAGACGTGGTGGTCCACAGTCAGGGCCATGTCCCAGTACTCTTTGCGCTTCCTCTGTTTGTTCAAGTTCTGCAGCACAAAGCTGTTGTAGTTTTTCTCTGTGAATTCCAATTTCATGCTGCTTCTCGTTGGCTGAGACAGAGTTCAGTAGCCAGTACTGGAGGGCAGACTTTTTCAGGCCTTTGGGATTTGGACTGATGGTTGTTTGCAGAGCAGCTGACCAGAGAGGAGGGGGTGGGGTGGGAGGGAGGGTGATGTCATAGAATGGGTGAGGTCATCATAATGCAGCCCCCCCACCCCCATCCCCAGGCCCTTTGTCAGAGGCACGAAGCCTTTCTCGCCTTAGAGGACTCCAGCCTGCCGAGGCCTTAAGGACCTAGTTCAGGCCAAAGTTCAGGGACTGAACCACGGTGTGTGCAGGGGTCTTTCAAGCAGCAGTTCAAGGTTTCACCAGGAATGTCTGGGCTGGTTTGGGTGGGGCAGGAGGCCGCTGTGCTCAGCGGAGATACTGGGAGGGGAGGAGAAGAGGTTACCTTTATCTAGAAGCCTCCCCTTTCACCAGGGAGGTTGGAGTCGTGACGAAGGGACTTCCCAGTGTCACCGAGGCAACTGCAGGCAGCGCAGGCCTAGAACTCCAGCTGAGTGTAGGGCACCGCCCGTCCTCGCCCCCTTCCACGAAGCCGGGACAGCCCACTTTACACGTTCTGGTTCTTAGACCCAAAGGCTCTTTTTCTGCCAAGTTCTTGGGCATCTGAGAAGACAAATCCTTGGCTTCTAGGCTTTTGTAGTCAGGACACCATTTTCGTTCAACATTGAGAGGTGGGTGACGCTCAGTGGAGCAGAAACGGAGACGGCAGCCAGCACCAGGAAGATGGGAGGGCTTGGAAACCGCCTGTTCCAGATTTCTCAGTATCTAGTAAAATGCCGAACCAGTGCCTGGCTGGTTCTCTCCATCCAGAGTTACTTTGACAAGTTCGCTCGGGCCTCTGACTCCTTTTCTGTGAGATGGGAATAAATAACTGTGCAGCAGTAGGCACGGTGTTTAGCTCGCAGCAAACGTTCAAATAAATGCAAGCTGCTGTTTCTTAGCTGTTTTTGCCGCCGCTGATGGACGCTGGTGGGAGGCTGTGGGCGTCCGCAGAGCTACGGGCGGGTTGCAGGAGCCTCCTGTGGCCGCACGGTGGGGCTGCAGTGTCACCTCCCGGCAGGGAGCAGCTCGCTCTCGCGCTCAGCAGCCCCAACCGCTTTACACGAAGGAAACCCGACGCTGGAATTTCTTTCTGCCTCTTTGTCGCTCCTGGGGCTCCTTGGTGTGCGAGCGACTCGGAAACGCACGCGTCTGGACCCAGGGCTCACAGTCAGGCAGACCTACACCTATTCTCATTTCCCAGATGTGGACAGAGCCTAGACGAGATGCTTGGCCGCTAAAGAACAGCCTTGCCGCTTAATGCCCTTGTGCTGGTCAAGGAGGACCTGGCTCAGACCCTGATGTCCACTCTGGGCTCTAAACCCTACTCCAAACCTTTAGGTCCTCCTGAGTGCTCCTCTCAGGGAGACTGCCAGCTTCATCCCGACCCCTCCCCAGCCATTCTCTGGTTGGCTTTGATTCTCATTCATCTTTTCATTCAAAACCGAGCCTTTTCTTTATTCGGGGAGCTTGGTAATTTGAAATTTATTTTTAAAACAATTACTCTTGAATATTGAAGTTACTCATCTTGATGCCTGATGTCTGGGGAAGATAGTCTCTCTGGCTGCGGTGCCAGAGAAAGGCTCAGAACTTCTGTCTCCCTCTTTGGAGGAATCTTTAGGTTCCAGTCCCATTCCAGAGAATTCCCTGTGTGGCTCAGCTCAGTTCATCACGGTCCAGTCTCTCTCCCTCTCCCTGGGAGTTTTTCAGCGCTGCATGCCTCCCCAGCTCTCGTCACCTGAGAAGCAGTGGCCACTTGGCTGGAGGAAGCATCATGATGCTGCTAAGGATGCTTGACTCCCACCAGCATCCCAGCCAGCGTTCAGACCCCACTTGCTGGGACATTTACCAGAAGCAGAAGATCAACAGACCTCTGAGCACCAGGACAAGAAGGCGTGCACTCACTGTGTGCCTCCAGCCAGAGATCATCGCTGGTCCGGGAGGACCTGACAGACCTGACATCTGAGTATTGGACAGGAGAGGCTTGCTCAGCTCCAATTCAGCTGCCATGCACTCTGATCTTAATTGCAGAGCTTGCTGTCCTCAACAAACTCAAGAAAGAAAGCTCAGAATCCCTGTTGCTTGGCAGGCAGAGGCAGGAGGGTCTCTGAGCTCAGGAGTTTAGAACTGCCTGGGTAACATAGACCTTAAAACAAGTGGGGTATGGTGGTCCAGGAGACTGAGGAGGGAGGATCATCAATTCAGGCCAGCATCGGCAATGTAATAGACTGTCTCAGAGTTAAAAATTTATAAAGGAAATAGTTTATTAAACTGTTCTGGGATATAGCTCAGTGGACAGAATGCCTTCTATACACTCACTGGAGCAGGCAGGACAGCCTGCGTTTGATCCCTAGAACCACATAAACTAGGTATGGTGGCACATGCCTGTCACTTAAGCAGGATTAAGAGATAGAAATAGGTGGGGCAGTGGTGGTGCACGTCTTTAATCAAGCACTCAGGAAGCAGAGGCAGGTGGATCTCTGTGAGTTTGAGGACACCCTGGCCTACAAAGCAAGTTCTAGGACGGACTCCAAATCTACACAGAAAAACCCTGTCTCGAAACAACCAAAAAAGAAAAAAAAGAAAAGAAATAAGAAAGAGGAGGATTGGGAGTTCAAGGTCACCCTTAGCTATGTAGTCTTGAGTTCTAGACCAGCTTGAACTACTTGAGATTTGGAAGAGGTTGTGTGGTATTGAGGTGACTGCAGGTAAAATGCTTACCCAGCAAGCCTGGCCCCCAATCCAATTCTTGGAACCCACATAAAAGGTGAAAGAACACAAGTAACTCTACGAAATTGTTCTTACACACACACACACACACACACACACACACACACAGAGTTTTGCTTAGAGACAGGGCATTTTGGTTGACCTGGATGCATCTAGGAAGAGGGAATCTTAATTGAGAAAATATCACCATTGGATTGGCCTGTATGCCAGTATGGGAGGTGTTGCCTTGACTGGTGATTGATGTGGGAAGGCCCATCCCCCTGTGGTTGGTGCCAACCTTTGGCAGGTGGTTCTGGATGGTATAAGAAAACAGGCTGAGCAAGCCCGTCCACAGCATTCCTCCATAGACTCTCCTTTAGTTTCTGCCTCCTGGTTCCTTCTCTGCTTGAGTTCCTGCCCTGACTTCCTTCAGTGATGGACTGTTTGTTACCTAAAAGTGTAAGATTATATAAACCCTTTTCTCCCCAAGTGCTTTTGATCATGGTGTTTAATCACGGTGCTAAAAACACTAAGATACAGGGTCTCTTTATGAAGCCCTGGCTGTCCTGGAACTTGCTAGGTAGATGAGGCTGGCCTCGAACTCCCAGAGAACTGCCTGTGTTTGTCTCTGTGCACCTCCACGCCTGGCTAATGAAACATTCTTTTTAAAATTTAAGAAGGAATGAACTGAGGCGGAACTGCCAGTCTGAGGCCAGCCTAGTCTACATAGCAAGGGCTAGTCCAGCTATACTCTGGGAGACTGGGTGTGCCCCTGTCCATCTGTTCAGCCAGCAGCACTGCCTGGCTCTACTCCAGTCCTGGAAAGCAGCTTTTTCCTTAGTCTCAACCGACGGTGGAAACAGACTCCAGCTTAGAGACCGGCTTCCTTCCAGCTTCCATCACCTGGTGATGTCTCTGCTGGTGTCCTAGGAGTCACCAGGAAGACACTGGCTGTTGTTTGGTGCAGCCAGAAAAGGTCCCCTTCCCGATCTATTCCGCTCACCCTCTCTTCCTGCCCAGCTCAGAATTTTTCATATCTGGGAAATTCCTGGGGAGGAGACCCTAATATTCAACCCTTATAGATTGATATCATCAAATTACAAATTCTTAACCAAGGGCATTTTCAAAGATATACAGATTTACCAGTAGGAAGGTCAGGATAGCATCTCACAATCTACTCTTCTTACACGTCTGTCTTCGAAGCTGGGGGTGGGAGGGTAGGGAGTGGGGTGGGGCTTTGAAGCCAGTGCAAGCCAGAATCTGCCTTCCTTTTTCTTTTTAAAACAGGACCTCACTAAATTGTCAGGATTGTCCTTGAAATTTCTGATCCCGTCTCGTCTCCGTTTCCAGAGGAGTTAGGATTCCAGGCTTGTGCCTCTAGGCCAGGCTCACCTGTCCTTACCATTAATAACTGAACTGCAAATAGCTTAAATTTGCTGGGGCTCTGTTTGAAACTCCCTTATGTTTCCAGTTTCACCATGTGCTTGAGCTCAAATTCCTCGCGCCTAGGGCTGTTTGCCCTCAGAGCTAGGAGGTTACACACTTCCATAGTGACTATTTTAGCCCCTCTGGGGAGGGGCTGGGAAGGTGGAGTGGTTCAAGATGGATTCAGAGTCCTGAATTACCTCAGCCATAAACTAAAAGCATTAGAGGAAGAAATTACACAAAAGGAAAGGATTTTATTGTCTCGTTAGTTGATATCCCTGGATGAACCAAATGGCACAGTGTGAGACTGTTCACAGTCAAACAAAGACCGGCAGCCTCGGTCTGTCCTTAGGTCAATAACCCCTTCCTCCAACCCTTCCATTGGCAGAAGGAGATGAGGTAATTTCAGAGACACTCAACTGGACCTCTGGCTTGGTCCCTCCTGAAAGGACCTGGTTAAACTTGGTATAATTTGAGGCAAAATGCAAAATTAAATTGGCGTTCCTAATCTTCCTGTTTGGGCCTCCTCCTGGGAGTATTTGGGCTGGTCATACATTCCAGGAGGGAGCCGCAGCTCAGCTGCAGCTACAGCTGCCCTGGACAAGCCTCGTTGGTTACCGCCTCCTGGGTTGGGGAAGGACAGAGGCTGTGGGGTTTCCTCTAGGGCCCCCAAGTGACCTCACCCTCACCCCTACACCACTGACTTCATAGTCCAAGACCTTGGCCAAAAGCCCAGGCCATGTGAGGGTCCAGTGAGATGAGGTTGGGGGGTAGGGCTGTATTCCAGACCTAGCCCCGCCCCCAGAAGCCAGAAGTAGTGCTGTAAGCCCTGAAATTTAAGAGCTGTGAAAGGCACTAGTGGCTGTGGCATTTGCTCTTTAAAGGGTAAAAACTCATAGGAAGTAAGGGTTTGTTTTTCCTTCTCCTTTGGCAATTCCATTAGGGAATCCCAGCGGGTGTGGGATGATAGTATGTCTTCCAGCCAGAACGAGCAATCTCAGTAACTCTGTGGAATGGAACTGGTCACGCCTCTCTAATGCAAGCTGCTTTATGTCACATTTAAAGGAAGTTTTTAATACTCTTCAAAAATCTACCAAAAGGAGATTACAGCGCAGGAAGTTCCCATCAAACGACCTTACTTCTCAGCATGGTAAATATTCAGGATACACAAAGTCCGAGGATAGATATCAGAAGTAAGAGATACACAAAAGAAGTCTGCTTAAAAGCTAACAGTAAAAAGATGTCAGGATTGATCTCACCCAAATCTAAGTAACTGTGGTCTAGGTAACCCTCGGGATAAACGCTTCGGATGTCCATCCTTTAACCAGGATGAGCTCATGGCCAGCCGCCTATAGTGTGTGCACAGTACGCCCCAGGGGCAGACCCTCGGCTGGCTCTTTGTTGTTCTGTGGGCACTTCGTATGTGTGTCTCCAGCTTCTCGTGACATCTGGTGAGCTACTTCTTTGGAGGTGGGACATTTTCTTCGAAGTAGCCCTGGTTGACGACATTCCCCGCAGGAAAGTATCTGGCCACCACAAAGGAGGAGCCGTCGCTCGCCGATGCCTTCCCCACGCCTATCTTCTTTGTATTCTTCCACACCATGGCCGTGAAATGTCCTGTGGGAAGGCAAGGGAGGCGCAATGAGCGGTGAGCCGAACCCTGAAGAGGATGCTTAGGGACCCTCAAACCCTGCATGCTCTTGTCCGGCTCAGATAATTAGATACTCGCCCGGTCATGAAGAAGAAACAAAGCACACGGCTGCACATGTCAATCAATCCCACAGACCTCAGCTACCTCAGCACTTGCTCACAGTCTCGCTGAGGTCACGGCAAAGCACAGTGGTCCCAGTACCTGTGACCTCAGCTTCTGGGCACCAGCCCTCAGGGGCGCCCCCCCACAAACTGAACTTTTTGTGTTTTAGTTTTTTTTGATTTCATTTTATGTGTATGAATGTTTAGCGTGCTTATATATGGTCACCCAGGAAGTCAGAAGAGAGTGCCAGACCGCTTGGAATCAGGGTTTTGAATGGTTGTGAACCACCATGTGGGCGCTGGGAACTGAACTCTGGCCTCTGCAACAGCAGCAGATGCTCTCACTCTCCAGACCCTCAGACTGAACTCCTGAAGTTCTCTGTTATTTTCTGATGGTCTTTTTCCCCCCTGTGTCTTCCTTGACCTCTCAGGAACATACATACAGTTCGTGTCCCTTCTTTTCAAAGCTTCCTCCCTCACTGAGTGCCAGGACACCCATCTCTTAGCAGCCCTCCCGTCTCCATCTTGGTCATGCAGCCTCTTCAGCCTCAATCCAGGCACTCTCTCCTTTCCCTCCTATACTCTGCCCTTCTCGCAGTTTCCTCTTTCCCTGATTTCCCCGGTTCAGTCCTCCGCGCTCTGCTCCTGACACAATCACCACGCACTTCCACTTGGATGACACACGGATGCAATCTATCCAGATCTCACTCTCGATTTTGGTCCCCCAGACTTGCTCCTCTGCTGACTTCCCATCGGTATCAACAGCATCTTTGCGCATAGCTGAGGGATGAGCCTGCATCCTTTCCTCTCCTGGATTCCTCACAACCACCTACCGCTAATCCCCAAGGAATGCGACTCTAAAACCTAGCTCCACTATATTCTTCCAAAACCTTGGCTTCATTCGTAGCTTTCTGTCTTGGAATGAAGCAACATCTCCTGACTGCTCTTGGCTCCACTTCCGACCTCTTTCATTCATTTGTCACTGTGAGAATGGGAAATCTCACTGCGAATGAAAGGGAAAGATAGTTAGATCACCCTGAGACACAAGTCGTATCCATTTAACTTCCTCAAGTCAAAATCTTACACTCCTAGCTGCACCTGGATTGAAAGCTAATACTTTGGCCTCCTTCCTTCCTTTCCCTGGACACAGTAAGCTGCTTCCTATTGAGAAAGCCCCATGGGAATGAACCCTTGTTCAAATCAGCCTACGCGAGGATATTTTTCCCCCCAGTACTGGGAATTGAACCCAAGACTATAAATGCCAGTAAGCACTCTATCATGGTAGACTTCAGCCCTTGGGAGCTCTCCTACTGAGTAACAGTTTCTCTTCCCTGAGATCTGAATAGATGTCATTTATTTAAATAAGCCTTTCTCAATCACCCTTTCATTTGCCAGACATCTCCCTCTCTACCCCGACCCACACCCTGTCTTTACCCTTCTCCATTCCCATTGGCTCCTTCATCCATGACACCCACATGGCAAAGAACAAGCTTTATTTTTTGTTTTTGTTTTGTGGAGTTGGAGTTTATTAAAGACATTTAAGTTAGGCTCAGACATGAAGGTTGAGTGGAAAAGGGAGGTGCCTAGAAGAAATCAAGGCTTACTCAAGAGTGTGGGCTTCTAAAAGGGAAAGTCAGAGAAAGGAAGGCAGGCATAGCCAAGCATGGCCATAGCTCTCCGTGGGAGTCACAGTTCATTGGCTGTGCTGGAGAGAGAGGAAACATTACACTCTGAGTGAGGGTCAGGAAAGCAGGCTTGGCACTGAAACTGCCAGCAACTGCCAAGGTTCCCCTCCCCCCCTTTTTTTTAAGATAGGGTCTCTGTATCTCAGGGAAGCTTCATATTCAATATGTAGGCAAGAATGATCTTGACCTTCTGATCATCCAGTCTCCCCTCTTGTATTACAGCATGTGTCCACACACCAGCTTCCATACAGTGCTAGGGACTGAACCCAGGACCTCCAGTGTCACACACTCAGCTTGTGTGGAGCTGGGGATGGAACCCAGGACCTCCAGTGTTACACACTCAGCTTGTGTGGAGCTGGGGATCGAACCCAGGACCTCCAGTGTCACACACTCAGCTTGTGTGGAGCTGGGGATCGAACCCAGGACCTCCAGTGTTACACACTCAGCTTGTGTGGAGCTGGGGATCGAACCCAGGACCTCCAGTGTCACACACTCAGCTTGTGTGGAGCTGGGGATTGAACCCAGGACCTCCTGTGTTTCACGCCCAGCTTGTGTGGATTTGAGGGACAATCTTTGTCTGCTGTAAGTATGTATTACTCTCATTGGTTAATAAAGAAGCTGACTGGGCAACAGCTGAACAGGATAAGGGAAGGCAGAAGGGCCAAACTGAGAATGCTGGAAACAGAAAGGGCAGAGCTGGGAGTCGAGAACAGACAGAGAGAAGCAAGATAGTAAGATGGACACGCAGAAAAGGTACCAAGTCACATGTCAAAGCATAGATAAGAAACATGGGTTCATTTAAATGTAAGTGTTAACTAGTAATACGCCTGAGCTATTGGGTGAGCATTTATAATTAATATAGAGCCTCCATGTTGGTTATTTGGGAACTGGCAGGCAGAAAAGAAAAGTCTGCCTACCCACTGATTTCTATTCTTACTTATTCCTTGGCCTTCACTGGCTTTGAAGTCAAAGATTGGGGCTGTCTTCCTATCACTGTGCCTAGTTCATGCTTAAATATATAAATATATATAAAATTAAATTTGTCGTCAGGCCTAGTGGCACACCTTTAATCCCAGCACTCAGTAGGCAAAGGAAGGTGGATCTCTGAGTTTGAGGTCAGCCTGATCTACAGAGTAAGTTGTTCCAGGACAGCCAAGGCTACACAGAGAAACCCTGTCTTGAAAAACAAAAGCAAAAAAAAAAAAATTCATTTATCTGTGTGTGCATGTGTGTGTATGTGTGTGAGTGTGTGTGTGTGCGAGTGTGTATGCGTGTGTGTGTGTGCGTGTGTTGGGGGGCACAAGCATGCCTCGCAGCACACGTGAAGGAGGTCAGAGAACGCCTCTAGGAGTCAGTTCTCTCCTACCTAAACTTAGGCTGGCATCTAAACCCAGGCAATGACTCTGAGCCATCTCATGGGCCCATAATTTTTAAATTTTGAAACTTCAGCACTTAGGGCAGAGGCAGGAAGATGGTGAGCTCCAGGTCATTCCAGAGTACCTGGTAAATTCAAGTTTCCTTAAGCCATACAAAGAAATCCTATCTCAAAGATTACTTTTTTTTTTTAAAGCAAAAGAAAAGTTGCCTAGGTCAGATGCAAAATCTTTACTTATCTTTGAATTTGTATTATTTGTATTGCCCTCAGCTCTAGAAAGTCTGGTTTTCAGCTCTGAGGAGAGCGCCCCTTCTGTCCTGGACACCCTTGGTTGTTCTGTTGTGGTTAACAGCTCCAGGCACTGGGCAGCCCTGCCAGGCAATCCTGCTTCTCTGGCTGCCTCTTAGCCAGGGCTCAAGCCCTTTCTCCCACAGGCTACTCTAAAGTGACCACAGGCTTTGGCCATCGACCATCTTTCTCTCTGTTTCCCAGAGAAGAAGAAAACTTCCATCATCCACTGGTTGCCAAGCAACTAGCAAGGGACAGAAAGTGTGCATCAGTGGCTAGATGCCCGTGGCAGCTTCTTCGTAAGGGAGGACACTGAGCAATCTTCTCTGTGGAGATTTCCGTTGGCACAGATAATCCCATTATGGTATTTACAGATGAATTAAGAGACACAACTTCCTTAGCAACGTCAGATACATACTGGTTTCTAACGCTAAGGGCCAGCAACAGTTCCTTTTTCTTTTCTTCTTTGTCTCCACCCCTTAAAGAGATCACATCCTCTTTCCAGCTGAGGACCGAAACTTCCTAGAATATGTATGCCTTTGAAAACCCACACTGAACCTATTACAGCATATCCTTGCAAAGAAACAATGTGTGAAGGCAAGAAGGAATGAGACGACCCTTTCACTGCTCTGACAGTGCAAAAGAGGACACACACACACAACTCAGGAAAACTTGCACAAGAAACCAGAAACTTAAATGGCATTCAGATGCCATGCCAGGTCAGACCAGACCTCATTTAGAATAAACGAATCTACTCACTTAACCAGGACAGAACAAAGTAACTAAGAATGTTTTTTTTTTCCATGCAGCACATAGCAGGGACCAGTGAGTAGGTGTTATCAGGGAAGGCTGCTGGGGGGGAGGGGCTGTCAGTCCAAGCAGACTGCAAGGTATCTCACAGGCCTTTCGCCTACGTGAACTTAGGTCAGGGAATCCCAAAACACAAGCAAGGAGAAGCCAGGAACTGAGAGATTTGGGCAGGATGCACCTGACAAGCCTCAAGGTTCCTGAAGCCTCAGTTCTATAACACCGAGCGATGCCCTACCAGCGGCTCAAGTGTCATTTGTCCCCAGTATGGCACAGACACTGTCTCTTGGTGTAGGAGCCACAGAAGAGGCACCAGGTAAGACCGGAAGACTTGAGGAGACCTCTTTGTAGGTCTCAGTCTTCTCCTTGGCTAAATGGGCAGAAAAGGCCCTGTTTTCTGCCATCTTGGAGGCTGGCGCGGCTGTGGATACAATCAGTAAACATCAAGCAGCGGCACACGCAGCTCCGAGATCCAGCATGTGTCTGGTTGCTCAAGAACCTCACTCATGGGGAAAGCAAGCGAGGAAATAAAGTATCTGGACATTATCTATATCCTTAACACTGCTCCCTCCTCTTCATTCAGTGACAGGGTCATTGTTATCTGAAGCTTCCTGCTGCTCAGCCTGACAACTTTGGAAGGGGGTGGGGGTGCCAACTGAACAAGAAACTGTCCCAGGTCTGCACCTAGAGTTGCAAGAACCCTTCCTGGACAGGGTGAGCAGTAAGCCACAGGAAACAGCGAGAACATGTCATTTCCTGCTTCTGAAGAAACTTTCCAGGGGATGGGAGGCCCCAAGTGGCTCTACCCTTATGTAGGTGGGATGGTGGGGTTGGGGTGGGGAGGGAACCCCTCCCCCTTTCAGTTTCTCTGGTGCTTTGAATCATATACACATTCTTCTAACCCTGTCTGGGGGCCCAAGAAGGGTATGAATCACTTCTTAGGAAAAGTGGGGAGGCGGGGGTGGGGCAGTGAGGCCTGCAAATGAGGCAGAAGGACCTCAAAAACCAGAAGAGCTGCCCAGACGTTAATAAGATAAATGTTTACTGCTCAAGGCTGGGGAAGTGGCCCATCCTAAGCACTGGCGCAAAAAGCTTGCCTAGGGTGGGGGTGGGAGCTCATTGGCTGGGCCTTCAAGTTGCTGCGCTCAGATTCAGTGAGAAACCCTATCTCAAAAGCTAAGGTGGAGAGCAACCGAGGAAGACCTTAGACAGCAACCTTTTCACACACATTTGCATCTTACACACTTATGCGCACACACACGTATCTGCAAACACACACACACACACATACACACACACGTGTTTACTGCTCGCCCTAAAAAGGGCTATAACAAAGGTGGTCTCCGGTTCTGCATCACCAATTCCCAGAAGCACCTGGGAGACCACCACCAGAACTGACTCAAGTTCACACCCTAAATGGCAGAGCTAGGAAGAGCCAAGCTTTCCTGAATCTTAGGCTCACCTGAACCACAGCCTAGAATGCAAGAGGAAGGAAAACCCCCTAGTACCATGAGGTGTGGAGAACAGGCAGGAAGAGGAGGGAGGTGTGAAGGAGGAAAGGTGAAGAGTGGCCTGACCCTTTCCTGACTGCCTACAGGGAGCCACAGCAGTGCAACCAAGAGAGCAGCTGAGGCGGAAGAAACACCAGGATAACCAGTCAGTCAGATGTGCTCAGATACTAGTTCAAGAAAGAAGCAGCCAGCTCAAATCTAGACTCCAGAGAACACGCTGTAGTGAGGAGAACACATCTCAGTAAGGAGAACACACTGCAGTGAGGAGAACACGCTGCAGTGAGGGGAACACACTGCAGTGAGGAGAACACGCTGCAGTGAGGGGAACACACTGCAGTGAGGGGGAACACACTGCAGTGAGGGAAACACACTGCAGTAAGGAAAACACACTGCAGTGAGGGGAACACGCTGCAGTGAGGGAAATACAGTGCAGTGAGGGGAACACACTACAGTGAGAACACGCTGCAGTGAGGGGAACACACTACAGTGAGAACACGCTGCAGTGAGGGGAACACACTACAGTGAGAACACGCTGCAGTGAGGAAAACACATCTCAGTAAGGAGAACACACTGCAGTGAGGAGAACATGCTGCAGTGAGGGAAACACACTGCAGTGAGGGGAACATGCTGCAGTGAGGGGAACACACTACAGTGAGAACACGCTGCAGTGAGGAGTACACGCTGCAGTGAGGGGAACACGCTGCAGTGAGAACACACTGAACTTTGAGCTGACTGGGGATGTAATGGAGGGCGCAGGATCAGCATCCTGGGTACCCCCAGATGAAGAAAGGGTAAGGTGTGGGATGATGGTGGGGTGGGGTGAGGTGGACAGGTGCTGGGGAAAGGAGGCTTTGGTTTCTGGGCAGCTCAGCTGGAGAAACATGACTGAGCCAACGCAGGAGGGAAAAAGCGAACCTTCTGAAGACACTGGTCAGCCCAGGCGCCATTGCCACTCACCGGTCCCTGAGGTGAAGCCAGGCTGCTGGAAGTTGTAGTTCTTGATTTCACTGTACCACCGATCAGCCACTTCCTTTCCTGGACAGAAAAGGCACACGTGAACTAAATCATGGAGTCTACACACCCGCTCCATCTTCTCCCACAGACCCCAAACCACCCAGATGTCTGTTGGCGCACTGATGAAGTAACTAACGCATGAGGGTTACTCCCGCAGACTCCTGGGGACTCGTGATGAAGACAGAACCTTTGTTGGGATGAGCACTGGCCCGGGGTTAAGCCGTGGTCCCCAGATAAGGAAGCCTACATTCTGCCACTGATCCGCCGCGGCATTCTAGGCAGGGCCTTTTCTGCTCTGGGCCTCTACAATAAAAAGGTTGAACCCAGCATATCTTGAGGGCCTTCTAGCAATGGTCTGAACTTCTAGGAGGCATCCTCATTCCACCCGGGGTCTGTTTCTAAAATAGGAACTGAGTAAAAGCAGTTGAGCCTGTAGGCCAAAGGTAGTCACTGTCACCAGAAAGGCCTCATCTCGAGCATCCACTGTCAGCCATGGCGTGAGGCGGCATTTCCCAGGGATCTGTAGATCCCAGTGCCGCCGTTCCAACTCAGGACACAGGAGTCAAGATGGGTCGCCCTAGGACCTTGTTACAACTTAGAGTCTGATTAAAGCAGGTCCTAGAGGACCGTGATTCTTCATCTCTACCAAGTTCCCTACTGTGGCTGCTAGTCCATGAAGTACATATCAGCCATGCCTGGGGACCATTGAAAGGAAGCTGAGGCACAGGGCCTTCTTTGGCTCTATTGGTTCTGGAGGAGAGACCCACGGATTGGAAAAAATGTAAAAGCTCTCCTGAGACTCTCCTGAGTAACCAGGAGACATCAACTCAAACCTCTTTGTGTAGAAATGGGAAAGCTAGGGCCAGAGAGATCCAACACAGGCCAGGCTAGAACAGCGTCCTTAGGGCCCAATAAGGAGAGGCAGCAGCCCTGGGCCCCTAGTCTGCTGACTGAGGGGGAGGCGGAGAGACCCCATCATCAGCTGCCTTTCAGGCATATAGCTCTTGGGGAAAGAGAGGGGGGGGCTGATGTGTTAGGAAACCAGGCAGCCTGGGGGATCCCTTGGGAGCTCTGGGGAATGTGAGGCTTGGGAGAAGAGGAATCTTTTTCTCCCGGGGTTTGGAGAAAGCTCAGGGATTGTGACATATCTATTTTTCCTAAAAAGCTACTTCAGAGTTATAGGAAAAAGAGACTCAAGAATGCTTGCTGAGTGGGGTGGGGTCATTCCCTCCCAGGCTCAGGGCAGAAAAATCATCTTTTTATTCTTCATTTTATTTTTTTAAAGAAAAGAAAAATGCTCAATTCTTTTCTTTTCTTTTTTTTCTATGATAAGAGCAATATACCTACAGCGTAAAAAAATAATTTAGAAACAATCAAGGTTGCTCCAGGGCCCACAGAACCAGGCTGCCAATGGATATAGTGCTGCGGTCTCCGGCACCCACGCATCTGAACTGCAGTCTGACTCCTCTGTTCCCGGCTCCCAGCTTCCTGGCTCCCAGCCAGCCACTGAGGTCAGCCCTGGAGCAGATGCTGAGAATTCAGGGCCTCCTCTCCCTTCCTGGGCCTGTGGCCACGCCATCACTGAGCCACGAAGGGCATAGTGTCATCCCGGGTCCAGATGGACGGAGAGAAGAGTCAAGGGTGTCCTACCTGTCTGGTCGTAGGATGCCCACGCAAGGTTCTCCCCACACTGGCCACGACTGGACTCTGGGCTGTGCTTGAGGATTCTTGTGCTGGCCAGGGCCTCTGAATACCTGCATAACATGTCTCCTCAGAGCAGGCCCAACCTAGGGACCCTCCACCCCAACTTAGGACCCTCCACCCCGATCCAGTGTCTGAGTTTTGATCTAGTATGACTGAGCCGCCTTCCCTGTCTGGGTTCCCAGAGGGATAGCGGAAACACCGCCCCCGTGCCTGGGCCTCCAACAATCCCATTTTCAGAAGAGCACACTGACACTTAGGAGTAGAGGGAACCTGCCCGAGCTGGCAGCAGAGTGGTCCTTAAGCCTGGCTGTACGGGAACTCCAACCACATCCCTTCAACCACCCAGGACCCCTTTATGAGTGCAGAAGCATCTCCATGAAGGGCTAGCGCCCGATTTGGGCTGGAGACTCACTGCTGGGCTTCTTGGTTGAGCTTCTTGCAAAGCTTCAGTGGGGGCACACCGTGCTGAGCCCGGTACTCGTTGTGGGCCTTCAGGACCTCGTTATTGAACTGTTTGGAAGCTAGAAGGACAGAAGGATGGAGAACCTTCAGTGCAGAGGGAAGACCCTCTGAAGGTACATAGGCATGCTTCAGGACACACAGAGACTGCCTGCCTCTTCTCCATCCTGGTCACACGGCCCTGTTCCACACCAGTATTCATCTTGTCTCTACACTCCTGTCACCCTCCCTGTCTCTGCAGATCTCTGATCTGCAAATTATGTAGGATCTTCTGGGCCACGTTGGGGATGTGAATCTTTATCTGAGGCAACGGGAGACAACTAAGCTGAAGCAGGGACAGTGTTTCTGAAAGATGTTCTTGGTGCTGAGGAAGGTAGAGAGCTGGTCAGACATCTAAGAGACAATGTCTGAAGGTGGCGGCAAACCTCAGACTAGGCCAGTAGAATCTGGGAAGGGCTGGCGTTGGGAGCTTAGGGAAGAATATCTTAGCTAGAGTGGATGGTACCATGTTGGATCAGTAAAAGCAAAAGATGAGGGGAAGGGAGAGGGAAGGAAGGAGAGAATAAGGACAGAGAGAGAGAAAGAGAGAGGGAAGGAGGGAGGGAGGAAGGGAGGGAGAGAGGGAGAGAGAGAGAGAGAGAGAGAGAGAGAGAGAGAGAGAGAGAGAGTCAAATAAAGCCAGATAAAGAGGGAGGACCAAAGCCGGGCAGTGGTGGCACACGCCTTTAATCCCAGCACTCGGGAGGCAGAGGCAGACGGATCTCTGGGAGTTTGAGGCCAGCCTGCTCTACAAGAGCTAGTTCCAGGACAGGCACCAAAGCTACAGAGAAACCCTGTCTCGAAAAACCAATAAATAAATAAATAAATAAATAAATAAATAAATAAATAAAAGAGGGAGGACCAAATAAAGCATCATTGAGGGATGGAGGAGAGGAGAGTATAGAAAAGGACTCCATGGTGACGGGAAGAGAGGGTGTGATCTGCTGTGTGACGCTTCAGTGGGGAAAGAGCCTGTGCCCAACTGAATGATAAATTTAGTAAAGACAAGACCAGAGGGCTGAGGTTGGGGACATAGGGGATGGATGAAGAGCAAGAGTGGACGAAACCCATACTGCTTCAGATCTGAAACAACCCCATCCTTCTAGTATCTTTTATCTATTCAATACTTGTCCCAAACCGTCCATCCGTCCCACCAGCCAATCACCTTTCACCAAACGTCCATCTGCTTTGCATCCACATCCCATGTCATGCACCCACTCATTTTCCATTTCCAGCACGTACCCTTCCACCAAGTCATCATTGTTGAGCAACCACATCCACCCACCCAAGTCCTGACCATCAGTTCAGACCGACTCTAGTCTACACGTCTGCTCCCTGAGCACTGTCCCACGTGATGCCAAACCCGGTCCTCCAAAGCTCACACAGAGAAGGTCCTGTGAGCAGAGAATAGTAAAGGTGCAAGAGGGGCCTGGAGCAAGGGGCCAGGATAAGATCACAGGCCTTAGGAACCTAGGCATCCACCCCTCTCTATAGACATGGGGTACCCATAGGACTGTGAGCGAGATCAGACTGGCCCATCTGCCAGGAGCCTGTCTTTTGGCGGTGGTAGGAAAGGCGCAACCACAGTCATGAAGGAAGTCCTGGGGCCAACTGCAGGCAGGAGGGAGGAAGAAATGCCGCTCGCGGTTGGTGGCCGCCCTGTCCTCGGACTTTCTGACAAACTACAGAGGAAGTAGACCGCCCTTGGGGGCTGTAGGGCCCAGCAAGATTGTATAGGTGATCCAGTCTCAGAACATATGGTGGAGCAGAGTTAGAAGGGCTCTGAACTGATTTGTGAGGTTTGGGGTAACAGATGGCGAAGTGAACAGAGGTAAACGTGGAAATAATGACTCAGCTTAACGCAGAGGGTGGAGTCACAACCAAAAACCCTCACGTCCTGGTGGCCAGAGAAGGTCCACACCCTTGTGTTAGGAAAGACAGACTTCAGGTCTCCTGAGGTGGGAGGAAGCAGGTGGTGTTTAGTTGAGTGTTGAGTTTCCAAGGTGAAGGACCCTGGAGCTGCTTGACAGCTGTGTGATCTCATTTGACAATGGGGCATCTCAAAGAAGAGTTTCGGTTTGGCATGCTGATGTGGGACCGGGGACATCAAATCAGTCTTTCAAAGACCATGGGAACAGGGAATAATGAGAACAAGAGCAACTCCTGGGCACAAGTCACAAGTTTGGTCTTTTTTACTGAGCTAGGGAACCAGCAGGATAATGTGGTAACCATGGCTCCTAGGCCACGGGTGCTCCGCCCTGCCTTGCACAAGTGGGGTCTTGTGAGAGTAAGCACACACTGGGATCAGACTGGAAGACTGTGGTGGTGGTGGGGGGGGGGCGGAGTTCTCTGGGGAATTCTGGGGTCCTACAGGAGAAAGCTGGAGCTGGCAGGCAGGAAGGGCAGGATGTCAGCCAGGAATAAGAAGGTCCTTTCTCCCAGTCAGAAAGTTCCTGGAGCTTTAGGGGAACGAGCCTGTGCTCTGGCAGCCCCGACAAATGGGGGTTCACCCTGTCCTCCGTACTCTGAAACAGCCGTCCCTGTCCTTACTATTCCAAGATAAATAACAGTGGAAAGCAGAGAAAGGTGACAATGTGGACACAGTGAGTGGAGGAACAAAAGACCCAGTGACCCCCATCCCCCCTCTCCATCTGGGGAGACCCGACACAAGGTCTGGGTTTAAATAGCAGGCAAATTGTGAATAAGGAAGCCATTCTCCTTAAGGTTGGCCCCACGCAGCAAGCCTTCTTTCAAGCAGCCAGTGCTCCTGGAAGTCTCCTCCTGGAAGGCAAGTCCCTCCCCATGGCTGGCACTGGGGTTGCAGCCTTATCCTTCCCCCCCAGCATGAGCCTCCTGGGGCCATTCCAATTCCTTGGTTCCATGGTGCCAATAGTTTGATATCTGAAGTCTGCATCTCTCTTTAGAAATATGTGCCTTTGCTGGACTGGCATAAAGCTTTCTGGGGATTGGACAGGGCTTCCTCCCAGAAGGTAGCAAGCTACCACTGGGCCCATGCAAGCCAGTTTGTCTCCGTTCCTTGTAGGATTCCATCAGGTGCTGGAGAGGAAGGTGAGGAACGGGCCTGTGACTTAGAGGAGTTTAGACAGGGTTATAAAAAGGCATGTATGAGCTACGCGGTCACACTGAGAAAGGCCCCTATCTGAATGATAGGCACAGCCAGGGCCATCCTGAACTAGTTCCCACGACTCAAATAGGCCAGAGAAGGTCTGCTGGGACACCGTGAGGGACACTTGAGACTTGGTGACACGTGCAGTGTCACAAGAACTCTCTGGAAAGATTGTTCCAGGTTCAGGAGGCGGGAGGAGGAGGCCAAAGGTGCAGAAAGGGCCAGGCTATGACAGGACCCAGGAGAAAGAGCACCGATTTAAAGCAGCTTGTGGGCTGGGGTCAGTCTGCACTGGACCCCATAGCGCTGAAGGCCCTGCAGGCTTTTCGTCAGAGACAAGTGTGACTTCTAAAAACTAGGTCACTGTATTCCCAGAATGGAGGAAGTTCAAGGAGACAAAAGTGAAAGTTCCTGAACCAACACAAGATTAGTGCCAGAAGCTGACACCAGGCACAGGCCCCAGCAGGGTCAGGCTCCCTCAGCCGGGACTTCTGCAAGGGGTCACCAGGTCTCAACAGAGACCCACAGCTTCCCATAGCTGGAAGCCAGGGGGCCCTCCAGCCACTTAGGGCTATCTTAGGCGTCCCCTCCCACTCAGAGCAGGAGGAGAGCCCTAGGAGGCAAGTTATCAATGGTGACCACACCCAGGCCGAGGCACGCCCTACTGCTATAGAAAAACCCCAACACAGATAAAGTCAAAATAAAACCAACCACCCACAGCCAGGCAGGGTGGGCCCTCAGCTGTCCCAGGGTCGGGGGAAGGGCAGGGATCCACACTTCATTTTGTAGAAGAGCCAGAAGGAGGGACAGGCAGACCTATCTGCCCTGGGCTCTTGCTTTCTCTTGCTCATCTGCCACAGGACCTTGAAGACCTCGTTAACCTCTCACAGCCTCTTGGGGTGTCCTGACGCATTTATGACTAAACTAGAAAGAAATGCCCTTTGCAGGGACAGCAGCCTGCCCAGATTCCCTTCCTGCTCAAGGGGTACCATCAGGAGGGCTCTAGACTTGAAGGAAGGCCCTACTCTGAAGCTCTGTCCTGTAACCCATGGTCACCATGGAGTAGTGGGATGTGCCCCTCAAGCTTTAGGGGGCAGCTGAAGGAGCAGTAGGGGAAAGGAGCCCACACAGGCAGCTTCCTCCGATCTCTCGCATTTCTCAAGAGCCTCCTGGGAGAGGGGTCTGCAGGAGACTGCAGAGGCTAGAGCAGGGGCGACAGCCAGGCAGCTGTCTGCCGGAATGCAAGGCTGCACACTCTAGGTGGGGCTACTCCGCTTCCTTTTAGGGGACTGAGGAGAGTGTGGGGGGGATTCTGAGAGCCGTCCTTAGCCCCCCCCCCACCCCTGCTTTGGGCAGACAGGCTCATTCCTCAGCTTCCCCCTCCCTGACCACTGCCCTCTCCAGCCTCCCCACAAAGGGTGAGAACAGGCCCCTCCATACGCTTGACAAGAGGCTGGAAAGCAAATCGCTCCAGCCTTTGGGGGCAAAACTGGGTTTGCATCTTTAGGAAGAGTAGGAAGCAGACAATTGGAGAAAAAAACATTTTTTACAATTTTTTCTTTTTTCTTTTTCAAGACAGGATTTCTCTGTGTAGTCCTGGCTGTCCTAGAACTCACTCTGTAGACCAGGTTGGCCTCAAAATCATAGAGATTTGCCTGCTTCTGCCTCTCAAGTGCTGGGATTATAGGAGGGCACCACCACTGCTCAGCTGGGAAACAATTTTGAAAGTTCTTCCAAGCATGGAAATTTGCTGAGTGAGTGAATGAGCAAAGGAATAAGGTTCAGAGACAGTACGAGGACTAGATCCCTGCTGTATCAGACAAGAAACCGGCATCTGGGGCAGTGTACGAATGGTCTCAGGTCACTCAGACCCAGGAGGCCCTGGTTAAAGCCAGACCTAATAGCAACCCTCCCTTGCCCCTCTCTCACCCCTAATCCTTCACACTTGTGATTTATACCCAACAACCCCTTTTCCTGACGGCAGGAATAGGCTACCAGGTGTTGCTCAGCTGCCTGTGGGCCAGGAATCCATTTCTTGGAGTGATGGTCTCCTCCAGGCCGGCCTGTTTGAAAGATGCCCAAGTATACACACGGTCCTTGAATGACAGAAGCTGCCAGACTGGAGAGTGCTTGCTCAGGCTGCTCAAGTGCCAGTCCTTCCCGAGTGACAACTTTCTGTCCCCTGGGCCCCAGGCTCCCCTCTGAGTACGGGAGACGACAGCTAAGCAGGGAAACCCTTCAAATGAGGCCGGCAAGGAAATGAACAGATGAACTGGGCTGCTGGGGTTGCCCTGGCCCACATGGCCTCTTCCTGTAGTGGTCCCAGGGGCTCACTCAGAAGAAAATTCCTGGCCTTCTGCTCTGATATCCTCTGGTGTAGGGGTCCAGTGTCTGAGACACCAAGAGTCTTAGAGACGATTGGAGTACTTGTGTGGGTCTAACCAGAGTCCATTCGGGATGGGAACTGGGGTGAAGGCATGTGGTCAGTGTGCTGTGGACACACACAATTCAGAAGGCAAAGAACTAGGCTCTGCGTGCGCACACACACACACACACACACACACACACACACACACACTAGCCAGAGCTAAATTCTAATCCTAATTTGTTCACACACTGGTCCAGACATTATATGGCGAGCGCCGTGGCCTAGAGTGCTGTTGAAAAGGTCAGTAACATAGAATATCTAACTTCACTGCCTAGCATACAACAGGAGGCCAAATGATTGGCAATCACTATTATTCAAGGCAGAGGGCTATTGCAAACTTAGGTCCGAGCTCACCTGGTATACAGAGGCCCAGCAGGGAGACCAGGCCTGTGGGCAGGATTGAGAGCTTCCAGCACTGGCCCAAGCTCTCTAGGATTGAGCCTTGGCAGTTGTATGATGGCGTTAGGGGATTTCTCACACTCACCGTGAAGCTCTGGGGTGTATCTGAGTTCTGTTCCACGAGGCCAAACTGCGGCCCAATGAGGCAGGGACTCATTCCTTAGATGGTCTTTTGGGAGTCACGTAAATTTACGTAAACTCTACATAAATGGGTATCGCCGGGAGGCACCTCCCCGAAGCCTCGACTGGTGGCCTGGATCTTCAGGGTTGGGTTTGTGCAGCAGGCTCACTGGGTCTGAGTCATCCAGAGGAGTTACTTTCTCTCTGGGGACCTTAGAAGAGGCGGGCATGTGTGGCTACGAAGGACGTGGACCTGGGCTAGAGAGCTAGCCAGTGGGGGGACACCTGGCTCTACTTGCTGCAACCTGCTTCCTGCCCCGCAATCTGCATCAGCACCATTTTCGGGTGCACTCGTGCGTCTCCCCTTCCCTTCTATTCCTTGAAACTTGTCATCAAGTCTGTCCAAGATTGCCACAGGCAAGTCCATCCTTCCTCCTCTCTGGCTCCCATCCTTGCCCTAGACCACAGCTTCCCTGGCAAAGCCCGCCCCTACCCCCCACGGTCCGCACACAACTGAATGTAGGGGTGGTGAAAATTTTGGCAACAATAAAAGATTTCTGAATGTACAACTACCAAAACTCGATTCAAACTCAAGCACAAGAATGAACTTGAGGTACTTCTGATAGCTCCCAACAGATTGTGTCATTATTGCACACACAAAGCGTTCTGCTCTTATAGAACTATAATGGTAATTACAGAAAGCATAGTATTTTCCTACATCATTTCTCAGTCAAGTTAGTGTAGCTGAGGATTGTGTCCTGTTAGAATGCTTGAGTTTGAAATCTATTTATTTTTATTTACATTTTTTCAGGTCTGTGTGTCGAGGTCAGAGGACAGCTTGGGGGAGTTGACTCTCTTGCCCTGTCGTGTAGGTTACAGAGGTCAAATTCGAGTCTTCAGGCTTGGCAGCAAGCACCTTTACTCAGTGACCCATTTTGTTGGCCCTAGAATGCTTGGTTTTTTTAAAATGCTGTTGAGTTATTCACTTGAGGGTCATAAGAAGTCTCCGAAGAGCTAGTGATGTAGCGCAGTGGTGCTTGCTTGGCATGTACAAGGCCCTGGGTCCAAGCCCTCGTACCAAAAAATAAACTAAAAAAATCATTGAATGAATTTTGCCTTGAGTTAGGACAGAAGTTCCAACAATAAACTGGGCGTGTGATGTGGGATTTCCCCCTGTATGCTGTGGAACAGAGCTAGGCAGGGAAAACTAAACTGAATGCTGGGAGGAGGAAGGCAGAGTAGAGAGAGTCATTTAGTCCTGCTGGAGCCAGTAAGCCACAGCCATGTGGCGGTTCACAGATTACTAGAAATGGGTTAAATTAAGATGTAAGAGTTAGTAAATAAGAAGCTAGAGCTAATGGGCCAAGCAGTGTTTTGTATGATATAGTTTCTGTGTGATTATTTCGGGGCGTGACAACACATGCCTTTAATCCCAGCACTTCAGGAGGCAGAGGTGTGTGGATCTCTGTGAGTTTGTTGAGTCCAGCCTGGTCTACACAGCCAAGGTTACCTAGTGAGACCTTGTCTCAAATGTGTGTGTCCTAAAGAACTGTTTGAAGATAAGTTTCTTTTCTTTTAAAGCAGGGGAAACGGCTTCTGATAAAATACTTGCCAGGCAAGCGTGAGGATTGAAGTTGGGGTCCCCAGCACCCCTGCTTAGAAACGACAACAACAACACAAAGCAATGACTGGGCAAGGGGCGGCGATGCCTGTAGTCTAGAGCTAGAAAGGAGAGAGAGGAGGATCCTGGGGCCCGCTGGCTAGTCCAGCTGAGTCAGTCAGCCCCAGGTTCAGTGAGAGACCCTGCTTCTAAAGATAAGGAGGAGAGTGGCTGAAGATGACACCCACTGTCTACCTGTAGCCCTCTCTCTCTCTCACACACACACACACACACAAACACACACCCCACGTATACACTTTCACACAGAGAACATACACACATAATAAAATACATTTCTGTATGATTTATAATCAGCAAATATTTGATTCGCATACTTGTTTTACATGCCTGTATACCTGGAGTTGTATAACAGTTTATTGAGTAAAACTACTTCTTTTGCAAGTGGACAGTTTCAGAAGCCAGGCCCGAGGTGCTTGCACCACCGCTGTCTGTGGGGAGGCAATCTCTCTGCTCCCTGCCTCTAGCCTCTCCCACCCTGCTTAGTAGCACCCTGTATCCCTAAGATGACCCAGAACCTCCCAGGACCCTCTAGAATTGGCCACTTTCTTCACACTCCTTTGATGGTCCTCACAGAGGACACCTCTCTCCTGTGCCTCCCCCACCCCCCTTCATTGTCTGAATCAAGATCATTTCCCAGCTCTTACAGAAGCCCCCCCCCCTCCGCTGATTATCACAATTCAAATGAACATTCCTAAAGATTGGCTGGCCCTCTGTGCACCGGGTCCACAGCTTGGAAGGAAGGACAGGTGTTGGGGGGAGGGGACACAGAGACAGATGGGGGAGAGCAGGTAGAAGGATGACGGCACAGGTGCAGTTCTAGAAAATTGCGTCTTGGAGCAGGGGCTGGAAACAATCAATCAAAATGTATCTTAGGGGCTGGGGTAGGGGTGGGGCGGGTGGTCAGATTTTAATCCCAGCACCATAGAGGTACAGAAGCTGGTGGATCTCTGTGAATTTGAGATCAGTCTGGTCAACATAGTGAGTTTCAGGTTAGCCAGAGGTACACAATGAGACCCTGTCTTACAGCAATAATAGTAACAATAAATATCAATAAAATGAAACGGCTTTAGAGAGTCCCTGGACTGCCTCATAAGTGTAGGGAGGAAGGAGTTAACTTTTTCAAGTAGAGGTGTCAAAAGGCCTTCTCACATCTGACATCATTTGCCCAGTTTTTCATCTCGTTCTTTTAATTATGTGACATCATCCTTTCCGCCGCAAAGGATCTTGGGGGTCATATGGGCCACCCTCTTTGTACAGATGGGTAAACTGGTGCACAGAGGAAGACCTTACTTCACACCACGTAGCAAATGATTAGCAGGGCCAGCATTGCACACCAGGCCTGTCACTCAAACAGGAGGAAAAGCAGGTTAGGACCAGGTCGCGGAAGGCCATTTCCTGTGCATCTCTTGAGTCTTGGTCCTGGAGGACAGACCCAAGAAGGTACCCAGCCTTCCTCATCTGAGGCTGACAGACCATTGACTTCATTGTTCCTTTAGGACAGTGATTCTCAACCTTCCTAGTGCTGCGACCCTTTAATACAGCTCCTCATGTTGTGATGACTCCCAACTATAAACTTATTTTCATTGCTGCCTCATAACTGTAGTTTCACTCCTCTTATGAATCATAATTTAAGCATCTGTGTTTTCCAATGATCTTAGGCGACCTCTGTCCTCCCTGATGGGTCGCAACTCACAAGTTGAGAACCAGGGCTCTAGAGCCTCCTGTGAGGAAGAAACGATGTCCCAATAGATGTTCAGAAGGGATAAGTCTGGGAGAAGTAAATCTATTACCCAACACCTGTCCTTTGTCTTTGCAGGAGCGAGGACAGATGATGCAGGGTGTGAGCTGTCCCTCTGAAGGAGGAGGGTGACATTAGGGATGGGATTCCCCTCACAAGAGTTGAGCTCAGAAGAACGGGGAGAGTTTCCGGCTGGATAACTGGAGTGGTAAAGACTGGGCCGGGACACCCAGGGGAAGTAACCTGAGTGCGAGCCAGCCAGCACAGCTGTGCAGCAAAGGGGGCGGGAAGCAGGGAGTGACGGGAAAGCTGGTTTTCAGTCATTTCAATCTCACAGTCCCAGTGATGAGGATGGGCGGCGGCAGGGCAGAGATCAGAGGGGGAGCGGGTCTGCACAGCACCCAGCCTGGCGCAGAGGGCACTAAGGAGATGCTCCTAAAGAGAGCGAAAAGGACTCCCAGAGCCGCCTTAGTGGGACTGGGACCGGACTAGCCGCTTTACAGCCACGGGTGCTGTCACAGTTTGGTGACTTTTTCCAACTGTAACTTTGTCCTCACTTGGAAACAAAGCAAAGCCACGCCTTGGCAGACTCAGAGAGCTAACCCCATCAGCGCTTGGAAACCCTCCCTGACGCAATCCCTGGCTCGAAGCCAGAGGGACCCTCCATCGCTTTCCCTCTTCATTCTTTCTCTCCCCCCTGGTGGTCTTTCCGCTACCTTTGCTCCCAGGTTGAACCAGAAACAGCCGCAGCTGCGCCTTTGGGCGCTTTGCTCCGCGTGCTCTCCATTCCCACTCAGGGGTCATGCATTGCAACGAGAGCTGCGGGGACTACAGGGCATTCCCAGGGGACAGGGCCCCAGGCGGTACAGGGTGACAGCGACTGTCCCGGAGCCATCCTAGCACTCCGGCGGGCTGAACGGGCAACTCACCTGACTTGCCCATGGCCGACTGTGTGCGCTCCTCTGCTCCGCGGCGGCTGCGCTTCGCCGGGTGGTGGGTCCCAGCAGCTGGCCAGGGCCAGCAGGGGCAGGGGCGGCTTCAGCCACTCCCCCGGCGCCGCCCGGCCCCGCCTTATAAGGCAACGGCAGCTGCAGGCGGAGGCGCGGGGGGCCACCCCTAGAATTCACATTGCCTGGTGGGATTCCGCCGCTGGCTAGGGCGGTCCAGATGTGGACGCGGTGCCTCTCTCCCCGATCTGAAAGCGCGCATGAGACCTAGGGGAGCTTGAGCCTTCCTTGTGGTTCCCCATGACTCCTGTGCTACAGAGGCGTCATTAAGACTGCGGTGCTCACTGTAGCCTGGCGAGGAACCGTTCCCGCCGGTGCCACCAGGGGTCGGTACTCTCCCAGTCTCGGTCTTGAGCGACAGGCAACACCACCCCTCCCCCGAGTGTGCTTATTCCCCTCCTCTGCGACCCTGTGTTTCAACCACATCTTTCTAGGACCCTTCCGCTATGCTACCCCAGGTTGTAACTGAACACGTCCTAGCCCTCCAGCTCCAGCCGCCCCAGGAGGTGCCCACAGCTCAATTCGGACCTGTGCTCTTGACCCTCACTGCCTCTGAGACCAAGCCAAACTTCCCACCCCTGAGTCTGACTCCAGACATGGATCCCACCTCTAACTTTATCCCACGTTCTTGTCAAAACAGATTCCCCAAACGTTCCTGGTTTTGCTCACTCATCCCTCAACAGGGACGGCCGCGGACCTGACCCTCCTAACCTGTACTCTGGAGTCTGTCAATTTCTTCAGTTCTCATCAGCCCTTCCCTTCACCGCTTTTAGGACAGTACACACCTAACACGGGAGAGACTGGCTCAAGGTCTTCAGCCCTGAGAAGTACACCCAGACAAGGCACAGCCTAATACATTCCCTGTGCCAAGGAACTCTTTCTCACTGGTGGGACAGAAGATTTGGAAGCCCCTGTGGAAGACTTGTGTTCAGGCTTTTCCGTAAAGGCCTGGTGAGTTGACTCAGGGTAAGCAGCCAAACTCTAATTCTGAGTTGGATTCCTGGAACGAACACAGTGGAAAGAGGACCAATTCTTGAAAGCCATCTTCTCCTTGGGGATGGTGGCACGCCCCTCCTCCACCCCGCCATTGGCATCATCTAAACGGAGTCCAGCTAGTTAATTCAAGACACACCTTTTCTCACCATAAAAAAAAAAAATTTAAAGACTTTTAATAAATGGGGACTGAGTTGAACTGATTAACAAATTACAAGGACAGTTCTCTCTCTCTCTCTCTCTCTCTCTCTCTCTCTCTCTCTCTCTCTCTCTCTCTCTGTGTGTGCTACATATACTTTAAAATGCATTTATTTGGGGCAGGCGTGGTAGCACATGCCTTTATTCTCAGCGCTTGGGAGACAGAAGCATGCAGATCTCTGTGAGTTTAAGACCAGCCTGGTCTACATAGTGCTACCTCATCTTTAGATTTTGATTGTGTATTTTATGTTGGGTGTTTGAGTGTGGTGCATGGAAGTCAGAGAACAGCTGCTGAGAACCGGTACTTTCCTTCCACCATGTGAGCCCTGGGAGTCCGGGCTTGGCAGCAAGCGCCATTACCTGATAAGACAACTGTCTCTCCAGCCATTTTCTCTTTTCTACTCTTCTGCATTTTATTTTTTGTAGCAGGCTCTCCTGTGGCCTTGGCTGGTCTGGAGTTCCCGGTGTAGCTGAGTTTGACGTTGGAGCTCAGATCTTCCTGCTTCCACCTCCTGAGGCTGTGACTACGGGCTGTATCCCCAGCAGTACATACCCTAGGAATTAAAGTGCACTGGTTTAGGCTACTGCTGGTTTGTTCAACAGTCTCAGTGAGCAGCCCAAAGCAGCCTCACGCCACCACACTCATTCAGGTGCTGGTCACAGGTCAGGACTGTGCCACCACACCTCACCAGACTCGTATCGAGTTTAGATGTGTCCAGTAGGTCAGCCCAGAGCCACACACTGCAGCTCTGTCCATCCGATATACTTCCTGCCTCTTCGTACTTCCAAACAGGAGCACAGTGGACACTGGGGCCCATCTGACTTAGAGGGACTTGTAGTTCTGGGTAGGGAGTCCGACCCCCACTGTTCAATTCTCTGCTCCATTTTGCTGACAAATTCCCATTGAAATAATCAAAGGAGCCCAGGGGGGATCCTTATCACACATAGAATCTCTAGAAAGCTGTTTCAGAGGAACCAGAACTGCAAGGTCACAAGGAAACAGCTGAGCCCAGAGGAGCCATTCACCGTGTGCAGAGGACAACTGTCAGTGGCCATCGGTCTCACAACTCCCCCATTCAGAAGGAGAGGGCCAGAGTCCTGGCAAGGCTAGATTCCTGCCTTGGTGACATCTGGAGACTCTATGGCTGGTGCGCTGTGGACTCTGTAAACTGGCTCCACCAGCAGCATGCTAGCAGTGTGCCAAGTGGATTTAGGCGGTGTCAAAGCGGATTTCTACTAAGGACAACTCGGTGGCTGGAGAGGGAGGTGCTGCTAGGCCAGAAGTCGGGGACAAGAGACAAGCCACAGCCAAGGCCAGACACCAAGAAGAAAGATTAGCCCAATTTGTGCTTTGTCACCTAGCCCAGGCTGGCCTCAAATTAGCCATATAGCTGAGGACGGCCTTGAACTCCTGAGTCTCCTGACTCCAACTCCCAATCGGTTTATTAATTTCTTGTATGGTTTGTCTCATTTGAGAACGCCTGACCTGGGTGTAACTCAGGGGTAGAGTATACTCAGCACAGGGAATCCCCGAGTTTACAGCCAACGTCACTAAGCAAACATGAGATTTCCCATTTTCTTCTGACGCTTGTCAGTTCTGACTCTTACACTCAAGTTTTGTCTTACTTTTGGATTGTGACAGAGCATGTGGAGCTGGTTTTGTTCTCTCTCTGCTGTTCTCTATTATTTCTCCCCCAACCCCCTTTCTCTTCCTCCTCTACCTCTTCTTTGTGGAAAGCAAATAAGGAACCTTCCCAGCAGTGACCTCCCTACAAGCTCGTGCTTATTGCGGGGGCTGTCCCTCCCTCTCTGGAAGAAAACAAACAGAAGAGCTGGGAAGAGGGATGACTGCTACTCTGTGATTGTAAAATGCCCTGGGTGCTCTGCAAACAGCACGCTCTCGGCCTGCATCAACTTAGCCTTGCGTGTTGGCTGCTCCATGGTCCTCTGTCCAGCCACAAGATGCTCCTGCAGGGGAAACAGCACCCAAGCACCCGGACCAATGGGAAGATATTCCAACACACACGCTTTGGATGACAAGACAACAGAGAAAGAGGAGACTGAGTCAACGGGTCACATTAGGAAGAAGGAAGGGTCTATGACATTCCCCAGCCCCCAGCCCATCGTAGGATCTTCACATGGGTTTAGGTTTGGTTAGAGGCCAAGGCGTGTGTAACTCAGACCCCAACCCCAAACAAGCTCCTCTCAGGGTCAGCATCTGAGTTAGTTACTGTTCCATTGCTGTGATATTACACCATGACCAAGGTGACCTAGAAAAGAAAACCTTTGATTGGGTTTACAGCTCCAGAGGGTTAGAGTCCAGAGGGCGGAGCCAAGGTGTGGCAGCAGGAACAGCTGAGACCTCACACCTCAAACCTTAAGTCAGAGACAGAGACTATACCAGTTTGCTTCGTGTACGTTGAACCATTTTATTTGAAAATAAACATTTATGGCTTTTATCATCTTGATAAGTTGACCTTACCGCTCACCCCAGAGTTCAAACTCAGGGACTCATGTATGCCAGACAAGCGCTCTACCACTGAGCTATAAACCTGGCCCAGTAAATTAGTTCTTCTATCATTGAAAAAGATCTCTCTCTTCTCATACTTCTTCATGGGAAATGCAGGTTTGATATCAGTGCAGCTGTCCTAGCTTTCTCTCAATGAGTGTTTGTTTACTTGTAGTCCTGGTGATGAACCTAGGGCCTTGCACACGCTAGGCTAGCTACCTCTGAGCTGAACTGTCCCCAGCCCAGATCATCTAATTTTTATCTTTTAACTTTTTTTCTTTCAATACATTCAGAAGACTGTTAATGTACACAGCAAAAGTAAAGCTACTTTTACGGTTTGTAAAATTAATCTTTACTAGTGTAAAACTTAATTTTGATATATTTTCAAAGTGTACTGGCTACCTTATTTGTTACCAAATCCTTGATAAGAAGCAACTCCAGGAAGAGGTGTTTATTCTCTGTTGTTTGAGGGGATGCAAACGCCTCAATCCATTCCTGTTATGAAGGTATGGCAGCAGTGAGGATACAGATCACACAGAAGCCAGAGCAAGGATACAGAGAGATGGCAGGAAATTGGGTCCAGACTTCCTCCAGCAAGGTTCTGCAACCTTTCCAAACAGCGCCACCAGCAGGAGACCAGGTATTCAAACACACAGCCTATGGAGGACATTTCACCTTCAAATCATAGCAACAGTCAGAGTTTCTCTGTATAACAGTTCTGCCTGCCCTGGAACATACTTGGTAGACCAGGGTGGCCTCATACTTACTGACATCCACCTGCCTCTGCCTCCCAAATGCTAGACTTAAAGGCACGTGCCACCACCACTGGTTTATTTATTTTTTTCTATGATCATCTATACCCATTTTATTTTCTTTCTTTAGCACCTATGTTGTGGGATTCCCCTATGTATGCTGTGAATACCATTGGTTAATAACGGACTGCTTTGAGCCTATAGCAGAGCAGGGCAGAAAAAGCTAAGCAAGAAAAACTAAAGTGAATGCTGGGAGAAAGAAGGACAGAGTCAGAGAGAAGCCATGTAGCCCCGTCAGAGACAGACACCGGAACTATAGCCAGTAAGCCACAGCCACGTGATTAATAGAAATAGGTTAAATTAATATGTAAGAATTAGTCAATAAGAAGCTAGGGCTAATGGGCCAAGTAATGATTTAATTAATACAGTTTCTGTGTGACTATTTTGGGGCTTAGTGACTGAGAACTAACTAGCAGCCTCCTCCAACACATCTAAGCCACATTTTCAAGCATATCGTACCTGCTCAGAGTTTTTTTCAGTCTAGACCTGGCTTTCTGTGAGCATGCAACCTTCTTTGACTGCATGAGCCTATATTACAGGGCAAGGCTACCTGCTGTTTGTCTCCACTTACCACACAGTGCTGGTGACTGGTGTAAAAGGAGACTGCTCTTTCATTTCCCTGCCACTGAGACCCAAATAATCACACAGAAAGTGTATTATTTACAACACTGTTTGGCCAATGACTCAGGCATATTTCTAGCTAGCTCTTAAATCTTGAATTAATCCATTCCAATAATCTGTGTACTGGCATGAGGCTGTGGCTTCCCAGAAAGGTTATGGGTCCTTCTTCTTCAGCAGCTACATGGCATCACCTTGACTCTGCCTGTTATCTCTACAAACCTCTGTTTGGATTTCCCACCTGGCTATATTCTGCCCTGCCATAGGCTGAAGCAGCTTCTTTATTAACCAATGGTAATAAAACATATTCACAGCATACAGAGGGCAATCCCACACCAGCCTGGCTCTGTCCCCCTCAGGTTGGTCCAGCAGGCCATTCTACTGGTTCTGGGGTGCAACTGCTATTTGCCTTTCTGTGAGAGGGGAGCCTCATGCCTGTGCATGGCAAAGGAATTCCAGACTGTAGAGTGCTCATTGTCTGAACCATTTTATTAACAGTCCTTAGATCTATTACCATTCTCCATTTTCCAGATTTCTTTTAAATAGCAATATAGGAGAATTCCAAGTTCTGGTTGATTCTTTAATATGCTGAGCATTTAACTGTTCCTATGCCAACAGTTCTAAGGCCTGCTGTTTCTCTATTGTTAAAGGCCATTGATTAATTCATACAGGTTTGTCAATCAACCATTTTAAAGGTAGGACTGTTGGTGCCTTTGAAATATCAGCAGCTATTGTGCCATGTTCTGATTTGGGATGTCCTTCTGTATATGTGTTGCTTTTACTTGTTAATAAATAAAGCTATTTTGGCCAATGGCTTAGCAGAATAAAGCCAGGCAGTTAATCTGAACAGAGATATATAGAGAGAGTAAGTAGAGTCAAGGAGACAACCTGTAGCTGCTGAATGAGAAAGATTCCAGAACATTACCAGTAAGCCACAGCCTTGTGGCAATACATAGATTAATAGAAATGTGTTAAGATTTAAGAGCTAGATATGAATATGCCTGAGCCCTTGTACAAACAGTGTTTTAATTAATATAGTTTTGTGTAATTATTCTGGTCTGGGTGGCCAGAAAACAAAAGTGCAGTCTCTGCTTACACTGATCTTGCACAACCTGAATGGTCAGTGGTTGCTCTTTATAATACCTTCTAATAGTTTTCTCAGAAACATATGTTAACTTATGGTTTGTTTCTGAGATTGGAGGAATGCTGAACTGAGTATTCCATTGTTGTAACAAATCACACCCCCATAAGTTCATTGCTGTTACCCACATATGGCTTTAATTTTCCTCCCTGATTTCTGCCCTATACATTCAACCCATCTTGCCTTGAATGGCCTAATTATCCTTTTGAATTGTGCAGTAGCATTTTCAAAAGCCAGAGATTCAATTATTTGTCTAGCTTCTGAATCGGGTATCATTCTATTTATTGCTGAAGTCAGTCTTTGTAAGAAATCCTTGAAGGTTTCCTTTGGGCCCTGTATAACTTTAGTAAATGACTCAGTTTTCTTTCCTACTTCTCCAATTCTACTCCAATCATTCAAAGCTGTCATGCAGCATAAATCCAGAGTGTGTTCATCATACAGAGATTGCCTTTGTACATCAGCATAATCTTTCCAAGGAGTTTGGCTTGGGAGATTTCCATTCCTCTAGCCCTACTTCGTTGTTCAGTGGTTTAGCCCTTTCTTTACATCAGGTTTTCCATTGTAATTGAGGACCAGGCTCTAAGACTGCTTTAACCAAGTCTCTCTAGTCTCTATGGATAATTCTATTATAAAGTTGACCATGAGTTAAACATCTGCTTCACAAAAAGTGAATGCATGGCATATGAGACTATTGCTTCCTTAAATCTCCTTAAATCTAACATTCTCACAGGAATCCATTTAACTCTTGCACTGCCTTGGGGATATCTATCATTTCACAGTTGTTCCTGTGAGACGACTGAATTAATATTTTATTTGAAAACTTTAGGCTGTTATCCTTTAACTTTATAATGCAATGCTGAAATTGATTCTCCATTAAATTTCTATGTCTGTATCTGAATATCTCTATGATGTTTTACTAAGTTTTTCTAAAACTTGTATCTTAGCACTCATATTAGCAAACTTTTTTAGTGAAAAAACAAAAATGATAAAACTGATGTTTATAATTGACATTATATAAGTCCCATCTAAATTAGTTATCTTTTCATCCAATTGTTTCATCTTCAAACTGTCCAGCAGATCATAAAGAAACCTAAATACCTCTATTGTAAAATCTCTCTCTTTAACTAATTAAGAATTCTCAATTGTCTTATCAAATCTGCCAACAATGTCAGTGAACTGTGAGGTATCCGAGCAGAGAACACAGACAGTGAACAGCCTGGCTGAGGGTAGCTGCAGCTGCTTGTGAGTAGTTGTGAGCTGAGAGCAGCAGCCTGAGGAGAGGGGGTATAGGGGAAAACCCACAAACCATGGTGGAGAGAGAGAAAGAGAGAGAGAGAGAGAGAGAGAGAGAGAGAGAGAGAGAGAAGCCAGCTGTCTGAAAAACACACGTGGAATTGTGCAGAAGAAGCACACGTGGTAGGGCCTTTCTGAAGGCAGAGCCAGTAGGCCAAGGACAGGTAAGTCCTGTGGCATTTGGAGTCAGGTGCCTGTGGAGTTTGGGCCTGTGAAGTTTGTTGCAGAGAAGCTACAACAACAAATCCCAAACTCGCTGGATGGTGACTCCAGCAGGAGCTCTGCTTGCAGCTCTGGCCTGTGCCCACGGCTGCAAAGCCACAGGCAAGCAGTTGGGTGCCAATATGTAGAACAAGTTCTACTGGGTCTTCATAATAAAAGTCCGAAGTCAGATGTAGGGGAAAATGCTGGGATATTAGAGAGACGAAGGAGCAAGCCATAGTCACTTTACCTACTCAACTTTTTGGTGTAAAAGAGACTGAGCTCCTGTATCCTCCTGCTTTATCACTTCTGGTCTGTCTGTACAGACCTCCAGACCTCTGTGGTGAGCTAGTGGCTAGCTCAGCCCTCTGATCTTCAGGCAAGCTTTATTTGTACAAACAAGCTATCACCACATGTATGTGTGTGGGGTGCGTGTGTGTGTGTGTGTGTGTGTGTGTGCCACAATGTGCACGCCACAGCACATGTGCAGAGGCCAGAGCACAACTCTGCAGTGTTGGTTGTCCTTTCACTTTTATGTGGTTTCCAGGAATTGACCTTAGGTAGTCATGTTTGAGTGGCAAGTGCCTTTACCTACTTAGCCATCTTACCAGCCAAAGAATATAATTTTTTAACCTATGATTTGTTAAATCCATGGATGTGGAACCTGTAGATATAGTGGGTTGATTATAGTTAACCTTCTAAAGAAGGTAAAATCTACCTCATTAATTTAATGAATATCATTTACAAATATAAACATTAAAATTTTAAGTAAATATCACAAATTATATCTAGCTGTGTATGAATGGAATAATTCATCACGACAAAACAAAAACTAAGGAATAAAGATGATATAATAACAAGAAATATCTTTACATATACATTCCTTGGATCCCACCTGGTAGAGAGAGAACTAACTCACACAAGCTGTCCTCTCCACGTGTGAGGTATAGCATATTCACACCCAAAATACAGACATACAACATATGTATGTGTAAAAATTACATTTATAAAAAAATGTGAACGGGTTCTTCTGACCTTCCTGCCTTCACCTCCCAGGCACTTGTAACTGGGACTGGATTTTCTGAAACAGGAGAGAGCCCTGAGGACTGAAGTGAGGCTGTGGAATAAGAGGCTATGTGTGGAGTCCAAGTCTTGTCTGGAAATGGAAGTGCACACAGCAAGGCCAGAATGGCCACTTCCTTCTTGGGAAGAAGAAAATAAAAGTGATCTCATATCAAGACTCTAGTAAGTAGAAGCTGCAGAGGCTGGGTGTTAAAGTGCGGTTTGTGGCCAAAGCAAGAGCTCTTTGCCATTTAACTTACCCCCACTGCCTTGTTTGGCTTGGCTTTGGCAGCGGTGCAGCTCCTGGACTAAGTCAATTATGGCCTTGCTCCCCTCGGCCAGTAACTAGTCTAGCGTGGGAGTCTGACCTCATCTTGGCCACAGAAACAATGGATGGATGTGGAGAAATTTCTGATAAGTAGTTCTTATCCATAAAGCCATAGGTGATAAAAGGAGTCACTGTGGCCCATTGCCTTTCTTCATGCTTAAACACTGAAGGTCTATGGACATTGCTGTATCACTCATGTTAGAGACGGAAGACAGGTCTTTCTCTCAGCCACCCTGTCTTCCTCCTGCAGGTAAACTCCAGGGCCCAGGAATCTCTACCTCAGCTTAGTCCTCTGCCTGTAGACATCAAGATCACCACTGGGGCAGGAGAGGGGGACTTTCAGCAAGAGCTGCACTTGCTTGGGTGCTGGGAAGCCACTATAATTTAGCACAAGGCAGTTAGGATGTCCACTTTAGCATCAGGGCCTTGGAGGACATTAACCCCCAAGCTAACCTGTTTCTACCACCATTTGGGGGTTCTTGTGATTACAACCCCAGAACAGGACCAACTTCAGATCTCTCATTCATACATTCCCTCACCCCAACCCAACCACTGACTTCCTTCCCAGGCCATAGTATTCCTGCTTTCCTAATACAAACCCCAGTCAGACCTGGCTCTTGTTCTCTTCTCATGAGGGAAGACCTAGGTGGTAAACTGCATTAATCAAGGTACTCATCAGCCCTCCCCATGACACATACGGCACCACAGAAATACTTGACATCCCCAACTAAAATTTCTGCTCAGGAACAGTCACGTGACTTGCTTTGGCCACTAAACTGCAGGCAGAAATGACTGGGACTTATGAGTAGACTTGAGGGCAGCTCATGGTTCTGTCTCTTCTCCCGTCAGTGAGGACATAGGAATGGGAGCTGGGGTATAGATGGTGTGAGGAGAACTACAATCGATGCAGTGGATGAATGACAAACATGGCGGGGGTCACATACTTAGCCTAAGTAGCTGAGGTTAGCTCATCATGAGTTGCTCCATCCCCACACTTCACCCTGGAGCTGGAACATGAGGTCAATGGAACAGACCTGCCTATCTGTTTCTGTCCTGGAACAGCTGAAGCTGGAGTTTGCTCCTGATTCCACCACTGCCTGCCCTCTGGATGTGCTGGGTGTTCAATACAATTGTTCCACTCCCCCAGAGGACTTGGCTTGGGATGATGTCACTCCAGAACTTCCCACTGTACAGTAAAGACACAACTCACTTGAGGGTGAGAAACAGTTTCAATCTGAATGTCCACATTACTTGGAAATACACATGATCATATAAAATTACTTTTATTAAAATAGAGAAGCTTTCTAGCATATCGCTGAATACTATATATAGTATATTGCAATATACTATATATAGAATATATACAATATAGTCTAGTATGTTGAAGACATTAGACAGAAATAGGCAATTGCAACAGAGGCTACATTAACATCAGCACTGAGGTCCTCTGAAAGCTTTAAGTGCCTACTTTCAACAACATTTTGGTATAATAAGCATATTGCTGTATTTCAGAGGGTACATGTAACACTGAAAAATACTTCATGTAAAATACTAAGTTCAGGTGCATACAAACAAGAAGTATTACATTAATAGCTTATTTCAAACTGTGAAACATTCAAAGTATCCAATTCCTTAGACAACATGCAAACATTTTAATACTTAGTCTGACATTTTAAATATATAAACCACATTCTTTATAATTCTATATAAAAAGATAGTCAGACAGACATTTATCCATACTGTGCACACCACAAAAAGCAAATGTGTCTTCATGAACGGAAAGTATAGGGCTAACACATATGATTGTCATTTTACAAATATGGCTATTCACCTTCTTCATAATAAAATTAAGAAATCATGTACTATTTACATGAACTACTAATTATCTTACTTTTTGGCAATTATATAGCAGCAGCAGTTGGTTTAAAGTCTCTGAACGTGGTGAGTACTGACGAGCGGCTAATATAAAACTGCACGACACAGACACTTGGATGAGTGGGGCTGCCCCCATTCACAGGCACAAACTGGCAATGGCTGAGAGGACCACCTGCAGACAGTCCATGAGTGCTACTTGGCTGCCTTTGCTAAGCACATCAGAGTCCTGCCTAACTTTCCATGGAATCAGCCTGTGATCATGTCAAAGAAGCTCTCTCCCCTTCCGTACCGTCCCAGAAGTGGCTTTCCACTGAGCCCTCAGCTTCTAGACACAGAGACAAGCACAGCACAGCCTCAACCCTTACAGGACACGAAAGGGGGCCTCCTTCTATAAAGTGACCGTCTCATTGACCAGTGATGGTAACTTTCCTTTGGAGAAGCAGACTCATCTACTGAGCAAAATGTAAATTGTAACCCAGTGCCCACCAGCAAGAGATTTCCATTATACTGGGGGAGCCTAGTTTATCATTTCAGAATCAAGGCAAAACCCCTAACATTGGCAGATAAAAACAAATACTGTGTAGGGCTAAGAGGTGACACATGCTCTTGCTCGGCCACCAGCTAGCAGTCCTGATGTCTTTCACAAGGTGGGACGGCCGAGTCAAGGAAGGCAGTCAGGGACGAGTCCAGAGCAAGTACACAGTGAGGCCCAGGCTAAAGAGGAGCAGGGAGGGGCAGGGAGAGCTGCCCCCAGCAGCAGAGGATGGAAGGCTTCTGGAGACCTGCACCTGGGAAATGATAAGGGCAGAGAGGGGGACATGGGACGCCAGAGTGGGGCTGTCGGAGTTGATGAGGGACTCGATTTTCTCTGCTTCCTTATTGCAGGCCTCAATCTGCAAGAGAAAGATCCTTTCACTAGAAAACCTCAGAAAAGGTCCAGTCAAGCAAATTCCATGCACATGTCAAAAGGAGAACGACTACAGAGACAGCTTCTTTTCTTTCTGCCTTTACCGTGCAGTCGGGTTAAGTCCAGGCCTTCACTCACTACGCACATGTAAGGGCACTAATGGAGATCAGAAACTGCATGTCCACTGCCCCAGTCAGTCAGCAATGTTTGGTTTTGCACAGTGCTATAGCATCCACTGCCTACCTCTAGAGACAGTGACCACAGTTAGACACAGCCGTAGGGAAGCTTTCAGCACAGCTCTACAGCAGGGGATGGAGACAGGGTTGGGACGAGGCAGCTGCAACTACTCCCATTCACCCTTCCCATGAGTCCTCACTACTTTTACTGAAACTTGGGCCTACAGAGTGAGGTTCCAGGGCACCCTGATCTGAGAGGAAGAGACTTAGGGCCCTGGAGACTGCCTCGGATGGATCCTCCTCCAGAGAGACCGGAGGCTTTGGCTTGGCCCATGCCAGTGTCCTACTCCTCAGGCCTTGGCTGCCTCATTTGCACAAGGGTGGGGTGGACATAGTGTGCCCAGCCTCAGGCCCCAGAACAGACTCGGCCATAGAGGCTGCCTTGCTCTTTCCAAAGTGCTCCCGTTTCCTCACTCTCCGTCCTCTCCCAGCCCTGCTTTGGGTCCCCCCCCCCCTCACTGTAAGTTCACCAACTCTAGATTGACAAATGGCTGCAGAATGTGCCCCGAGCCCCACCTGCAAAGCTTTTGGAGAGTGGTCGACAGGAATAATCAGGATCACAATTTCTGATTCGATGCTCAGGTATCCAAACACATCACACTGTGGGACAGACACGTGCATGCGGATCTTCTGAAGAATCTCCAGAACTGTTACTGGCTTCTTGTTGGTCACCTAGGAGACATTTCCAGGAACTGAAGAGGAACCCTCTTGCTGCCTAGGCTACTCCGTCTGCCTCAGCTGCAGCTGGAGAGGCTCTTTGACCAGCGCTTGGCACCAAGTTCGGCTCTGCTGGTCAGAATCCTGCCACCCAGTGTCCAGTGAATGAGGTTTGGGCTGTCTACAGAGGTGTGCAGCCAAAATTAACCCCCACCAGAAGTACTCTGGTTTGAGCAGGGTCTTGCTGTATAGACCAGGCTAGCTTTAAACTCATAATCCTCTTGCCTCAACCTTGCTAGCTCCATGGTAATCCTGTACCAGCATACGCAGCTCAGAAATGCTGTTTATTTATTTAGGCTCTTTCTGTGTTTGAAATAGGGTCCTAAGTAACTGACGACAGCCTTGAACTCTCTCTATGCTAGTGGTGGTAGTAGCGCACACCTTTAATCCCAGCACCTGGGAGGCAGAGAATCTCTGTGAGCTTGAGGCAGCCAGGACTACACGGGTAAAACCTGTCTCAAAAAAATTTAAAAAAATAATTATTTGTAGGTATATCTTGTATGGGTACATGTGCATGTGTGCAGGTACCACAGAGGCCGGAGCTACAGGTGGCTATGAGCTGCCTGACGTGGGTGCTGGGAACTGAGTCTGAGTCTTCAGAAGGGGCAGAAGTGCTCTGCACGAGCGCTGCACCATGGAGCCATCTTCTTGTTCTTCTAAGACAAGGTCTGTCATTGGCTAGGAGCTTGCTGAGGACCTGGGTCTGAATCTCAGAACTCACGTGAAAATATAAGAATTCCGCATGTGGTGGGACACGCTTACAATCTCAGCACTGAGGAGGCAGAGACAGGAAGACCCCGGGGCCTGCTTGCCAGGCATTCTGGCTGGTGAGAGAGGTCCTGTCTCTAAACACAGGCAGAAAATGACAGAGCAAAGCACCCGACCGAGCTGTCTCTCCAGTCCCGTAAGCACTTCTCAAAAGCGCCTGATCTGAACTGGAGCGAAGCAAAGTCCCGTGGAAACAGGTCACAACAGACAGGAAGGGTCCTCTAGGTAGCAGCAAGTTTCTGCCTATTACACCACTAAAGTCTTAGCTCCCAAAAGGGTGCAACAGGGAAAGGGAAAGACAGACAGGGAAGGTAGCCCCTAGGGGGAATGGGTGCTGGGACGATGGTGGGTGCAGAGACCATCTGGATTTCTACTACTGCTGGCCTCCTGGCCGTGACCGTGCTCTTTGAGCTGGCAGAGACTTTTCCTAAGAAAGCACGTGGCAGGGAGGAGCAGAGGTCAGTTACCCTGGGTGTCAACCCTTGTTCTGTTATGATCTGTATGGCCTCAGGTTCTTTATCTATGTACAGGGACAATACATTCTACTCTCCAGGATTCCTGAGTTTAGCAATGTGCTTTCAACAGTACCTGGCATATGGAGCAATTTACCTTAGCAATGGTATCCAGTTTTACTTTGTCAAATAAAACCCGTAACATCCCAGCACACAATGGGCAACAAGCACCTATAACAGAAAAGAAATCACTTTTGTGAGTTCAGAATTAAAGCAAGGAGAATCCAAAATGACTGGTAAAGTGGCCTTCATCTGTCCTTCCTGATGGTTTATCTGCAGCTGTGCTCGACGACCAGCCCAGGGTCCTAAAGCCATCCCTCCATCCTGACTCCTCCTCTGGAGGGCAATGCCCAGGGTAAGGAGGCTGAGACAACAGCACACCAGACCCGCCCGCTTCTCATCTCATGCTCTGGTCCTACTCAGAAACTTGTGCTGGGCCTTCGATGTTCTGTCTGCACAAGGGAGCTTCAGGAGTTCCGAGTGCTTGCTCAAATGAGATTTTCCAAACTACCATAGCGAGGAACGAGACAGTCAGGTCTCATGCCACATTTAACAGAGTTCACCATCTCTTCACTCCATAAGGCAGTTCTGACTTGGCAGTTTGGATCTGCAGGGAGCCTTATGTTCCTTCCTTGGAATGTGGTCTCCAGAAGGGAAGAGGCTTTGTTTGTTAACTGCTGGGTCCCTGGTGCTTAAAAGAATGTCCTGAACATAGCGGAGGCTCAGCGAATCCTTGGTGAGCTACAGAGGGAGACTTGGAAGACCCAGGGTAGCTGTGTGCGAGTCTGGAATGAAGGCTCTTCCACTGCCTGTCTCACTGATGAGCATGACTCACTGTCCGCTGTCTACAATACCGTGCTCACAGCTGTCTGTGTGAACAGAGCCTTCTGGCTGCACAATTAAGTCAACTCTCTTTGCTTCTCTCAATTACAGATGTTTGTGTTCATCAAAACACTTCCACTATCCATTCAACTACTAGTTAATTATTCAGGTATTTTAAAATAAGTAAACCCAGCGTTTAACCCAGTAATCCTAATTTTTTTAATTTAAATGCTACTTTTCCTGCTTATATATTGATGCCTGATGTAAGATTTTGATGATGCCTGATGTAAGATTTTGATAGAAAAAGCTGTTGTTTTCTCTTTTTTTATTTTTATTTTTTAATATTTATTTATTATGTATACAATGTTCTGTCTGTGTGTATGCCTGCAGGCCAGAAGAGGGCACCAGACCCCCATTACAGATGGTTATGAGCCACCATGTGGTTGCTGGGAATTGAACTCAGGACCTTTGGAAGAGTAGGCAATGCTCTTAACCTCTGAGCCATCTCTCCAGCCCTGTTGTTTTCTTTTTAATTTTAAAAATAGATCCATTCATTTTATTTCATGTGAATATTTTTCCTGCATGTATGTATGTGTGCCATGTGTGTACTTGGTGCCAGAGGAGGTCAGAAGAAGACATAGGATCCCTAGAACTGTAGTACAGATGGCTGTGAGCCACTGTATCGGTGCTAGGATTTGAACCCAAGTCCCTCGGAGGCAGTTCTCCCTTATGCTGTTCTGATGTCAGCAAAGCAAACACTAAGGCAGTCCATAGCTTTGGAGTTAGTTCAGAATAACTGGCATGTGGGTCTCTTCAATATTTTGTTTTTCTGGACAGGGTCTTATACTGTACCGCAGGTGCCTATATCTTCCTGTCTCAGCCCCAAGGGCTGGGATTACGACTTTTCAAGGTTTACAGGCTGCTGAACTCTCTTCTAAGGGCTCATGTTCTAGGGGTGGGTCAGCAAATCTTTCTGGCTCCACCCCTGCCCCCGAATACCTCCAGCTTACCAGGTGGAATGATGGGGTTGCAGCCTACAGCTGAGAGTGAAGGGCACTTCACTGCAGCGCACTCGGCCACAGCACTGTGTTCAGAGAGGACCCCGACAGCCTGGCAGGGCCCATAGTAGTCCACTGCCACACGGTCCGAGTAGGCGGCACACACACTGCTGTAGGTCTCGCCGTTGTGCCCACAGACAGGCTCGGTGGCTCTGCAGAAGGGCTGAGGAAAGACAAGTAACTCTTAGCCAGGAAACTCCTGTGAGCACAGAGTGACCTCACTGTGGTTAGGAAGTGAAAAGACACAGATCTAAGTTGTGGGGAGCCTCTAAAGCCCTGGAGGTGGAATTCATAAAGGGCTGTCTCAGGTTGGAAAGCCTTTGAAACTTGGGTGCTCATTCTGAAACAGAAACAAGACAAAAATATCCCCTTGCCACTCCATCCCCCAGATTCTCTTAGTAGTCACGGAGGACTGAATAAAAAGATTGCTCTTCTCTCCTGAGTAAACTGGGAACATGGTGACCATGGGAGACGGCTGAGGGGGAGGGGAGAGAAAGGGAGGGAAGCAGAGAAAAATGTAGAGCCCAATAAAATCAATTAAAAAAAAAAGATGGCTCTTCATGCTGGATGTAGGAAGGGACGATAGAGCCATGAGCAGAGCAGATGCACTCTGTACCTATCAGGCAGTCAGACCTCAGAAACACCCCAGAGCTGAGAAGACTGAGCAAGGATGAAGAGAAGGGGCGGTCAGAGCAGATGGTGTCTGTAAGCTGGACACCAGCTCCAAGAGGAAACAGTAGCCAGACAAGCTGAAGGGGCTTTCTCTACCATGGATGGAGAGCATGTCCAGTATTAGTGGCTTGCAGGCAAGTGATGCTGGGCCCAAAGACGGGAGTCTCCCAGCAGAGGGGTCAGCAAGAGCCAGGAAGGTGGTGAGGGGCTCCAAGGAGGCTGTCCTGGAAGCTAGATTTCACAAGCCTAAAAGACTAGGAGGCCTGTGTGAAACAAGTCTTAGAGGTTTGCATCCCAATTCAACACAGCAGGAGGTAGAAGATGGGAAGTAGGAAGTGGGGGCACAAGTGGGGAGATCACTTTTCTTCCTGATTTTTCTACGGCAGCCTACAAAACTGTGAACAAATGAATGGCAGTAACCAAACCGGGTGCGAAGCCTTAAGTCTTTCCCTGGGAGTGACTTGAAGCCAGGGTCCACTTGCTTCCTCCGCAGAGCCACACTACTCCCTTCTCAGCAGAGGACTCACTCTGTGGTCTGGAAAGGTCATGGCATACGTGGTTTGGCAGCGACTGACATACCTGGCAGGGGCCTCTGTAAGAGAGGCTCTTTCCTCTTTGGTACAGCGTGCAGAGATTGCTGTGCTCCACGTGCTCCGTGTCACACACAGGATCTCGGACCTGCTCACAGGTGAGCTGTCTGTGCACACACTCATACTGGCTACAGCCAAATGTATCAAAGGTCGTCAGGCAAACTTGCGGTTTTGGCACACATCTGAAAAACGATGAAAGCCAGCCAGTGAAGAGAAGCATGGAGGATTGTGGTGGGGGCAACAGAGTCCTGGATGTGGGTGGCACAGGAAGCCAGGGAGAGAGACAGGGTCAATGGAGTTTATGAAAAGGGCAGTCAGACTAGAACATGGCAGACACACTGCTCAGAGGGAACACATGGGAACACACAGAGAGGGTGTTCTAATTGGAGCCTGGTGGGTAAGGAGGAAACAAGCAGGCTATGCTGAAGGAACAGCCACAGCCAGGATGTGGAGTGGGGGAGGGGTATGTGGGGTGAGGGTGGGGTGGTAAAATAGAAGGTAAAAGCTGGGGATGTGAGTTCAACAGTGGGTGGGGTCCAGCACTGAGTCACAGTCAGTAACAACAGATCACTTCCAGCTGCTTCAGTTCTTTAGGCAAGGTCTCCTGAAACTTCCTATACTTACCAGGCTGACCTTGAACTCACAAAGATCTGCCTGCCTTCTGAACGTGGGTTTAGAGGAGTATGACACCACACTCGGCTAGGTACCTAATTTTTAGCTTGATTAGCAGGAGTCTATCTTAAGAAAGGCTTCACGTTTCATACTAAAAATTCAGGCTCCTGTGCCTCCTGGATAGGAGGACTGATGCTGGGTGCTTCTGCACTGAGAGGATACCACAGAAACAAGTCCTTTCTAGAATGGCACCTGACAACGAAGGTGTGAGAGCCAAGGGTATTGGAGAACACTTGGTAACTAGAGAGAAAAAAACTGATCAAGTTGAGTATACAGAAACAGAGGGCTGGGGCTGATGCGGGTCTCAGGGGCAGAAGCACGTGCTGCACAAGCCTGATGGCCTGGCCTTGACCCCAGAGCCCACTTGCAAGACAGCTGTGGCAGCTACTCCTGCAGGCCCAGCCCTCCTACAGACACCTGGGAGGTGTGGCAGCACACACACACACACACACACACACACACACACACACACCTGCAGTCCCAGCCTTCCTACAGACTCATGGGAGGCAGAAACACGAGGCCTTCCCAGAACACCTGAAGTACACAATATAGTTGCAGAAGCAATGAGAGAGACCTCATCTCAAACAAGATAGAATAAAAAACCAACTCCTGAAAGTCTCCTGTGGCATGCATGTCCACACTCACAAGCACACATATATACACATATCATATATATATACCATACACACACCAAGAACTTTCTTACAGAAATAAGAGGATCACAGGAAAAATCTGAGAATCTGGGGGGCAAATTTAAGTAAAATGATCAAAGTAGTGATAGTCTGTCTTGATTCATGTTGTGTCCTAATGTTTAGAAAAATGTGTGGTGTTTCAGTAGATATCTGAGGGAATATAAACTTTTCTTTCTTTCTTTCTTTCTTTTTTTTTTTTTTTTTTTTTTTTTTTCGAGACAGGGTTTCTCTGTGGCTTTGGAGCCTGTCCTGGAACTAGCTCTTGTAGACCAGGCTGGCCTTGAACTCACAGAGATCCGCCTGCCTCTGCCTCCCGAGTGCTGGGATTAAAGGCGTGCGCCACCACTTTTCTTTAAAAAAAAAACCCAAACCAAAATTATTGCTTTGAACAGAGACAAACCCGTGGACAAAAAGAAAAGGCGTGATGGCATTGTGCAAATAAGCTTCCTCTCCACACCCCAGGTCCCACACCTGGGAGGCAGCCATTCTCAGCTATGCCTTCCTTTTTCTTCAGAGATATTTCACACAGGTAAGAACCTTTGCAGACAGTGATCCAAAGGGAATGGGGAATGTGTTTTTTCCTTTTCCTTCCTTCCTCCCTTCCTCCCTTTCTTCCTTCCTTCCTTCCTTCCTTCCTTCCTTCCTTCCTTCCTTCCTTCCTTCCTTTTCGTTTTTGGTGCTGGGAACTGAACTCAGAGTCTTACTCGTGCTAGGAAAGGGCTCTTCCACTTAGTTACATTCTGAGCCCAATCTGTGCATTGAAAACTGGCTCAGAGGCTGAAGAGCTGGCTCAGTGGTTAGAGACACCTCTTCAGAGGAACCTTGTTCAATTCCAGGACCCACATGGCAACCCACAAGAGCCTGTAATTCCAGTTCCAGACTTGAAGCCCTCCTCTGGCATCTGAGGGCACTGTATACACAAGATACATAGATCTCTCCAGCTTCAGTGCCCCAAGTGCTGGGACTACACACATGAGCCAGACTGCTTCATCCCCTTTTGCATTCTCATCGTGTGGGGCATGAACAGCAGAGACTTGAGAAGCACTAGTCTTTGGCTGAAGAAAAGCAGTAGCATTTAACTTACCTTTGGCTTTTTGGGCAGGGGTTAGGATTACAGGGATCCTTGGAGACACAAGGTCCAAACTCAAACTGATGGTCTTGGAGACCCACACAGCGGGCGATGCAGGCACTGGGGTAAGTGCGTCCATTCTGTGCACACACTGGGACAAACTGATCGTCACAGTTACAGGGCAGACCTGAAGGGAGGGAACAGACTCAAATGAGCACACACACCCCTTTCTATATGTCTTGATGAAGGCAAACCACTAACAAATCATGTTAAAATGGAATTGTACATAAACTCAGGAAAAAACAAAAGCAAAACAAGACAAATCTCTCCCACAATCCTTGAACCCTGAAATTTTTTTTTTTTTTTGACAGGGTCTCCCCACGTAGACCAGGTTGGCCTCAAACTCAGAGATTCACCTGTCTCAGCCTCTCCAGTGCTGGGGTCTAAGGTGTGTGCCACCATATCTGGTTCTGATAGAGACTTTAAAGAGAATTAAGTTCTATATTTATTATAGATAGTTATTTCTCTGCAAGATGGCATTGCTTTTGTCCTTTTCACTGCTACTTAATGGTTGTCTCCAACACTGACCCAGGCAGAGAGATGGGTATCTCCAACACTGACCCAGACAGAGAGGTGTGTGTCTCCAACACCGACCCAGGCAGAGAGATGGGAGTCTCCAACACTGACCCAGGCAGAGAGATGGGAGTCTCCAACACTGACCCAGGCAGAGAGGCTATAGGCAGAAATGATAAGGTTCGTTTTCCTGATCTACAACTTTCCTGATCATACTTGGAAATCAAGTAACTGAAGTCTAGCTTGGGAATTTCCTGAATGTTAAAGGATAATACCAAAATAATACAAAATTTTATGACTGCCTCTCTCCAAGTCATGTTTAGACTGGGACACTAAGTCACAAAAATCTCTGGTACAGTTTTGGGCTAGTGGAATCCCTTAGAGTCTACCAGTTAAACTGACATTGTTTGAGTTACTGCAGAATGGCAGGGGCCACGGGAAACACTTTTAGATGTTATTTACAATAAATAGTAAATGACTTCCAAGACTTTAGTCCACTCCTTAATCCCCACATCCTACTATGGCTTCTCCAGACAGAATGAACAGCAGACAAGGAGCAGCTGAGAGGCAACAGCTGCGGGAGCAAGGCGCTCACGGGACTCACGTGGGGTGGGGCACACTGCATGTCTACTTCTGTTGTTGCCCTCACCACTCTGCAGGGCTTTTTCCTTTTTATTTCTGATGGGCTGGCACAAGGCTAGTAAATCCTCTTCTTGTCTTTCTTCCCCACAGTGTTCTATCAACCTCAGAGAAGGAATCGAGCTGCCACTACACTGATGAGAATGGGGACAAGCAGAGCTACCTAATACCAATGCCATTTTCCTGGGAACCAAAGGGATGTCAGTTCTGGGAAAGGCAGACACCAGGAGACTAGAGAACAGTGCTGCTACCACTGCAGCGGCAGCTTCAGAGGAGAAAAGGTCCATCAGAGAGCCAGGTTTGCATCTGTAGGTGCTGGTGTCAGCACAACACCATATTCTCAAGTACTGTAAAGTCGAGAAAGCAGTGCCAGGTATTGTTTGTGGGAGGCTATGCAAACAGTGTATGAGGAAGGCTGGAGAGACCCCGATGAGAAACAAACTTAGAAAGTACAAGGACACCTTAGACTGCCTCAATAGGGCTGCATATGGGCTCCTTTACAAACGGGGGGAAGCAGAGAGTCAGAGAGGATGGTGTATTGTACTCAGATTTGATACTGATATTACTATGTACATTTGCAGTTAGGGCAATTCCTGCAATGCCTAGAAGAAAGAAGAGTGCAAGGAATGATGGCCCTTGAAGGATGGGCTCTGGATGCCCGTGGCTACCTGTGAAGGTGCTACGGTCATCATCAGAACTGTGCTCACTGAGGCATGGACGGCCAAAACACACTAAATTGCCAGCAAAACAAGAACAGATGTTGCAGTCAATATTGAAGGATGTTCCATGACCTGAAAGAAAGAGAACACCAATCATATTATGTACCAAGAAACAGAATAGAGGAATGTGAGATAGCTCTGTGGATAGAGAAGCTTGCTGACAAGCCTGAAGACAATCCCCAGGACCTATGGTGGAGGAGAGAACCAATTCTCCCAGGTTGTTCTCTGACGTCCACAGATAGGCTGTGGCACGGGCACACATACACAGACATACACAGAGACACACAGACACACACACACTAAAAAACAACATAAATTTGTTTCAAAGTTTAAAAAAATCTTAAATCTATTACATGCATGAATGCACGCGTGTGTCACAGTATGGATGTGCACGTCAGAGCACAAATTTTCAGAGTTGGTTCCTGCCTCCCAGCACTGAATTACACGTCTGCCACCATGCCCAGCATTTTTACATGGGTTATAGGGAAATCAAGTTTAAGTTGTCTCAAAGTGCTTTGCCAAATGAACCATCCTCCAAGTACCTCAAAAAGCTTTAGATCAATTCTTAAAGAAGACTTCTTCTTATGAATACATAAACTAGGGACTTAAATCTAAGATATTTATTTTGAGACAAGGTCTCATTGTGTAGCCCTGGCTGTCCTGGAGCTTGCTATGTAGACCAGGCTTGCCTCAATCTCACAGAGATCTCAAGTCTAAAAGGCAGCAGTATATTCTCAGAAAACTATCTTTATTGTCCGCAGATTGTCCCCTCCCAATCCAAGTTTCCCTATATATATCAGGGTGGCCTGGAGTTCACTCTGCCACCTAGGGTGGCCTGACTCAGAGCAATCCTCTCAGTCTCTCAAGTGCTGGGATTATAGGCATGAGCCCCAGTGCCTAGCAGGGCAACTGTATGAGCATCAGTTGTGAAGTAGGGGTAGCAATGCTAGCAATAACTACATAAAGAGGAACTCAGCTAATTAAGAGATAATGTGGGTCAAGACTTGGCATTGTGCAACCTGCTTAGGAGTTAAAAAAAATGCTGGGCAATGGTGGCGCACACCTTTAATCCCAGCACTCGAGTGTGAGTTCTAGGCCAGCCTGATCTACAAAAGCTAGTTCCAGGACAGCCACAGCTACACAGAGAAACCCTGTCTCGAAAAACAAAACAAAACAAAAAAAAGATGTGGCATTATGCTTGGCACACAGTCAGAGTTCACTGAGATTAACTAGCAGGCTCTTTTTGGGAAGACTTCTTAGAAGTCCTAGTCCTTGCTAGTTGTGGTGGTGCCTGCCTGGAATCGCATCACTCAGGAGACAGAGGCCAGAGGATTATTGTAGGTTCAAAGCCAATCTAGGCTATGTGGTGAGCTCCAGGCTAGCCTAGTTAGATAATAAGATCCTGTTTCAAATAAAATACCCTCCCACCCCTCTGCCCCCCACAGAGTGTTCTGTACAGTTTGAAAAGTCCTGTCCTGGAATATATGATGCATAGATTGTACTCTTTAGCAAGAACTCATCTAATATTCTTTGTGCAAAGTGAAGATAACCAATCTCAGACTGTAGTAAGACCAAATACGAGTATGCTTAAGACTCACTTTTTCTTTTTCCTCCAACAATACAAGACTTCTGGAGATCAATACAGTGCATCTCCATACAGTTTTCCAAGAGGCCACTTTGTCCACAGGAACAGATCTTGTAACAACCAACTTCCCCTGCAGAGGACGGCACCTGGATCAGTGTCCCCTGACGGACAATGAAATCAGAAGCTTCTCCCAATTTGCAACCTGTATAAAAATACAGACAAAACCCAAACTGAGCTGACAGTGTTCTTCTATGACAATGCTTCACATCACACACACTAGAAGTCTTCTAGGTGTGTGTATCTACTAAAGACTGTAAGATCAGGTTACAGAGCTAGAGAGATGGCTCAGCAGTTAAGAGCACTAGCTGCTCTGTCAGGGGACTCAGGCTCAATTTCCAGCACCCACATGGTGGCTCACAACCATTATAACTCCAGTTGACCCAACACCCTCTCTGGCCTCTCTGGGCACTGAGCTCTCACAGTACACATACATAGATGCAGATAAAACACTTCAACACATAAAAATGAATAATTTTGAAAGATTATGTTTATAGAACTTTTACCAAATTAAGGAACTGCTTTTGCTCACTGACAAAAAAAATATATCATCTCAAATAAAATTCTATGACTATGGGTGATTAAGGACAAATTAGGAAGCTACATAGCTTTGGCCAAGCACAGTAGTACACACCTGCTCTCAGAACTTGGAAGGCTGAGGCAGGAGAATGGCTTGGGCTACTATGTAGTGAGATCTTATCAAAAAATAAACAAATAAGCAAACAACAAAAACATGGCTTTTTATTTCTTTGGGTCAAACCTATTTGAAAAATGATAAAATGTTTTAAATGAAGTATATAAACTGGCTATTTCTTAGAGTACTTTTGACCACGACAATTTTTAGTGATGGAACACAAACATACAACTATAAATTCAAAGAATAATTGAGTATTTAGATGGGCTTAAGGAAAACCCATTTTCTAGATAATGCATTTTTAATTTATCATAAAATGGACTTTCTGAGCTTCACAAACAATCTGGAAGTCTGGCATGTCATATAATACAGAATAGAGACACTACCATGTCACTATGTCCATCTTCTAGGTAAAGAAGACACTGGCTATGCTCTAACACAGTGTCCGTGGACACTCCAAGGTTTAGAACGCCCACCCTCTCCTTTCAGCTAGACTCATGAGTCTTGATAACTGGCACACTATTGTGTTAGTCAAGCAGACGTCATTTAGACACCACACTTAGTTCATTTTTTGCTCCTTTTAACTTCTAAGATTTTAAAATGTTGATTCTAACATGATAAACATCTTCAACACAGAAATAGATAAGAATCACAACGTTACTACAACTAAATTCGGAACAAGTGAGAGAGGTAAAGACTATCAAAATTCTCAGTGTTCAAGCACATCCCTATAGTGTGCAATAATATGTAATATGAAACAAAACAATTACTTGTCTGCATTTCTTATGATTTTGTTTTGTTGTTGTTTTTTGTTTTTTTTTGAGACAAGGTCTCATTATGTAGCCCTGGCTGTCCTGGAACTCACTCTGTAGATCAGGCTGTCCTCGAACTCACAGATCTACCTGCCTCTGCCTCCTGAGTGCTGGGATTAAAAGGCTGCACCACCACAGCCAGCTGTTTGTATGCATTTCAACATAACATTAATTTTTTTGTTTTTATTGAAATAGGCTCTCATGTTGCTCAGGCAGACCTCAAATCCCTTCTGCAGCTGGGGGTAACCTTGAACTCTGGAAACTTTAGCATCTACCTCCCAAGCACTGGGATTATAGGAATGCACGCGCACACCAAGACTGTTCTGTTTTTGTGGCACTGGGGAATGAGTTTCCAAGGCTTTGCACATTAGGCAAACAACTGTCCTGCAGAGCTCCAGTCACGGACACGTGAGCCTTTAAAGAGAGGTCAGTGTCACAGTGAGTACAGCATTCCTCCATGTGCTGCAGAGAAGAGAAGAACACCGGGAACAATGGATAGTCTGCTTTTCAACACCTTCTGGCATGGGTGAGAAGGTACAAAGTACTGGCTCAAGCTTCTCTCTTCTGTAGTCGAGACCCTATAACTTGCATTGACAGCATCAGCTTACAATTGAAACAACTTCTATGTGTCTTTGTTTGAATAAATACATTTTTTCAAGGGAAATGCATAAACATTACAGGAAAAACACAGAAAAAGTCCCTGTAACCTGGGTGTAATGACAACTCTAATAAGAGAATACCAGCAGCACGTCCCATGCCCACCCCACTCCTATAGCCTCCATCCCTTACCTTGAACACAAGAATACGGAAGGCAGGGATCTCCAGACGGACACCCTTTTCGGTTCACTTCACAGAGCTCATTGGCTGGGCAAGGATTTGGGTTACAGGGATGAGTCACTTCTTCTATGATATTACCTAAAGCACTTGGCCCTGAAAAACCCCAAACAGATCAGTGGACCAATCTAAAAGAAAAAATACCAAGTCTCCATGTTATCTGGCTTCCTTGTGGCTGAATAAATGGAGGGCTCCCAGGCACAGAGCAAGGCCTGACTTTGACAAGCCCTAACTAAACCCTCGATTTCCTCATCATTCATCAGTTTATCACAACACAGCCAACCACTTATTTATTAGCGGGACACCTACAATACACTTAGAAGATCCTGGGTACTAGATAGTAGTGGACAAAACAGAGACGCTAACATGGGCTAATATCTGAAAGAGAATAAGGTAACTCATGTAACTTAAGTGGCAAGCAGTTCAGAGATGAGACATATTTGGGATATGGCAATCAAGCATGTATTTATGTGTAAGAGGGATACTTTTGCACTGTGAAGAACACTAAGTGATAATTACATCAACATGAACCCCAGAACATAATTCTATTTACCTTCTGAAACCCTGTGAAGGAAGAGAAACACTCAAGCGCTTGTGATTTAAAGAGTGCTGCTGTTGAAACTAGAGCACCCTTCGCTTCCCTCCTGCGGAATCAGCCTCCTCTGCAGACCCCACTGCTCTAAGCCACTAGGGCTTTGCTTCCTTGATGCTTGGCCCCACTCAGATTCAGCAGAACTGTGGGTGTGGCTCACCAGCCCCACCACTTTTTGCAGGTTTCCGGGGAACTTCCTAGGCCACAAGGGGTTCCCACCTAGCATGCTCTTTTTTCATTACTGGTCACAAAAGTAGGAGACATGGTCTTTTTATCTTGAGAGAACCTAATAGATACTGCCGGCTAAAAATTCGCCACCCTCTCTTTTGTTAATAGATTCTTAATTTATTCAGGGTGGTTATGGGTCCAAAGCTAAAAGATCACCCATCTGAGTTTTTCGTACAATTACAGGTGTCCCCTGAGGTTAAGAAGTTGCTTCTCATCTTTCTTCCCATTTATCAACTACAGTAAGCTGGGTAAAACGCCAGTAGCCATGGTGTGACGGTAAAGTCCATGAAGTAAATCTGAGCAGAGCGAAGAAGGGCGAAAGGCCTGATTCCTGGTGTTGACGCCACCAGAAACGTCCTGGACTGCTCGCTCTGGGTTTTCTGTGCTTCCATCTGGTCTGTTACCGGCAGCTGGGCTTAATCATAAGGGGGAAAGGCAGCAAGCAGGCTTCTTGTTGGCCAGCCAGCTTACCGCACTGCTGCCCCCTGGTGGCAGCCCGAACACTAATTATCCCGCTGCTCCCACTGCTGTCTAGGAGCTCCTGGAATCCCTCCATGAGGGACCCGGCTCTCTGGCAGAAGCATCAGGCAGGAAGAAGCTCAAGTAGTGAGGCAAGCTCCGCTTCCCTTAGGAACTAGCGGGCTCAGCTCCTGATGACAAAAGATGACAGCTTCCTAGGGGAAGTTTCATGTTCTGGTGACATCATGCTCTTTAGAACTCCTGACTGGTAAAAAGTTCATACTTCCTCCGAAAGATAAAATACAACTTCTGCTTACAAATTTTAAGATGACAGGGCTAACTTGACAGGATCTAATCACCTAGGAGACAAACCTCTGGACTCCTGAGAGAGAGATTAGACCCGCCCTATCGGACAGCCCCATGCCATAAGCTGGGGCCCTGGGCTGAAGAAGAGCAATGAGCTAAGCACCATCTCTCTGCTTCCCAATCAGATCTTCTGCCTCATACCCCTGCCACCATGCTGCCCCCGTATCCTCAGACTGTGAGCCAGATACATCCTCTTCCTTTAAAATGCTTTGATTGAGTATTTCTGCCACAGCAACAAGAGAAGTACCTAACGGGGCTGGCAGCACCACACACAGGTGCATCCAAGGCAAAGGGCAAGGCAGGGGTGAGAGAAGCCCCTGCGCTGTAAGAGCAGACACACACACTACTTACTGAGGTATGTATCCAGAGGGATGCAGTTCTCCAGATCATCTGCAGGGGACAGAAACTCACAGATACTTTCAGCCGTGTGGTCTTCAGGGAATTTGTTCTGGTCTCCACATTTCTTGAGAATCTCTACACAATCTGATCTTAAAAGAAAAATGCATGTGCATTGTGGGTTCACAGCACTGCCTCCTGCCTCTGGTCAGACTGTTTCTGAAACTTCTCCAGAGGAGTTTTCCTTTAGCAGCTGGTTAGGAGTGAGGCTGGTGAACTTCCAGCTGCACAGCAAGTTCAAAGCTAACTTCCTGTAATCTGAGATCAAAGGCCTTGTTCAAAAATTAGTTACTGCTCCAAGCATGGTATAGCTTTTCCCACCTTTAAGAGGAAACCAAGCTAGACTAGTGTGCTTCAAAGACGGCCCTCATCTCAGGCCCTGTCAGCTGCTTCAGCTCCCTTCCCACTCGAACACCTTCTAGTCACCAACATCAAGGTGCTTGGCTTTAACAACCGGCTTTAAAACTCTTCTTAGTCTAGGGGCTAGAAAGATGGCTCCACAGTTAAGAGTACTTGTTGCTCTTACAGAGGACAGTTCAGTTCCTGGTGCCTACACGGTGGTTCAAAACCATCTGCAACCTCAGTTCTAGGGGATCCCATGTCTTCTGATGTATGTTTCCAGAGGTATACAGTTTTGTGAGCACCTGACATGCATGTGGTGCATATACATATATGTAGGCAAAATATTCACACACATTAAATAAATAACCCTTTACTATTTTCCTTCAGCCTTGAGTAAGGGTCTGGTCCCCTGGTGGAAGGTTTTCTTAGAGTACATACTTCTGCCTGGGCCTTTGACTTCTCAGAGTTACACCTCAGCCTCTCCCTTACTCCGCTCATTCTCAAGTCACGTCAGAAAACTGATCGGGAGCCAGGCCTGATAGCTCAGTCAGTACTCCCAGAGGCAAGGGATGGCCATGAGTTCAAGGCCAGCCTGGACTACAGAGTGACACAGTAAGACTCCAAAATCAAAACTAAACCAATTAAGAAAAAACAAGTGATGTAGACCCTGTTAATCTGAACTGTCTAGAAAACAGACGCTCAGAGAGCAGCTGAGGTCACCGTGTAGTTAGTGCGCTGGTTTCACCACCGGGCAGCTGTCATCTTGGCTGTGCTGAGATTTCCAAACGATTTACCAGGAACAGGACCTAATGCTACTCACTAACCCTCTCGCTCATCGAGCATTTACAGGATAGCTACTGTGTGCCAGGATAATAATAATATGTAGTAGGAGCTGCAAAGGACTGGAGTGGCATTTCATTTGTACTTTAATAAATAAAGCTTGCCTGAGGATCAGAAAAGTAAAACAGCCCCACTGGCCAGCCTTACAGACCAGGATATGGTAACACACACCTTTAATCCCAGCAGCCATACTAGTTTGCCATAGAAACCAGAAGGTGCATCCCTTTAATCCCAGCCCTAGAGAGGAATATAAAATGGGAGGAGACAGCTCATAGACACAGTCTCATTCTGAGATTCATGGAGGCAGGATCACCATTTCGGATTGAGGCAGAGGTAAGAGCCAGTGGTTGGCTGATTTGCCTTTCTGACCTTCAGGCTGAAACCCCAATTTCTGTCTCTAGGTTTTTATTAATCATGTTACAAAGGAGAAAGAGCAAAGAAGAAAAAAGACAATGGCCCAAAAAGTAAATTCCTACGACAGACAAGAACACAATTAAAACTATAGAGAGCCTGAGATAGCTGAGTGGGTAGAGGCGCTGTGCACCAAGCCTGAAGAACAACTTGAGCTTGATCCCTGGAAGCTACCACACTCTCACCCAGGTATCTTATTCTTTCAGAGTCTCCCTCACTCTCTCTAATGTAAAAGTGCTTTAAAAAGTATAAATATGGGGCCATCAAGATGGCTTGCCATAAAGGTGCCTGCTGTGAAGGCTGAATTCTATCCCTGGGACCCTCGAATTGTCCTCTGATGTCCGTACACTCTGTGACAGGTATACAAATGAACACATACCAAATAAATAAATGTAGTAAAGATGTAAAGCATAAAGCATAACTGTGCACTGAAGGTATTTAGAAACTTTCTTAAGCTCAATTCCATAATAAAATACACATAAAATTCTATGGGAATTTGCACTAAGGGTAAGTTAGTATCAGCCAATGGGATGTGGGAAGGCTCCATAGGAATGTCTGGTATTTGACAGGAGCCAAGAAGGAGCCTCAGGCAAGAAGGTAGGGGAGCATATTTCAAACAGAGCAGAGTGTGAAAGCACTGCCCTGGGGGAGGGGCAGAGGCACAGGGGAGGAAGTTCTAAAGAGAGGCCCTGCCAGAGATCAGGGAGGTCGAAGCCCACACGTCACCAGAGATAAACCCACTTACTTGCAGATAATGCTTCCTCGGGATTTACTATGGCAAGGCTTAATCTGCAGCGAACACGCGATGGCTTTCCACATTTCTGGCAGGCACGTTCTGATGTCGAGGACAGGGATGCTGATGAAGGGCATCTTTATGCTGCCTTTCTCCCACAGCTTCATGTCACTCATGGCTCCCTGGTCAGACTGAGCAGTGCAGCTCCTGAAAAGTTCTGTTGGCCTGAGAAAGGAACAGAAGGAACGGAGACAAATTGTTTCCTAGAAAGAAGCAATGAATAAAATCTTCATACATTCACACATTAAGAAAAATTGATTTTCTTAAAGAGAGAGCGCATGAAACTCATCATAGGCTTCTGGCAGCAAGCTCAATGTGGCATCAAGTCACTGACTGCATATTTTAATTTAACTTGGGTTCTTAGGAAGCGGTTTAACACTTCAAGGTGCTTTAGAAAGGACTAACATTCCCAGACCATCTCGTTTTATTTCACAAAATAAAATGAGTCTATGTCTTTAAAACTGAGGTATAATAAAAAAACAAAATGCACATATTATAAATGCAATGTAACTTGCCAAATGTATAGCTGCGCCTAGAAACGCATGTGAACTTGTACTGGAACATTTGCACCACAGCAGACAGTTCCCTGTGTGCCCTGCCAAATCAGCCCATGGTTTACACTCCTCATACATAGAACATCACAATTACTTTTGCCTGTATTAGAATTTCATATAAGCGAACTCATACTCTATTTGAGGGGCCTGGAATAGTCATCAAAACATAATCTTTTTGACCCATGTTGTTGTATATACAAGTATTTCATTCCTTTTTATTGTTAGCTATGATCTATTAATAAATGTTAATTTTTTTAGATTTTATTTATTTATTAAGTATACAGTGTTCTGCCAGAAGAGGGTACCAGATCCCATTATAGATGGTTGTGAACCACCATGTGGTTGCTGGGGATTGAACTCAGAACCTCTGGAAGAACAGCCAGTGCTCTTAACCTCTGAACCATCTCTCCAGCCCAATAAATGTTATTTTGTGTGAAATGCTTTTTTCTGGCCCTTTTAAAAAGTTGAGGGCTGCACTCTAACACCTACCTCATCTATGACCTACTGGAGCATGTGACGGGTACCAACAGGATCTCCATGACTGGGGCCGTGGGATAGCCAAGAGGGGTTTCAGAGAGGCTCCAGTGATGATGGTGTACCTGACACCAGAGGCCTTGAGCCAGACCAGTGACTCAGAAATTTGTAAGTAAAGCAGATAGGACCAAAGGGTCTACTGAATACCACACAGTGGCTCCCAATGCCACTAAGACAAATGGAGAGGCAGGAAAGATGGAGGAGCAAAACAAGTGTTTTTGTTTGTTTGTTTGGTTTGGTTTTAAATTGGGAAATTCCCAAAGAATCAATAAAGAAATTATGTTTAAAATAAAGCGGAGAGCTGGAGAGATGGCTCAGTGATGTGAGAACTGGCTGCTCTTGCAGAGAATCCAGGCTCAGTTCCCAGCATCCATGGAGTGGCTCAAAACCATCTGTAACTTTAGTTCCAGGAGCTCTGATGCCCTCTTCTGGCCTACTTGCAGGCACTGCATGCATGTGGTACTCAGATACAGGCAGGCAAAACACTCATACACATAAAAAAAATCTGAAAAAAAAGTTGAAACTGATGAAAGGGATCTTCATGCATTACAGACATGTCCTTTGTCAGACATGTGTCATATAAATACTTTCTGCTAGGTTTTGTTTTTTTCTCTTTAGTGTCTGGTAGTACCTTTTGATGAGGAAAAAAATTAATTAAATTAATATAAAATACTACTTTAAAGCCAGTCATGATGGGTTATTTCTGTAATTCTTATATTTGGAGGGAGAGGCAAGAGGATGAGGAGTTCAAGTCCAGACTCAGATATATAGATAGTTTGAGGCCAGCCTGGGCTACATGAGACCTTGTTTCAAACAAATAAAAAAAACAACAAAAACTTGCTAGAGTTTAATCATATGCATTATAATATATAGGTTGAGAATCTAGTTCAACAATGTACCCAGCTATGTAACTAAAAACCCTACACAAGTTGGGTGTGGTGGATGGTATGTGTCTCTAATCCCAACATTGAGGATCAGAGACAGGTGATCTCTGTGAGTTTGAAGCCAATTTGGTCTATATACGGACTTCCAGAATAACCAGGGTTACGCACTGAGTTCCTGTCTCAAAAACAAACACTCCCCCCAAAAGCAAGAACTGTGTACAATACAGAACATCTCTACCATGCTGATGTTCCCTGATGCCCCTGGTTTTCTGGCCCTTATCCCCACAGACTACTTTTTCTTATTCTTAGACTTCATGTGTCTGAAAGCACAGAGAATAGTGGGCTTCCTCTGCTGGATGTAAGCTCATTCATATTTGGGTGTCTTAGGAGTTTGCTGTCCTTCTGCACGCCACTCCACTTTTGGAACTATTGTCATTTTTTTCATCCCCCTGAGGATGTTTTGGAGTCTTCTCCCAGAATGGGAGATTACAGATAATGCTGGCACAGAGACTTTCCTGGACATATGCCTTCAGTCTCCTGGGTGAGTAAACATTTCAGAACAGAGCTGACAGGCCACAGATTTAACCCAGCAGGAAAGAGAGAGAACCCACACACTCTGCACACTTGCCAGTCTTTTAGTCTAGCCATTCTAATGGGTCTGAGGAAGTATTCACAGACGTTCTAATTCATATTTCTTAGGACTAACTTCTTCATATATATTCTTTTTTTAAAAGCACTTTTAACTGCTAACTCTATGGCATTCAATATGATGTTTTGAAATATGTATATATTGTGGAGTGGCTATATCAAACTAATACATACTAACACAAATACTTTGTACTGTTTTTGTGGGTAAACATATCAGATCTATTCCCTTAGCAATTCTACATATGTGGCATACTTATTAACTGGAATCATCGTCCTTTTTTGTTGCTGTTTTTTTTTTTTTTTTCAAGACAGAAGCTCACTATGTAGCTCCATCTGTCCTTGACTTCACTATGTAGACCAGGCTGGTGCAATCACCATCCGCTCAGTGAGTCACTTGCTTAATTTAAAGATATTACTTACAGAACAATTCAAATCAGAGTATCCTGAGATATCAAGGATAGTAAGAGGAGGAAAGGGGGCCAAGATCAGAGCCTGGAACATATCTCAGTGGCTGAAGAGAACAGAAAAGAGCGTCCAGAGCACAGAAATGATCTGTTCTGCAGTGTCCACCAGTGCAGAGAGGAAAAGGGACAGAAGGCCCTAAACAGTCTCTGAGTCCCAGAAGCTTGGGGCATCTTTAGGTTAGAAGAGATTTTGCAATCATATTTCCTTTCTAGGGGCCACACTGAAGGGACAGAGCATTTCAAGATGAATTCATAAAGAAATACAGCTTTTGCCAGATGGTGATGGTGCATGCCTTTAATCCCAGCACTCGGGAGGCAGAGGCAGGCGGATCTCTGTGAGTTCGAGACCAGCCTGGTCTACAAGAGCTAGTTCCAGGACAGGCTCCAAAGCTACAGAGAAATCCTGTCTTGAAAAACCAAAAAAAGAAAAATACAGCTTTCTTTTATCCCAGAAGGGCACAACTGAAAGTGGCATTTACTGAAAACAAGTAAATGAATGATAGTGCAGCTCCATCTTCATATGTAACACTTTTCTACCTGTTGTTAAAGTTCGTACAGTAAGTGAGGTTCCGACAGCCCAACTGGCAAGGTTCCCGGACATCAGCGAGACATGTCAGCATGGACACCTCCACCGGATTGTATTCACAGATGCGGTCAAACTCCTGCCAACTCTGCGTGTTCCCCCAGCTCATGCTATAAAGTTTCATGCACAGTTCCCTGGAAGAAAAGAATAAATGCAGAACTTTAGAGAGAAGCCCAATGCGTATCTGAGCTGTGCAAAACTCCATTTCTATTATCTTCATCTTTAGGGACATAAAAAGAAAAGGACAACTAACTAGCTCCTGGAATTTGGAAGCAGAAAAGGCAATCTTCTCCACAAAAAATGGCCTTTAAAAAATCATCCATGCATGGTGGCTGGAGCCATGGCTCATCAATTAAGAGCTCTTCTAGGGGACCCAGATTTGATTCCCCAGTACCCACATGGCAGCTCATAACTGCCTGTGCTCCAATTCCAGGGGACCCAACACAGTCTTCTGGCCACTGAGGGCCCTTAAGCTTGCATGTGGTGCACAGACATGCATGAGGTAAAACAGCCATCCAAGCAAAAAATGCAACCCAATGTGTATATTAAAAAAAAAATCATCCATGGGACAGAATAGTACTTAGAGATGGTGGAGTGGGTAAAGGAGCTGACCACATAAGCCTGGTGACCTGAATTTGACCCCCAATACCCACATAAAGGTGGAAGGAGAGAATAAACTGCAAAGTTGACCTCTGACCTCTACACAGATTTCATGGCATGTGTGCTCACTCTACCCCACCCCAGCAATAAATAAACTTCAATAAATAAATAAATAAATAAATAAATAAATAAATAAATAAATAAATAAAAAACCCAAACCATCCAACCCGCTTTGCCATAACTGATAGAAAGCTAAATACTACATTTTACAGTCCTTTAAGGTTTTTCGTACATTTTTAGTTCTGGTACAATTATTTTCTCTCCTGTCTTTCTTATCTTCCTTCTTTTTCCAGTATATACTTACAGTAAAGCACATGGTTTTAACTCCACAAAGGTATAATCTCCCCTAGTTATGCTAACCAGAGGAGGCAGAATTCTCCTCTAAAGAAGCATTTTAATGGTTAGGGATGTAACTCAGTGTGAGACTATGTGTCTAGGGTATTTAAGACCTTAGGTTCAATCCGTAGAACCAGAAACTATGGGGGTGGAGTTTACAATTAAAGTTTATTTAAACCACTTATATTTTTTAAGATACACAAATCTTCTACACACTACTGCAGTTGATACCTGACATTCTGATCTTCAGGATTTGACAACTGCAAAGCAGTTTCTACAATAAAGCAATACTGGTAGGTCATTAAAATATTCTTATACATTGGACTTATTAGTTTAATTTTTATAAAAGTAATAAATGTTCACTATAAAAATTTGACATCATTGAAATATACAAAATTGTAAGTATTTCCACTGTCCCCACAGCTATTTGACTCTCATAAATATCCCTATGAAGAAGTTTTGTGTCTGTTTTATTTTTTAATGTGTATCAATGCTTGCCTGCATGTGTCTGTACACCATGTGTATGCTTGATACTAATGTTGGCAGGAAAAGTACATCAGATCTGCTGGAACTGGAGTTACAGAGAGTTGTGAACTGTCATGTGGGTGCTGGGAATTGAACCTGGGTCCTCTGGAAGAGCAGTCAGTGATCTTAACCGCTGACCCATCTCTCCAGTCCCAAAGACGGGATCTCTGTCCACTCTCCCTGTGTTATCTGCGTGCTTGTTCAAGGCCCTGGAGGTGCAGTGTCACAGACCAGACCTGGCTCATAGGGAGCTTGCACATTTGGAGGAGAAGGAAGCCAGTGCTTTCTCTCCCCTTTAACTTCCTATATTGGCCATGAGCAGATTAGTCAACATTTCAGAGTTAGTTTCTAACATTTAAAATAGAAATTATACAAATTTCCCCAATTATCTCACAAGGTTTCAGAAAGATCACGTCTGACAAAATGGAAAGCGTTCGGCAATCCATAAGCCCTATCCCTTAGTTGTTAAGATGGCTCAGCAGGAGGAAGGGCCTGCTGCCAAGCCTGCAGCCTGGGATTCACATGGTGGAAGGAGAGAACTGACTCTCATGTTGTCCTTTGACCTCCACATGAACCATAGCAGACCCCTCCTAAACAAATGTTAAAAAAAATAATAAAACCAAAACCAAGCTGGACATAGTGGCACACACCTTTAATTCCAGCACTTGTGAGGTAGAGGCAGGCAGATCTCTGAGTTTGAGGCCAGCCTGGTCTACAGAGTAAATTTTAGAACAGCCAAGGCTGCACAGAAAAACACTCTTAAAAAAAAACAAAACAAAAAACAGACAGACAAAGGATAAGCAGTAACAAAAACCACCCCAAGCTCTAGCAACTCAAGCAGAAATAAACATATTTTTGTGGGCATTCAAAAACAACTCAATGTCCCTCTCATTAATACCTTTATTAACTTCTGTACAGAATCCATTTTTGTAATTACAGGGCCAGCTTTACTTCAATTAAGACTTTTAATTGTCTTTGTTTAGACTTTTAGTATCCTTGGTAAAATCTGATGGATTATCCTGACATAATTTCTTTTTGTAATGGTCCATCCAATTTTTAAAAAAAGTTGTTTTATGTATGGTGTCTTTTTTTCCCTTCAGAATATCTTAGTAATGTTTGGCCCCTTTCTGTACAAAATACCTCTAATAACACAAACTTCTATTACATCCTTGTGGTAGTTTGAATGAGAATGGCCCCCCACAGTCTCATATATTTGAACATTTTGTCCTCAGATGGTGGAACTATTGGGAAGGATTAGAAGGTGTGGCCTTGTTAGAGGGGGTGTGGTGTGGGAAGTCCTTCTGTATATGTGTTGCTTTTATTGGTTAATGAATAAAGAAACTTCCTTGGCCTATAGACAGGACAGAATGGAGCTAGGTGGAAAAAAACTAAATTGAATGCTGGGAGAAAGAAGGTGGAGTCTGGAGAAACCATGTAACCCCACTGGAGACAGATGCTGGACAGAACTTTACCCAGCAAGCCACAGCCACATGACGACACACAGATTAATAGAGATGGGTTAGTTTAGGATATCAGAGTTAGCCAGAAATACGCTTAAGCTATTGGCCAAGCAGTACTGTAAATAATACAGTTTCTGAGTGATTATTTTGTGGTCTGGGTAGCCAGGAACAAACAAATGGCCTCCACTAACAGGGGTGTTACTGGGGAGAGGGACTTACGCCATTCTCTCTCTCTAACTGTGTTCATAACAGTGTTTCACAGAGAGCTCCAGCTCCAGCACCATGCCTGCCTGCCTGTTGCCATGCTTCCCACCAGGACAGTTATGGGTTCTAACCCTCGGAACCTCTTTCTTCTCTAAGGTCCTTGGCAACGGTGTCTTATCACAGCAATAGAAAGTAACTTCAGACAAGCCAACTCATCACAATCTTAGGTATCGCCACTCACTTTTTAAATCTCTACAGTTTCCTCTGTTCACATACACATTATTTTTTTATGCCTAGGTGTAATACTAGTTGATGCTGCTATGATTTGGATGTGAGATAATTCCTCACAGGCTTTTGTGAAGGACTGGTCCCTGACTGACAACCCTATTATGAGAGTTAGTAGAAACTAACTGAAGGAGGTAGGCCACTGGAAGAGCAACTCTGGTCCATCTCACCCTCCTCAGGGCAAGCCAGTGGAGCCAGGGGACTGTGGACTGAATCCTTTGAAACAGCAGAGCAAAATAAATCTTTCCTCATTTGTTATGGTAGATATTTTGTCACAGACCCTCCTTCCCAACACAGACATAATTTTCCATAACACAGATGCCAACCCCACTAAGGTTGTTCTAATTTGACAAAAGATTTTAACTTCAAAGTACCTGCCTTTTAACAGAGGGTCTCGTGTGGCTTAGACTGGCCTTGAACTTAGTATGTAGCTGAGGTTGACCTTGATCCTCCAGTCTCTACCTGCTAAATGCTGGGATCATAGAGTCAAATCACTATGACTAGTTCAGATGGTATTTAGGAGTTTGTACACACAAGGTGAGTACTCTACCAATTGAGTTACACTCCCCACCCCCAAATTTTGTAATTTAATAAAGAGACTATCTCTTAGAAATCAGTTCAAAACAAATTTTTCTAAGTAGTTATTTATATGTATAAGTACATGTCTGCACACATGAGTAAAGTGCATCAGAACCCTGCAGCTGGAGTTACAAGTAGTTGTGAGGCACCCAATGTGGGTGCTGAGAACCAAACTCAGGCTTTCTTCAAGAATAGTAGTAAGCAAGTGCTCTTAATCACTGAGCCATCTCTCCAAGCCCAACATACTGCAAGCTTACTAATACTGTATCATTTTTAAATATTTATTGTCCCTTCGATGGTTAATCTTTCATACTCACAAATATAATGTTTTTTACACTCAATGTTTAAAACAGTATTTGTTTTATAAAAAAAATACTCAAGGGCTGAACTTTAGTTCCACAGGCTCCTATGACCTCTTCTGACCTTTGTGAACACCAGGCACATATGTGATACACATGCATACATGTGAGGAAAGCACACATACACATCAGATTTTTTAATTAAATTACATTTATTTATTTGTATGTGTGCATGTACATTCCCGCATGTAAGGCAATAAGAGAACAACTTGAGAGTCTGGCTTTTCCTTCCATCATGTGAACCCCAAGAATAAAACTCAGACATTTCATTAATTAATCTGGTTTAGTGGCAGGTGTCTTTACCTGATAAGTGACCTTGCTGGTCCTAAAATACTGTATGATTTAAATGGTCTTCAGTAATTATTTGCTGAATAAAACAATGAAAGGTTTTGGGCTGGTGAGATGACTTAGTGGTGAAGAGGCTTACTGTTCCTGCAGAGTTCCCCGGTTCAGTTCCCAGCACCTACATGGTAACTTGCAGTTGTCTGTAACTCCAGCTCCTGGGGATCTGGTGCCCTCTCTGGCCTCTGGGGGCACCACTCATGCACCCAAGTACAGATGTGCAGATAAAACATCCACACATAAAGTACTATATGTATTTTTTTAATTTAAAAAGAATTAAAGAGTTTATATCTTCTATTTATCTGTTGTACTGAGATTGAACCTAGGGCCTTGTATCTGCTAAGCCCTCTATCAGACCTATAGTCCCCAGGTCAAATTTAATATCTCTCAAATGCTAAGCCTAGACAGCACAAGAATAACACATTTGCTAGAAATCACCAATTAGAATCCTGTTTTCTCCTGATGTTAATAAGGGAAATGCGATACTAACCTGCACGTTGAAGTGTTTGCTTTGGAGCAGCAATGCAACTTAGCCCCATCCAGGCCAGTTGAGGGGGGAGGGTGGACTGTGACTCCAGGATGAACCGACTGGGAGCTTTCAAGAAAACACTGCCAGAGAGGGTCTTGAGGCAAGGGCTGGGTCTTACACCCTTCGATGAGACCATCAACAATCTCGGTTTCTGTTTTCTTAGACATGAGAATTCTCTTGCATGCATTTTGGCACGCGTGGTCTTCGGCTCTGTCACAGCAATACAAACCTGCATTCAGGACATGAGCGCTTTATTAGCTGGTGTACAACACACACTGCTCAGAAGAGAGCAGGGGGGCAAGTGGAAAACAATAGCCTCCTGCACGTTTCTGCACAAACAGGGCCTCCTCAGCTCTCCATCACCCTGCGGTGCAAGCAGTGCAACGTTTCTCTTCCCAGAATTCACCACAGTCCCCAGTCAGGAGCTTTCTAAAACTATCCTTACAAAATGAAAGTCATTCCTACACCTAAGAAGGCCTCATTTAAACCACTTTATGTTCTTGGAAAAGATACCACAAATCAAAGTGGGCTCATTTCCTGCCTGTGTCTAGTGGACTGTGCTCTTTTATGTAAGACTGATGACTAATTCCCACAGTGTTAAAAACATTCCACTTAATCATCCCCCAGGACACCACAGACTTCTGTAATCTGTAGAGGCTAATTAATATACACTGTAATTTTTCATACATTGTAATTTAAATAATATGAACTCTGACAATATCTTAGTTTATTTCTGCCTTTAATTTTCTTTTCTTTTTTGATGACAGGGATTGAACCAGAGCCTCAAACATGCTAATGAGCCATGATTTGCTGTGAACTATGGCCCCGCTCACCCAGCCTTTAATTTTCTACAAAGAACTAGAAACTGAAAGAAGATTTTCAATCAGGCTATCGACTTCAGAAGAGTTCTCTCAAGTAGTTTTCTCAGGTATCTGCGTTTGAAGACACACTCGGTTTGAAGCCTTCTTTTCTAGACTTCTGTGTTAGGACAGATGTTGGAGGTTATTCTCTTTCTGCCTTTTTTTAAAGCTTCTATCTCCTCACCACCAGCAACACTTCAGTGCAGCCCAAATGTCAGAAAACACAGATCTGCTTAGAAACACATGAGGGCCACATCTCTGATTTTCACTGCTCTGCCACATCACAGAATGTCAGAAGCCTCGGACTCTGATTTCAATTAGGACCAAACAAGGCACACTGCTTTCAATATTATAAATGAGTCTTACAATATTCCAGTATAAAGCAAGACACTAGCATCTGGCTTATAAATGGATCCTTTGTCAGTTCTTTAAAATCTGATCACCTCTAGATGAGCAGAAAGGATTCAAGGATATACAAGGTAAGTGTGTGAAGACATCATAGAACAGGTTCATTAGGAGGCCTTGGTTTTTCAAAAATATCATTCTCTTATTTTTAATTTTTTTATTATTAAAGTAAGAAATTTTCATTGATAAAAGTTCCAGCATCACAGAACTATACAGTGAGGAACAATTGAGTACAACTTAGACTATACTTTCAGTTCTGAAACTTGCTTTGTGTTCTTTTTTTGTCTGTTGTTGATTTGTTTTGTTGAGACAGGGTTTCTCTGTAGCTTTGGAGCCTGTCCTGAAACTCGCTCTTGTAGACGAGGCTGGCCTCAAACTCACTGAGATCTACCAGCCTCCGCCTCTCGAGTTCTGGGATTAAAGGCGTGCGCCACCACCGCCTGGCCATTGCTTTGTTTTCTTAACACACCTTAGACTTTCTGTATAAACAACCTCCTCTTTGTTAGTTGTAAAGTATAGAGAAATACTATTGCATCAAAATATAATGAATAGCCTACTGATGCATATTGGGGTCACTTCTAATTTTTTCTTATATACACTATGCATATGTACAGCCTATTATTTATTTAGTTGCAAATTTGTGCAAGTTTTTGTGCATAAATGACAAGATGGAATTTTCAGTCAAAAGGTATTATCTGATAGTATAATGGTGATGATCTGGCTTCCCATCAAAATACCCATACCAAAGACCTTTCCGTCTTCAAAGCAGAATTTCCTTTTCCTCATGGTCTCCACATTACCTTCTTTCTTGGTACCTTATAGCTGTGAAAATTACTCAGTTGTACATCCAGTCTGTTAAATCCAAACACCAAAGGCATCTCGGTGTTTCCCAAGTGAACTAGAGCACCGAACCCTACATCAATGCATCAAGTTTTGAGTGGATCATTTTATCAAAGACTGAGATGAGAAGAATCTATCCCGTTTACTTACTATCTGTTGGGTTTCTCATGGGATAAGACTGGGTGTAATTGTTCACGCAGTGGATCAACTGTGGACTAACAGAGGCACAATAATTTTCCACGGCTTTGATCTGAGATGGACCAGGAGAAGAGTCTGTTCGGAAAATGGCTTGACAGAATTCTCGGCAGTTTGTGTGATGACCTGCGTAACTGCAGCACACTGAGCCCACTACGGAAAGAGAGATGACACTGAGATACAAGCACCTTTGTTAGTGTGAACTCAGCCCCCACTGATCAGCAGTACACCTTTCTGAATGTGAGAAGGAGAGCCGTGATAAACACTAGGAGCAGCACTGTCAGTCCCGGGCACCGGAGCAGCACTGTCAGTCACGGGCTCACTGATCCACGACTGATCTGTGACTGATCTATGAAGGTCACCATTCATGACTGAGACTATCTAGTCAACTAGATCCCTGGAGCGGGACAGACGCACGTTTAAGTGTTTCTGGCTGTAATGACAATCTGGGAGCACACACTGGCATTTAATGCATGTCAGGGCTGCTAATGTACGCCAAAGCCCTTAGAAATGTCATATAACCAAAGCTGCTTCCCAGAATGTCCACAGTGCCCATGCTGAGAGCATGGGACAGCTTCTTTCCATTGCACTTGTGGAGATTTGCAGACAGGGCAAAACCAAACAAAGAAAACAAAATCACAGTGCCTCGCATTTATAAAATAGGATCAGCAAAAACTAAGAGATAGCAAGGTAAGTTAATAAAATTAACAAATATATACTTTGAAACTGAAATCTCAAATTTTCTTTTTTTGAGTATAATAAAGGTTCTTTTTAAAAGCTGGACCAAGTGTATTAGAGGTGTGTGTGTGTGTGTGTGTGTGTGTGTGTGTGTGTGTGTGTACGTGCACGCATGTGTGGTAGTCATTTTTTAAATGATTTTTATTGGGCTCTACATTTTTCTTTGCTCGCCTCCCTGCCTCTCCCCTCCCCCAAAATCCCCATGCTCCCAATTTACTCAGGAGATCTTATCTTTTTCTACTTTCCAAGTAGATTGGATCTATGTATGTGCTCTATCTTAGGGTACTCATTGTTGTCTAAGGTCTCTGGGATTGTGGAAATCTCAAAATTTTCTACACAGTTTGAATATTTGCAAGAATATTCCTATACTGTCATCCTTCATTTCTCAAGGGATACAATCTGTCTCAAAGTCAGAAAAAGGTTGTTTGAAGGCAAGTTACTGCATTTTATATTTGAGAAATAAATAAAAGCACAGACCTATCATCACACGGCACTTGGGAGATGGGGGCACCCTGAACTGAGCAATCAGTTCTGACTGCTAACCATGTCTGTAAAGTGTCTTGCTCTCTGGACTGCTTATACAATCACAGACATATACTTACTTTCATTTCTGCTAATGCAACTGAAAAGAGCATTCTGTAAATTAAAGAAAAACAAACAAATTAACAAACAGAATTTCTAATTTTATTCCACTTCAGAATTCTATTGAAATCAGGATATCATTCTTTTCTAAGTCCAAGGCTGAAACACAGATGCTACAAAATGACTTTCTGGTTAAGAGAGAAACCGTCCCCTAACACGTGGTGGGGAACAATCTGAGCTATAGACTAACATTTGACAAGCAAAGAAAGCTTAAGTGAGATGCATTACTGTGTGAAGGTGTATGTGTGGAGGGAATCACAGTGTATTAATTTCAATTTTTATTGTATAATATGAAATCGTTTCTAGAAAGTAACCTAATGAAGGGCACTCAGAGACATACATTATTTCCTATAACCACTACATTTTAGAGTTGGTGTGACCTCGGACATTACCTCTAATTGTTCTCAAACCTACTGTGCAGTGGAACCACCCAAACTTCCCGGCCCACCTGATGACAGAATCTACATTTTACACAAAGTTTCAAAGATAGTTTTCATTTAGTGTTCTTGTAACCAGAGTCTGGGGAAACTCCCTAGCTTTCTCCAGAGGGAAAGCACCCCCTTGGCAGAGGGAAGCTACTGCACTAGACCACAGAAGTTTTCAAAAGCAGAGCCTGAGGTCAGAATTAATGTTTCTAGAAGGCTTAGATTGTTGTTCAGAAAGACCCACCCTGTATTAAGTCATTGCTTAAAAAATAAGAGAAACAAAAGAAAACTCCTTGTTCAAAAACCATTTGGATATTCAGGGTTTGTTAGCTATAAGTTAGTATCATTCATAGCTGGAAGAGAAAGACTAACATGATTACCCAAAAAATAATGAAGGGAAATCAGATGTACCCTTACTGCCAGGTCCAGCTAAGTGACTGGGCCTTAGCTAGGCATCTGCTTATAATCTCAGCACTTGGAAGACTGAGGCAGGAGGATCTTGAGTCCAGTGCCAGCCTGAGCTACACAGTGAGCTTTGAGAACTTGACTCAAAAGACCATGAGAGAGGCCAGGTGTGATGTGCAGGCCTTTAATCCCAGCATTTGGGAGGCAGGGGGAGGTGGATCTCTGTGAGTTCGAGGCCAGGCTGGTCTTCTACAAAGCAAGTTTCAGGGCAGTCAGAGCTGTTACACAGAGAATCCCTGACTTGGGAGAAAAAAAGAAAAGAAAAAAATGTGTGTGTGTATGTATGTGTGTGTGTGTGTGTGTGTGTGTGTGTGTGTGTGTGAACATGATAAACAAGTAAAAAAGACCAGTGTTACCAATATTGGATATAGCCTCAAAGATTTTCTAGGCCTGGTGACTACCGCCTGTGACCCATTAGTGGAGAGGCTTATGGGAGGCTTGTCACTAGTGTGAAGTCAGCCTGGACTACAGAATGAGTTTCAGGTCAGTCTGGGCTACAGTGTAAGACTATGTTCAAAGGGCCAAAAGACAAAAGGTCTAACTACATTGCTGGTGGATCTGCAATGCAGGCACTTTCTCTGCCTCCAACTATCCTATTGTAGGGATAAGCCACAGGGGAGCTCTTCCTATAAAGAAAAAATCCACAAAGCCCAGGCCTATGTGGGATAATGAACTCCTCCAGCATGAGTTGTTTCTGCTAGAGCTGAAGACTAATGCAGAGAGCAGGAGAGTAAACACGCTCTCGTGTTCTGCAGTAAGCCTGCTTCCATCTCTCTCCACCGTGCTCCCGGGTTACCTTGACCCATCTCAGACAACCCCGCTGGGGCTCACCAGCTTAGTGGACATGTACAGAGTAATCAAAATCAACAGGAAAAAGTAGTCTGTAAAGAAATAGCTCTCATCACTTGATGCCTGGACTAGTATTCTGTTATTGAAAGTGGGGTGGGCATTAATTAGCATCTAGTGAGTAGAGGCCATAAATGTTGCTAAGTACAGGCCAGATGTCAATGTCAATCACACCAACTCTCAGGAACTCTGCCTTAAGGCTTACTAATTTGTTCAAGCTAGGTTTTTATTTTTATTTTTGGTGATGTAAGACAGGGTTTCTCTGTGTAGCAGCTCTGTCCTGGAACTCACTCGTATAGGTTGGCCTTGAACTCATAGAGACCCACCTGCTTCTGTCTCCTGAGTCCTGGGATTAAGGCACGCGCCACTACCACCTGGCTCAAGCTAGATTTTTAAAATTTGACCTTATAAGAAAGAAAAACATAAAACTTCAAGGTCAGTCTTGTGACCGCTTAGACCAAGAGAAGGGCACAAAGAAATAAAGCCTCAAGTATCAGAGGTCATTTAATTCAATATCTCTATTTGACTGCAGCCACAGACTGAGAACAGAAAGGAAAGACAGCTGCAGAGTCCAGTTTCCCCGCTTGGCAAACAATGACACGCATGCTAAGTTTTGCCTGCCACTTGTTTATAAAGCCTTACTGAGGCGCAGTCACACCCATTTGCTTATGTATCTTACATGGCTGTGCTATGCTATCCATGCTATGCCGGCAGAGTAGAGTAGACAAAGAACATATCTTCTGCTAGCCTAAAATGGACAATAGATGGGCTCTTTGCAGAGAGTTCGCAAACTGCTGAAGAAAAAAGGACAAAACTGTCTTCCTGATGTCACCTGCAGAGTATAGACATGATCCCCAGGCAGCTACCATTTCTCTTCATGTTCAATGATAGACCTTTCGTACAAAGGGTCTCCTGAATATGTTAAATGAAAACTTGATATTTGACATAGAAGCACCATTAATGCTAATAAATATTATTTCTTTTTTTTGATTTATTTATTATGTATACAGTATTCTGTCTGCATGTATGCCTGCAGGCCAGAAGAGGGTACCAGAGCTCATTACAGATGTTTGAGAGCCACCATATGGTTGCGGGGAATTGAACTCAGGACCTCTGGAAAAGCAGGCAGTGCTCTTAACCTCTGAGCCATCTCTCCAGACCCAATAAATACTACTTCTACAACTTTACTCATTCTGTAGTTTAAAAATATGTTTTGACTGGGGCTATAGACATGGTTCGGTGGTTAAGAGCACTGGCTGTTATTCCCAAGGACCTATTTCAATTCCCAGCACCCACATGGCAGCTCACAACTGTCTGTAACTCCAGTTCAGAGAATTTGGCACCCTCACAGAGATATTCATGCAGGCAAAACAACAATGTACATAAAACAAATAAATGAACCATTTAAAAATTATAGATGTATCACTTTAGAGATGTAGATGAACTCATCAAACCATTTTGATTTTACAAACTTACAATATTTGACTTATAAAAGATTCCTGCATTTGCTGTAAACAATTCTTTATCCTTTTTTAAGTCAGGCTCTCCTCAAACTCCCTTCCGTCTCCCTCGAGTTTTCAGGTGCAGGGATCACAGGGTATCGCCATGCCTGATTATCAGTAACTCTTTCAGCTGCTTGAGCTATTGCTAATTATTAATAGGACTTAAGACACATCTAGGAGTTAGAGCGTCAGCTCATTTTTTTTTTTTTTTTGGGTGGGGGGTTCAAGACAGGGTTTTTCTGTGTAGTTTTGGATCCTGTCCTGGAACTAGCTCTTGTAGACCAGGCTGGCCTCAAACTCACAGAGATCTGCCTGCCTCTGCCTCCTGAGTGCTGGGATTAAAGGTGTGCGCCCCCATCTCCCAGCTTCATTTTAAATAATTCATTCTGGTGTTTTAGCTAATCCATTAAGTCTTTTAAATGTCTGACTGCCATCTGGTGGCAAGAGCAGGAAGGGTTTCCATTAACTAGTGTGGAGCTCTTTCTGTGATCACACCATGGTACCTCCACTGGACTCGCCATCTTACTTAAGAACAGATAAAAACTACAATGGTACTGAAGAGAAGGTGTACCACCACCTCAGAAACCCAAGGAATGAGTCAGAATACTGGGACTGACAGGGTGACCATCTCAATAAGAAAACCCTACCTAAGAAAGCACTGTTATCCAGTGCTGGTGGCAGCAGCTTTGGACGCATGGTAGGTAGTTTACCTGCTGTGAAGCCTTTCTCCTTAGGCTGGGGCTGGGCTCCCCTTCCAGGTCCCAGGGTGTCTCCAGCATGTTTCTAGCAGTGTTTCTGTTGACTCTGTTCTAAGCCTATGTGGGTTTCTCCTCTCACATGCGAGACCACAAGCTCTTGGCAGACAAGGGCTCGATCACTGAGGAAGTTCCTTACACACACTGATGCATTAGCTCAGTGTAAATCCTCAGCCCAGTGGGTGTTAAGTAAATGAATGAGAGACAGGCACAAAGACAACTGCAGAGCTCTGCTCCAGGAAGCCAGAGTCCAGTACTCACTAAGATATTCTTAGGAGACAAATCTTTTCTTTAATGGCCTCCAAAGGGAAGTAATACTTTTATTATTTATTTTATTTTATTTTATTTTATTTTATTTTTGAGATAGGGTCTCTCTACATATCCCTGGCTGTCTTGGAACTCACTACATAGATCAGGGAGCCTCAAACTCATAGAGCTTTGTCTGCCATTGCCTCCCAAGTCCTGGATTAAAGACATACAACACCACAACTGGCAGTAGACAGATCTTCAGGGTTTAATAGCCAGTGAATCATGGGAGATGTTGAGAAAGAGGAAAGGGTAGACAAGTCTGTTGGCTTTTAGTTGGTTACATCTGGGAAGACTGTACTCAGTAACTCAGCAAGAAGTGTAAGAAAGATAAGTGTCTGTTCTGGAGTGTATGTGTACATGTGCTATCTTATGGGAGTAAGGAGAGAGGAGGAGGGTAGTGAATACCAGAAAATCAATAATTAATTTGGTTGGTCAGGTGGGGTGGTGCATGTCTTTAATGGATCTCTGTTAGTTTGAGGCCAGCATGGTCTACATAGCAAGTTCCAGGCCAGCCAGGGCTACACAGTGAGATCTTGTCTCAAAAAGAAAGTTAGCAGAGAAGATTCTGGGACCATCATTAAATAGGGGTAATTAGAGCTATGGGGCCTGGGTTAGGGAAGCGGCTCAGTGGTAGAGCGTGATAGACTAGGTTCAGCTCCCAGTACCGCAGAACAAGTGACGAAAAACTATGAGGGGTGAGCCAGCAGTGGAAGACCATTTAAGATGCCATGAGATCACAGGTTAGTCTGACATGACCAGGCCCTTAGGGACACACTTACTCAGCTAAGGTAGGGATTGGAAAGAAAATGAACCAGCAACAAGGAGACTAAATAGGAGTTGCTCCCCTCTTGGGACAATACTAAATGACAGAGCAGAAGGACACACAAGTGCAACCCTAGCAAGTCTCACCACTGTAAGCCAGTACTGCAGGACCTAACGGTTTCGCTCTTTTTGGAGCTCATCAGCTGCAGGTAACGGCTCAGACCTGATACTTATACCTATGCTGAGATTCACCATTTCTAAAGCTTCCTGTCACAACCTGCTATTTACTACACCCCAACCACTCCTGGCATTTCCTCAGCATTAACTAACACATATGTTCTAGTTAGGTCCTTAAGGCTTTATAAAGGCAAAATACCACCTGATCTTTTTGTATGTGCAGGAGCAAGCATACATGAGCTCCTGAGCCACATCTCCAGTCTGTGTTATTTTGTTAAAATAGTTAAAAGCTGAGTGGGCAAGGGACATCACAGCTGTCCAAAGCTCAGGCTGTGACCTGCCACAGCAGACCCACTGCAGCAGATGGCCATGCCACCACAGCTTATGGATCCTCCAGCGGCTGGTGAGAACCTCCTTTCCTTAATGGCTCTAACACAAAGTAAGCCTAGAGTCAAGGTTAATTTAAGAAAAAGGAACAAAAATGTGATACAAATGTATCTTTGAGCATAGATTTTACTGTAATACTTGCTAAGGATACAGTACAATCCTAGCAGGCATACACAGCCACACACTCAACACTGGTGCCCAGCGGCAGAGGGAAGTGCATGCTAATTGACCATAGTGGTAAAGGCTGGAGGAGGACTTTATATACACACTTCCTTTCTACACATAAAACATCACTGGCAACTTCGTGGTACATGATGTGGGAAAGAAACTTGATTATATGCTATTCTGAACTGTGAGCCATGTGAATATTTGAAAAAATAGAGTTTGACACATACCTGCACCTTGTCATACCTAGCTATGTGCTGGCAGTGGTGCAGACAGAGCTGGGACTGGGCTCACCTTTGGTTCTGTGGTCCGAGAGTCCCTGTACTGTCTTTATCTTAGCATTCCCACAGAACCAGTGGCCATCAGCAAAGCAATTGAGTTGTAATAGTAATTATTTAACTCAAAACTTTTGTCTTAAATTTTTATTTATTGTTTTATTACTTTATATGTGTGAGTGTTTTGTCTGTATATCCGTATGTATTGCACAAATGTCTGGTGACCCTAGAGATCAACAGAGGGTGTCAGATCCTGTGGGGTTGGAATTACAGATGATTGTGAATGGCCATTTGGGTGCTGGGAATCCAACCCAGGTCCTTTGCAAAGCAACAGGTGTTCTTAATCACTGAGCCAACTCTCCAGCTCCTTAAACCACTCCTTCCTTCCTTCCTTCCTTCCTTCCTTCCTTCCTTCCTTCCTTCCTCCCTCCCTCCCTCCCTTCCTCCCCCCCCCTCTCTTTAAGGCTAATCTTCTGAGAAGTATCTCTCTCTGGCTTTTCTCACTGTCACGTTCTTTAAAGAAAACCATCAAAGAACTAGACTGAAGAAAGGAAGTAAGGGACAGGAAAACTGTCCTGGACCTGGAGCAGAAGCCAAGAAAGGAGGGAGCAAGCAGGAGCATGAAAGGCTGAAGGCAGCTTGTCGCACTGCACTTCAGTGGTGTGAACAGCAAATGGGAAGGCCACATGCCAGGTCAGTGTCAGGGAAGCCTGGCTTTAAGGTATGACATGGATTTACAGACCTTGAACTGAACTAAAACGTAACTCATAAGCCATCAGCAAGTCCCTGGACATTTTATTACCTCCCATCATTTAACAATACTTATTCTGACAATCAGGGAAGAAAAGAGACATTACATTTGTTTATGCTGTGGAACATTTGTTTAATGATGCAAAGATGTGTTGTATTCTTTTACACTGCATTTGTTTAACTCTGTGAAGCTGTGTTACTTTGCCTGTCTAAAACTCCTGCTTTAGCTGAACAGCCAATAGCAAGGCAGGAGAGGGATAGATGGGACTGCCAGGCAGAGAGAATAAGTAGAAGGCAAGAAAAGGAGGAGAGGAGGACTCTAGGGGTCAGTCACTCAACTACACAACCAGCCACAAAGTAAAAAGTAAAGAGAGGAATATAGAATAGAGAAAGAATAGAATAGAGGCAAAAGGTAGATGGGATAATTTAAGTTAAGCCAAGCTAAGATTGGGCATTCATAAGAAAGAATAAGTCTCCGTATGATTATTTGGGAGCTGGTTGGTGGGTTCCTGCAAAGAGTTAAAAGTAAAATTGGACTCTAGGTGCTCTGCACGTTATTTCAGGTTCTAGCACTGTACGCCACGAGCCTTTTCATGACCTGTCCCATACTTCCAAGTGGCTCAAGGACCATGTTTGTGAAAAAACCCAGGAGAATCTGAGAAAACTGTGTGTTTGTTTGTTTTGGTTTTGCTTGTTTTTGTTTCTATTTTTATTGAGGCAGGGTTTCTCTGTGGAGCCCTGGCTGTCCTGGAACTCTCTCAGTAGACCAGGCTGTGATTCTGAGGGAATAATCAAGTTAAAGGTTAGTTTTGGGAGCTCCTAGAACAAAACTTGGTGATCTCACTCAAACATACATAACTCTTAAAGAAATGTTATCTAAGGTGGTTTTTTTTTTTACAATTACCTATTTGTATGTGTGTGTTTGTGTGTATATATGCATGTGTGTGGGTGAGTGCATACCACAGCATGAGTGTAGAGGCCAGAGGTCAACTTACAGAAGCAGGTTTTCTTTCTACCATTTGCATTCTGTGGGTGGCACGCAGTAGTTGTGCTCACCAGCAAGCACCTCTTTCCCCACTGAGTCACTTTCCCAGCCCAGACGTTCTTTAAGCACCAAAAGAGGGATTCTTTTCAGGTATTTTTTCAGGGAGTGATCAAATGAGAAAAGATCATCAGTCAGATCTTTCACTCTTAGCAGAAATTCAAAACAAAACAAAACAAAATTAAGAACAAGAAGGAAAGAAAAGAAATTCCTAGGGCATGGTGATACACATCTCCAATTCCAGCACTTGGAGGCAGAGGGCAGAGGGCAGAGGGCAGAGGGCAGAGGGCAGAGGGCAGAGGGCAGAGGCAGGCATATCTCTATGAGTTGAGGCCAGCCTGGTCTACATATTGAATTCTAGACCAGCCAGTACTACACAGTAAGACCTTATCTCAAAGGACAAACAAAAATCTTTAAGAAATCATTATTTTTTGTGTGTGCATATGACGTGCAAGTAATGTATGTGCATGTGTATGTGCACATGTGTGCACGCATGCAGTGAGTAAATGAACAGTGCGTGTAAGATGTGAGAACAACCTCTGGTGTTGATTCTCACCTTCCACCCTGTTTGAGACAGTTTTGGTGGTTCCCTAGTTGCACACGTCAGGCTAGCTGGGAGTAAGATTCTGGAGATCCTCCTGTCTCCCACTTTGCCCTGGTAGTACTGGAATCACAGACATGCACACTCTTGTGCTGCTTTACCTGTGTATTCAAACTCAGGTCCTCACGTTTGCATAAGCATTTTATTCACTCACCCACCCTCCAGGCCCACTGAATTTTCAGTTATCATAAAACAGGTTTCATTGTGACAGTGTCTCACACACACATTGATACACATATATGTATATCTGTGTTATGTGTGTGCATGTATTATTATAATTTGTTCTTACTTGTCTCCCTACTCAGTCAGCCCACTCCCTCCGCTCGAACTATCATAATGTTGCATTATTTCCTGTGATCTTTTTGGATACACAATTCTAGGTTGATAGCTATTTTCTTTCAGAACCATGTAAACATTGTCTTCTGGCTTCTTATGTTGCTACTGAGACAATAGCAGTTGGCCATCTTTGAAAGAGAAGATTTTTTTAACTTCTTATTGCAAGAATTTTTTTAATGATGTATGTGTATAATGTATGGACTGGATCTCTTGTAGCCTGGGCTGGCTTAAACTCAAAATTCAGCTGAGTATGACCTTTGAACTCATGACCTTTCTCCTCTATCTCAGAAGTACTTCCCCCAGCTTCCACTTTATTTTTATTTCTTTTTTTTATATTTATTTATTTTATTTATTATGTATACAATATTCTGTCCGTGTGTATGTCTGCAGGCCAGAAGAGGGCGCCAGACCTCATTACAGATGGTTGTGAGCCACCATGTGGTTGCCGGGAATTGAACTCAGGACCTTTGGAAGAGCAGGCAATGCTCTTAACCACTGAGCCATCTCTCCAGCCCTTATTTTTATTTCTTCAACTAAAATTTTATTAAATTCTTTCCCAATTCTATGTGCTCTGTGTATTTTTAGGATTCTGTTTCTTAACCATATTAAATATCTGTATGATCTGCATGTGATCTTTCTGTAGCAGAAATGCCTTGAGGGCTGGCTGTTGTCTGATGACCTTATTTTCTAGTAAATTTTATTGTGACTTTTTTAAAAAACTGAGTTGCTTATTTCCCTTAGACTCTTATCTGCAGAGAAGATCTGTGTTACTTGTCTTAGGCATCTAAGAAAGGACTACCATTTTAGAATCATTTTTGATACATTCCCAGCTGGAGATTCTCTAAGCATTCACTTTACATGAGTGAGGCTTCAAACTCAAGTTATCAGTACCAGTTTTCTAGAGAAACAACACTGAGAGAAGCAATATATCCCTCTACAAAAGAAGGAGACGGACACTCTTGTCATCCTGTATTGCAAGTGTAGCCCCTTTGGAGCCAGATTTGTTGGTGAGAAAGGGAAGAGACCTCAAATGGGTTTTCCATCTTCAATTGGTTCCAAGTGCAAGAATAAAGCTATAGAAACTGACTCAGCACACGTTCAAGTCCTCAAAACCAATGTCTCCTCGGGGCCTCACTCTCTAGACCTGTGCCCACTGAATGCATTTTACACCTACAACACAGATCTAGATAACAAGTCTGCCCTCTGTGGGAAGATGAGGACCTACATAGTACCTTCAAGCACAGGACAATAGTAAGAGTATTCCAGGACACTGGGCTTAAATGATTAGGTAATTATTCTACTTCCTTGGACAATGTCATCTACATCCAACCCATCATGACAAACCCTATTAACGATTCTTCATTTAAATCTTTGAATTCCTCCCCTCTACCCGTCTTTAAAGTGTTGATTCTTTAAAAAGTTAGTTGCTTTTATATAGGTAAGTAGAATCCTTAATATACCTTTGACAACGGAATATAACAGAATCTTTACAACTATAAAAAGTTCCTTTTGTCTGTGTATTGTGCACACACAGTTGACTCACAGAATTCTTACTGCTCAGCATTCTAATGACATAAACTACCTCTATTATAGGACCCCTCACACACACACATACTTTTTTATTTAAAACTTGGCAGGTTATGGTGACAGATGCCTTTAATCCCAGCACTCAGAAGGTAGAGGCAGGTGGATCTCTGTTAGTTTGAAGTCAGCCTGGCCCACAGAGTGAGTTCCAGGACAGCCAGGGCTACATAGTGAGACTGTCAAGTTTTGTCCTTCTCTTTGCCCCTTGCATGAGCCACATGCATTTTTCCTAGCATGCCTTTGGTCCACAGTCCTATTAACCAACCACACCAACTCATCATTGTTTTGCAAAGTTTTTCCTGGAGCTCCCCAAATACTGGCTCTACTTATGATTTCCTAAGTCCTCATGCATAGAGTATATATTTAAAAGAGTAGTTTTAGGCTTATTTATCATAATTTATATGTATAAGTTTATGCATGTATTGTACTACTGTATGCCTTGTGCCTGGAAAGGGCATCAGGGAGAGTTCTGTATGGCCCTGTGGGTGTTGGGAATTGAACCCAAATCCTCTGAAAAAGCAGGAAGTGCTCTAAACTGTTGACACATCTTTCTAGCTTCAGTATATATTTTTAACTAATCTGACTTAATAAGATAAACTCCTTTATTAAAGAAGTTAAGCTATAAACATCTTAACTAAAATTTTGTTTTGTTTTGAGATAGGTTCTCAGCATGTGTCTCTGGCTGGCTTGGAACTCACTGAGATTCATGTCTCCGCCTCCAGAGTGCTGGGATCAAAGGTGTGTACCACCATGCTCAGCTAGGTTTGGGGTTTGTTTGTCTTTAAAGATTTATTTTATGTGAATGAGTGCTCTATTGACGTTAGATCACACTATAGATGGTTGAGAACCACCACATGGTTGCTGAGAATTGAACTCAGGACCTCTGGAAGAGTAGCCAATGCTCTTAACTGTGGAGTCATCTCCCCAGTACCCTTAACTAGGTTTCTAACTTAGGTCTGACTCTGAAGTCTGCTTTTTCTAGTTAGATAAATCTGCCTTTCAAAATTTCATTAATATTGCTGATGTTCATTAGAAACCAGACTATAAAATCTGATGTAAAAATGCTCCATATTTAGTTGGATTATCTTAGGTTGGTTTGAATAAAACAGAATCTTAAGTGGCAATATAGTCTTTATTTATTAAAGTAAATTTCCTAGGAAATCCCCTTAAAGGAACCAGGAACAGTTTTCCAATGAAGATAACAGTATCTTCTGAATGTAATCACCCAGTCTCTAAGTCTCTACTCAAACCACCTAAGATCTGTTCTTCAGGGTAAATGTGGCCCCTAAAACCACAACATGTAGGGATTCATCTTACAACCATCTTAAGGCTAAGGAAAAGACATTAAAGGCCCATTTTATAATTTTTTTCTGATGTTAACAGAGAACCAGCAAGATAAATAGACTATATTTTGCCAAATTTACCCAATTCACCTTAGAGCTCACAGATGGTCCTACGGCTAGACTAGACTTCAGCTGGGATTTGCTTTGGGTGTAAAATGCAGAACCAGCTTCCTGAATTAAAGTTCTGCTGCCTCTCATTATTTCTACATAATATGTAGGAAATCAAACTGAGTTTTAAATTATGTTGAATAATTTGCGCTTATAATAAAAAAATAAGGAAGAAACACATTCTATAGACTTTTGAAAAATAGTTGCTGAATTAATTCTACACCAGATAAAGAGAGGCAGGCAGGGAAGCAATCTGCTCTTATCTCTAACGTAGCACAGTGTTTATCTCTCTTACCTTTCCTGTCTCGGCCTTCATCAACACACTGCAGACTTCCTAGGGCAGTGCAGAAATCCAGACAAGAGAAGGAAGCACACTAAAGTAATGGAGGACAGGCTACAGGAGATGGACAGTGTCAGACATCATGTGGAAGAAAAGAAGGAATTGTCACAGTTAGCCACTTAGTCAAGAGAACCCAAACGGTCATTTCAAAGGTAGAGGTAAGAAAACATTTAAAGAGACTCTTTACTTCTTTATAGCAGGTTTTTTTTTTTTTCAACAAGAACAGAGGGAAGCTGAAGTCAACTTGAAACTTGTCTTCAGAGAGCAGATGTAACTTAGCCAACAGAACAAAGGGACAAAGGATAATCAGACTCTGCAGTCTAAAAATGTTAATAAAGAGGTATAATTACAGACCCCAAGAAAAGAAAAAATAACCAGAACTTTAATATGGAAGCATCCAGGAATTACTGTTTCTCCAGTACACAGATGTTAATAGGCTCCCCACTGTCCAGATAGTAATGTGACGAAGGAGACATGCATTTAAGTCTCTTAATTACATGACCGTACACTCTGAAAAGTGATACAAGTGTCACACTTGATGATCGGGTTCCAGAATATGGGCACCCAAAGGAGTTTCGCACATGTGCACGGGGCAAACTGCCTCCGCTGCTCCCACTCCACCATTTGCCCACTGGGAACACAAAGCTGGAAACCCATCCGGAGACAAGGGTTTCAGATCTGCAACATTTCCTCAACACGGGTGTTGAAGTGTGAAGTGCTCATCTTAGCAGTTTGAGTGCCTTAGTTTACATTTCTTTTTGATATGCAGTTTATAAAAATGGACACCAAGATGGGTCCACAGATAAAAAAAGGGCAAAAAAGGATAGAGAACCTATGAAAAATGATTTCAGAATCTTAGTACAAGTGGCTTTGTTAAGAAAATATTACAGATGAAATCTTTGAATGAGAGATTTAAAGAATTTCTTTAAAATTAATACTTAATTTCAACAAACCTCAAAGTCAAAACACTTTAGAGAGTAAAAGATGGTTTATACCAAGGCTAAAATTTCTGCTAAATTAGAATGCAATTTGTTTAAAAATAAGTAATTTTTTTAAAAAATTAAGTGATTTTGTCAGTTCTGAGAACACTGGAATAGTCTATCCAAATCTGACAAATAAGACACATACCTCATATTCTTTTCTGCAAACTTTGGAAATATCATTCTTTGACGATGCCTAAAAGCAAACAAAAATCTTCATTAACTTACTATGCATGCTATTTATTTTGTATAGGACACAAATTAGTGTATGCTAATTGTTGGTATACTATTCTTTATTCATCAAAGAAAACCTTATACTCAAATATTTGGAAGTTCCTAGAATACAACAAATCTTACACAATGTTTTAAAACAAATAGCACTCCAGCACTTACTTAGTATGCAGAGCTCCGGCCTAAGCTCTATGGTTTGTTTCAATCTCACATAACAACAAGGTTCTGTTGTTATTTTGGAAACTACACAACTTTGAAGGAAATATAAATCAGAGGCCTTTTAAAAAGCTGAATTCCATGCTAGTGAATTTCCTTGTGAAGCTCTGCCAGGGCACTTACATTTTGCTTTTTCTTTAACCCTTCATATTCAACATTTTATACTATCTCGAGCCAATTTCCTCAGAACAGCACCCCATATAACGGAGAGCGCAGAAGCACACAGCACACAGCAGCAGTCAACCAGCCGCTCCTCCGGTTCCTTCTCAACAGTGTATGAAGAAGGCACTACCCTCTCTATGGTCAGAGGCTGAGATCAGAAACACAGCAGGTTACGCATCATAATGAAGTATGTGCTTGCAAAACAAGGCAAAGCAAATCTGCTGCCAAGCGGTTTTTCTTCTACACGTCATCAGGTTCAGCGTAGACACTGCTCAAGAGTCATGGGATCGCATCCTTTATTTCACTTCCTCCTAGTCTGTCTCCTAGTCCCGTGCAATTTTTAGCAAACTAACTGATAAGGGTGGGGGAGGTGTAGTTGGAGAAAGGGCAGGAAGAAGAATGGCCGGCAACTGCTTTATGTCCCGAGGATTTTAGTTCAAATCCTATATAACTCAACTTTGCCTCAGCATTTGGAGGGGAGTAGCAGACAGCTAGGCTACGTGCTGCCCAAACACTGCAGTGCAGGCTTAGACAGCTTTGTGTATAAAAGTGAAGGTGAGGCTGGTACGCTGGCTCACTCAGGCGGCAGAGGCAGAAGAACTGCTATAACCTGGGACCTGTCTGATCTACACAGGAGTCACAGACCAGCCAGGGCCACACAAAGACCCCTCCACAAAAACAGCACACAAGAACTGCAACAACAGAAGGGAAGGGAACACTGGCATCTCACAAAGCCCAGAGCAAGCTCAAGCTATGTTTACAGGTCAGTTTAAATAACCATTTAAACAGCTAGCATCCCAGTTAGGGCTAAACCACCACTTGGAGTAGAGAAGCCAGGAAGCCAATATTACTAAATCCGAGACGTTCCTAAAAAACATGCAGTGAACTCAGGGGCCTCCCTGAATTTGTAGCAGAGATGCGCCTATCAAAGAGAAGCCAAAGCTTACTAGAGGAGTCCCGTGTCTCCAGAGCAGAGACAGGGCAGGGACACATGCTCAGAGTAGAGCCATGAGGACACAGAGAAGGGAAGAGGAACACAGAACAAGCTGCGGCCACCGCTCTCAACCAACAGTACCCTAGCTTCACACTGACTCAGCACGCCCTGTGCAAAGGCAAAATGCCTTGGTCCCAATAAACTCTTCTGTGTGTGGCAGAGAGATGAAAGAAAGAAAAACGGAGCTGGACAGACGGCTTAGTGGCTAAGAGCACTGGCTCAATTCCTAGCACCCACACATCGGTTCACAACTGTCCATAACCACAGTTCCAGGGGATCTGCTGCCTTCTCTGGCCTCCAGATGCACACAGTGCACATGTGGTACACAGGCAGACAGGCAGTCAAAACACCCATACACATAAATAAATAAATTTAGGGAAAGACAAGAAAAGAGAAGGTTGAGGATTATACATGTAGTGGCCGCAACTGAGACATAACCTAATGCTAAGTGTGCAGTTTCTGCAGGTCACCTCTCCAAAGCTGCAAAGTAGACAGGGCAGCTAAAACTCAAACTGTACTCCATGGTGCTTAAGAGCCTGATTGTCGGGTGTTACCTGCTTGCATGCCTGTCGACACTCCAAGCCAATAGCCAGTTCACAGCAGCCTAAGCCAACCCAGCCATCAGACTTCTTAAAAACACCTGAAAAACAAAATGTTCAAGTGTTTTGGTCTAAGAATCAATGAAGACAAATAGTATACAAAACTAATGGATATTATTACAAGACAAAGTGAATGTCCATGAGGAAACTAGTTCAGACAGCAGGGCCTCAAAACAATTATGTACCTCCCCTGGTCCTAATTCCCAGTGATGTAAGTTTCCTTGGGGTGCCACACTACATGACTATTAGGCCCTTTGGTTTGATCCCCTTTTGTTCACCCTGAGCTTGGTCATTCTCAATCCTGGGTAAACAGCATGTCTATGAGAGGACATGCAAAGTAAGGAAAGCCAGGGAGAAAGGCCTTTTCCTTATTTCATACCATGAATCACATACAAATATCCTGATACTATTTAAGCAAATAGCCAAAAAATGAGCGCGTGCATCTTTTGTGTTAAAATATTAAATATGTAGAGTAGCATAAACTCATTATCTTATTTTAAAACTGACACATAAAACATGCAGGATCAATTTCCACGAGCAACTCCTGGCTTTGATGGGCACACCTAATCATTTCAAACGACTATGTATTATTTTGGTTTAGTTTCCTTCCTTGTATTCAGACACTCACTCTTAGACCAGCGAACAGAATCTGCAGGGATCATAAGCTGTGCGAGCTGTTATTCATAATGCAGTACATTGCTATCCCCAAACACCCAACAACCTCAGAAGATAAAATTATTCAACAAGCTCTTTTGTTATTGAATCTCTACTATATACAAGCTACTCTATTACATGGGATATGAAATTACAAAAAAATAGATAAAATATACAAGAAGCAGCTCATTGTGGAGACTGTAGTTTGGGCTGAACAGAAGTGCACTGCTCAGTTTGTTTGCAATGCAAACTTCTGAGAATACCAAGAAACTCTTTCAAGCTAAGAACACAGGGCATATTCCTGTTTCCTAAGCATTGGCTTTAACCAGGGCTGGAAAATGAGCTTCAATTCCAGAAGACCAGGAATGTCAGGCTACAGAATTTAGGCTTTATTGCAATATAAGCAGAAATCCCTGAGTTATTCTTTCTGAAGGAGATGAGAAAGACAGAAATAATGTGCTGAAACATTAATCATAAATTTATAATATATAGTAACTATTAATTATGACTACACAATATTCTATCCCAAGAATGTAGTGACAAAGACTTGAACTAGGAATAGAAGAGACAGATACAAGATCTTGCAAAGGGTGTGTTAATGGGACTATGAAGAAAAAGCAATCAAAGGTAGTTTTCAGGTTTCTGGGCTAGTTATCTTTCCAGCTAACTTTGGTTTTGTATTTCAGATGTTACATGAATGCTGAGATCCAGGCCATGGTGTCAATTAATCACACAAACAACCAATTCCCTTCCTAGGGCCGACTAGTTAACAACTTAGCTGCCTAGTGTGGAGAGAGGAGGGGGAGTTCCACACACTAGAGCAGCCATAGTCCCTACAGCAGGGAAGAGGGAGCAGGGGAGAGAGCCTAAGGTCTAAAGCCAAGGTGACATTACAAGGAGGTAGCAGTCAGTAAGATCACATGTTACAGGAAACTCAGAGTACAAATGTTGTAGAATATTATTTAACTATATAGAGATGTGTTACATTTGGTTTCGCTACAGAATATGACTGTAACTCTGTAAGGTGTGTTACATTTGTTTAACTAGGAAAAGATGTGCTGCTGTTTCATTTTGCCACAAGGCAGAAGCGAGAAACCCACCCCAACAAGGCAAAAAGGAGTACCAGCTCCTGCAAAGTCGGCCCCTGAACACACAGGTGCCATGGTGTGCATGTGTCCATGTATACATGTTCATGCACACACACATACAATGCAATAATAAATAAATCCTTTTTAAAATCCTATATACAAATCAGGTTTAAGACTATGGTTCAGATTTTACATTAGTAAAATTAATTTACTTACCTGGCAAAGATGAATTCATACAACTCCAAATTTCAACCTGAAATTGTAATCACCAAAATGCTTTTATGCAAATAACTAGCTTCTATACATGATAATCTCTACAGAAATTATGCACAGTTAATTGGGTTATGGATGAAACCATATAACCATAGGGCTAACTCCATATTTAAAAAAATAAAAATAAAAGCTGGGCCAGTGTGATGGTTCAGTGGGTAAGGGTGGTGTTGCCAATTTCTGGGACTCTCAGACCCTCATGGCGGAAGGAGCAAACCACCTGCACACACTGTACTCTGTGCATGCACACACCAAGTGTAAAAATGATAACCACTGCATATGCCTTCCTTGTTTTTCCATTGAAAGTACCGGGAATGAGCCAGGTTACTCGGGTTTCAAGCACACAGTCAGCACTGTCTGGCCTTCAGCAATTCCCTCTTGCACACAGCAGAGGCCACTATATCTCCAGTTCTCTCACAGAAGCTTGTGCGCCCTTGGCCTGGCCCACACACATTTCACACAAAGAAAACAGCCCAAACCCTGGAGACGTGTCAGACTTCCTCATTCAGACTTCAGGCCGTGTATCAACAAGAGTGTGACAGAAATGGAGGGTTAGGAATCAGCCACATATTTTCTTATCTCAAATTCAATTTTCCAAAATCCAAATAAACATTGAATTTAGTTATTACAGATTTCATAAAATTAGTCAAATCACTGATAGAATTCTAAATTGATGAAATACGGCAGTGAAATTTAAAGACTGGAATACATTGATAGTTAAGACTATTGTATTCCCAGGCACTAAAACAAGGATAAAAGGCGAAAGACACTAATCTATTTAGCAGTTCATAAGAAGATTATTTTGGGTTTAAAATTTTATTCTGATCACATATTCAACCACTCTTGAGAAGTGTGATAAATCTAAAAGTAACTCAGCCCATGGCTTCATGTATACAAAAGCTGTCACAGTGATGTAGGGCTTACCATCGTTTCTGGGCAGTAGTCTGGGGCTCTCTGCAACAGATGTTTCAGTCGGGATTCACTCTTTGAGGAGAAAATCTATTTGACAAAAAACCCAAAAAAAAAAAAAAAAAAAAAAAAAAAAAAAAAAAAAAACATTAAAAATTAATTAAAATTAATTAATTTTTTTAAGAAAGAAGGGTTTTCTAAAAGTATCGTCCTCTAGATATCCCAGTTTCCTCGAAGGCTATGTTTTACAGAAGGAACTTTGGGAGGGTTTTAAATTGAGATGAGGTAAGATCTGTTTTACACACTTGTTCTCACTGTATATCCCAGGTTGGTCTGAATTCAGGATCTCCTACCTCAGTCTCCAGAGTGCTAGCATTATACACCCAGCTTTTGAGGTAACATCTCTCGTAAGATTATTTGATTAATTTGGGAAATAATCAGGAAAAGTCCAATTACACCAAGTTGAAACTCTTTTCTATTACCCTAATGTGGAGAAAAACAAGCTAAATAATACTATTATTATTTAGCCACTTGTCTCCATAACTAGCAACTATAATTAAAAAGTAACAGTAATTAGAATATTACCATTTTGTAATATCTAGTGAATTAATGCATTTAGGCAATTATCAACAGTAACTATTAAACATCACAAGAAGGGACACCTATATCTATTATCATTCAGAGGGAAGACCTGCCAAACAAAACAACCAAAAAAATCTTCCAGTTTGATCAAAGAGTCTGGCTGTATTTCATAAGGCAGATGCAAATCAAATGTGGTTGTTCAATTTAAATGTAAATCAAGCAAAATTAAATAAAAATAGAGTATGGGGACACACACCTGTAACTATAGCACTTGGACTAGACTAGACCACATTGACAGTGTGTACTATCATACACCAAGGAGAAAACTACATTGGATATAGTGGTACAGGCCTGTAACCCTAGCCCCTGGGAAGTGAGAGGAGGAGGCCATCCCTGGTACATGAGTTTGAGTCAAAAATTAAATAAATGAAAACTCGAGTTCCAGGTTTCTTAGGCACATTTCAGGTATGTGAGGGCTAAGTCTTGTTTCTCAACTTGACTACATTTAGAAGTAACTAAAACCCAGGTATCTGTGGAAGATTTTTCTAGGCTGTACTATTTGAGGTGGGAGACCCACCCTTAATCAGGATCATCTGTGGTCAGAAGATTCACCCTCAATCTGGGCCACACCTGGCGGCACCCCACATAAGATGACTTGGAGAGGAAGCTGCTTTCTGTCTGCTTGCGCTCCCTTTCACCTGAGTTCATCTCTCCTGAGCCATGCCTTCACTCACATTGGATGCTGCTTCCGCAGGGCCCCAGTGTGGACTGAAAACTGACAGCTCTTTCAGACCTCCCTGGGTCTCCAGCACCAACCCAAGACTGCCAAGACCTCCAGTCTTGTGGACTGAACAACTGCAGGATCCTTGGCTTTTCTGTCGGGAAACAGCCACTGTTGAACTACTCAGACCACAGCCTGTAAATCTGGCACTCTCTCTCTCTCTGTGTGGGCAGGAAGGAAATACAGAGAAAGTTATACTTTTAAATAATCTCCTGGGGGCTGGAGAGATGGCTCAGCGATTAAGAGCACTGGCTGTTCTTCCAGTGGACCTGAGTTCGGTTCCTACATGGCAGCTCACAGTCATCTGGAACTCATGTTCCAGGGGATCCAACACCCTCTTCTGTCCCCTGCAGGAACCAGGCATGCAAGTGGTACACAGACATACATATCGGCAAAACCCTCAAATGTAAACATAAAAATAAAAATAACTTTCAAAATCATCTAGTTTCTCCTCTCTATTCCTCAAAAATAACAAAAGCAAACACAAAATAAATAAAAAAGTCCAAGCTCCCGAAAAAAGTTAGAACACTGGTGAGATGGGCTGAGAGCATAAACAATACACTCTGAGAGCGGACAGCCTGTTTGGCCTTGCATCACAGTTGTGTCTTAGTGGCTAAGTATGGACCGCATAACGAGGGATGCTGAGCACTCAGTCAGTCTCCCTTCCTCCAATCACTGGTGTGGAAACTTTAGTAAGTTAGTTAATCCTATATCTCAATTTCTTTACTTACAAAATGAAGGTGACATTGTCTCCAGTCTATTACTACAAATATTTGAATAACGACTGAGATCATTACTTCTCAAGCTCTCGAGAACTTCTAAAGCTACACAATAGCCCTAAGATGATGAAACAAAAAAGCTAAGACTTTACAAAGAGATATTGCTTCAGTAGAAGTTGCATAAAAAGGCTCAACCAGAAAACAAAATCTTAAAGAGCAAAACAATGAATCCGTGGTCTCCACAGGTCTAACAACTATTAACACCTTACATTTGCTTTAACCACCTCAGATGTGCACTATAATTATTCTCAGCGGCTTGATTACTTGAGGACTCATTATAGATAGTGAGATTATTTGTTCCTGTATTCCTTATTCCAAACTGGGCTTGGAATAAGCTCAGTTGGTAAAGAGCTTGCCCAGCATGTCCACAACGCCATGTCCTAGTTCCAGCACTGCATGAAGTAGGTGTGGTGTACAACAATAGTCCCAAGCCAGGATACATGAGATACTGTCAGTGAAAAAAATCCCCAAACAAAAATACCCCGAATTAAATCTTAGCATGTTATCTCTTTAGAATAAGGGCTCTGTCACGTCTAACCACAATACCATGACCAAGGTCAGGATCCCAATACTGATAGAATACTATCAGTTTATATTCAGATCATAATCAGATTTCATTAATTCATCTCACTAATTTTTGTTATGAAATTTATTTTTTATTCCAGGATCATTCAATGCACTTGGCTGTCAAGTCTCTTTGGTAAATTTGATCTAGAATCATCCTTCAGCTTTTCTTTGCTGGATAACAGTAGTCTTTTTAATATAACTGATATGTCTAAAGAGTATAGGCCATTGTTTCAAGGGACCTCAATCTGGGTCGGCCTGACTGTTCCCTTACGACTCAGGTTATGAGACTATGATTCTTTTCAGTGCTTCAGGTCAGCTAACACATTATTTGTGATGTAAACTATAAGTTGATGTGAAAGACTTTTCCAAAAACAAATTTAATAAATGACTTATCTGATTGTGCCCACAATTATTATCCAGCTTACCTGTTCACATACATCACGGCACATCTGGTTATCCTTCGAATGATTACAACATACAGCACCTAGGGAGAAGAGGAAACAGGACGTCTCACGGTTAAGCAACGCCATTGTTCAATAGGCTGTTTTTTTGTTTTCTGTTTTTGAGACAGGTCCTCCTGACATGCACCATAAGATGGCGTCCAAACTCCTCATCCTCCTGACTCAGCCTCCAAAATTCTGGTGGTAGAGGCTGTACATAAGGCATGTACTATCACGTCTGGCTCATTTTAACTGGATCTTCAAGGTGCATCTATTACAACCAAGATGCCAAAATAGAGGCATGGTCTTTGGTCTAGAGAAACTAATAGGAAAGACTGTCACATGACAACAGTAGCTACTATTATTGTGGACTTCCCTTCTTCTTCCTCCTCCTCTTTTTTTTGGTTTGTTTTTTTTCAAGACAGGGTTCTCTGTGTACCTTTGGTGCTTGTCCAGAACTAGCTCTTGTAGACCAAGCTGGCCTCAGACTCACAGAGATCCACCTGCCTCTGCCTTCCAAGTGCTGGGATTAAAGGCGTGTGCCATCATTGCTTGGCTATTGTGTACTTACTATGTGATACATTTTCTACTAAGCTTGCTTATATATTTTTCAGTCATTAAGATTACAACAGACAATATTTTGTTAACTGTAACACAAAGCTAAACTGGTTTTAAAATAGTGAATTTTGTTTAGGACTTGTTGAATCTGAAGTTCCTACAGGATATTCAGATGGAAACTCTGGTAGAGTCCAGAGTCAAAGCTTGGAGTACAGCCCAGCCTAAAGATCCAAATGCACACTTCCTGACATTTTCTAAGGAGGCAGCTCTCTCTTCTGTCTCTCTCCCTCCCCCTCTGCATCTTTGTTTCTCTCTTTTTGTCTCTCTCCCATTCTCTCTTCCCTTACCCATTCCTTTTATCTCAATAAACTCCACACTCAAAAAAAAAAATCCAAATGTCCAAGTCATGAGTATAAAGCGTAAAGGGATAGGATGCTGTCAGGGAGTTTTTACTGAGAAGTAAACACAGCAGCAGAGCCTAATGAACAGCCACAGCTGAGCCACATAGTAAGGGAAGGAAAGGGGGCTGAAATAGAGCAGGAGAGAGGGCAGCCACTGAGCAACAAACACTACATGGAATGTCAGGTGCCCACAGAGACAGAAGACAGATTGAAGGCTGGAAAAGAAAATGAGTTTGCTTAGAAAGCCACCTGCTGGCTGGGTGTGGTGGCCCATATCAGTGAACCTAGCATTTGGGATGAAAAAGCAGGAAGACTCAGAATTCAAGGCCAAAAAAAAATAAAATAAAATAAAATAAATAAAATAAAAAGCCACCTACTGAACATCTCAGATAATTTCTTTTTATTTATTCACTTGCTTATTTATTTTGCATGTGTGAGGTGAAGGAAAGTAGTCAACATATGGGAAGAAAACTAACAACTGTCAACAGAAGTTCCTTGAAAAAGCCACTATAGTTGAATATTCTACAGACTGATTAGGACTTCCTGATTGTGGTAAACCCAATTATCTTGAGCTATCTTTAGTCCTTAAGAGTCTTGTATCACCCACCTCTGTACCAGACATGATATCCTTTAACTATCACATAAAATCTCTGGAATGTATTAATTTAGCAGACCGTTAACCAGCTTTAACTAACTCGCAAATGAAAAGTGTAATCAAACAGCATCTGAAACCTAGAGTAGAAATCTCCCCGCTCTGCTACAATCAACTGACCTACTGTCTCCACTGACATGTTTAGTAACTATAAAAGCTACTGACTCATTACTTTCTTCTGTAATCACACTATAGAAGTTTTTCCACAGTGGACCGTATCGCTCCTGGGCCATGGTCGCTCACATTTAGCTCAGAACATACTATTTCTTATTCCCTTTGGAGCAGGAACATGTTCTGCTTGCCAGAGCAGCAACCAAGAAACCAAGTTAAGTAGAAAGTTTCAAGATGGTGGCATGTGCTACATGCTGCTGTCAGGTGAGGTGGCATTCCTATTAGTCACAGTATTTAGGGTTCTAAAAGATACTGTTATCAGTGTGAACCAGTAAAGGCAAGACCCAGTTCAAGAAGTACACACTCCCTCTTCCCAGGAATAGGCTGTATAGTAAAGAATCTGGGTGGCTTTTGTTCTAGCTCTTGAGAGGGAAGATGCTAGATCCTTGGAATTTCCTCAACAATAGGTGAGCACCTCTGTTATGATAAGAAGTAACCCAACTGCAAAGCTTCAGGGTAGGGACTAGTCAGGTCTAATAGACTAGCCTGCGACTGGAGGATTGGGATTTGAGTCATTTATCAACTTGACCTCTCAGTCACTGGTGGTGGTGGGGGGGGGGGGGATAGAGATTGAATGCAACCACTGACCAATAATTCAGTTAATCCTACACAATGGAAGCAGATAAAGACTCTGACACAGAAGTTCAGTAATGCTTTCCTGGTTGGTGATGGAGACCTTGCCCTGGTTCACATATCTTACACAGGACAGCAGTTGTAGTATACTCAGTGTGTACTCTACCCTGCAGCTCCTCCCCAAAGAGTCATTTTACATGTTCTCCTTCCCTGAGCTCTGAGTTGTTCTTGGGAACTTCTGACCCTGGGTAATGGGAACATAAGGTCTATATAGAGATCAAAAGTATGTGAAAGTATGCATCTCTCCAGCACTGGGCTGGAGATGGACCAGTGGTTAAGAGTGCTTGCTGCTCTTCCAGAGGACAGGAGTTCAACTCTTAGTACCTATATTAGAAGGCTCAAAACTGCCTATAATTCAAGCTCCAGGGGATCCAACACCTTCATCTAGCCTCTATAGGAACCTACATACAATTCTTGTATATAAATGAGATAAAAAAAAGTGGTTTTTGAATTGAAAACAGGATTAGTATTGGAGAAGAAAAAAATGAACAAACAAGGGAATAAAAAAGGAAATTTTAGCCGGGTGGCGCACACCTTTAATCCCAGCACTCGGGAGGCAGAGGCAGATGAATCTCTGAGTTCAAGGCCAGCCTGGTTTACAAGAGCTAGTTCCAGGACAGGCTCCAAAGCTACAGAGAAACCCTGTCTCGGGAAAAAAAAAAAAAAAGGAAAAAAAAGGAAATTTTAGGTCTTACTCAAAAGGCTGCCAAGCTCAACACTGGAAACAGTTTCTCCACAAAGCAATGGTGGGGCTGTGGTCTTACTGGACAATTGGTTTTCATGAAAGACTACTGTGGGAGAGCTTTCTCATGGGAATTCTATATGAAAAGCTTCTGTGAGTTCTCAGTGTGTGACTGAGAGACTCGCAAACACAGCCTGGTGTGTGATGCGAACCCGCAACCCCAGCACAGCCTGGTGTGTGATGCGGACCCGCAACCCCAGCTCTCAGGAGCCTGGGCAGAAGGAACAGAAAGGAGTTAAAGGCCAGCCTGGGCTACAGAGGGAGTTTGAAGAGAAAAATTTTAAATCTAAAAATGGAAAGAAAAGTCTAAACACACACACACACACACATACACACACACACACACACACACACACACACACACACACACGTCACTATGTTTCAGAAGGAAAAAAGTGCCTTGTATTAATTAGTCTTACTTTCTCCGGGGAAGGCCCAAGCAATCCCGAGACCCTCACGGCAGCGCTGCATCTCCAAAGGCTCTGCCTGCAGCACCGCTGACGGCGAAGGCCCCTTACCTGACCAACATGTTGTGCTCTTCTGAAGTGCTCTACAAACTGGCACTTTCTACTGCCCTCTAACACAAAGGTCATATGAGGGCAGAAAATGCAGCTGATTTTGAGCAAAGATAACTCAGGGTAACATATGGTCCCAATAAACATGGGCTTAACAAAAAGAAAACAATCAGGCAGACAGGAGTCTGATTTGGGCATAGGAATTTGTGGAAAAAAAAAAAAGTTCTTGAAGTAAAGGTCTATTTAAAACAGTCACAAAATATACTCTAATAGCAACTGGAGGGTTTATATAAAATAAAATACAGACCCCTCCATTTTACATTTAATAGTAAAGGTCAAATTTATTGTGGCGTGACTTTCAAATGAGAAGTTTCCAGAAAGAAACAGCACCTTCAGCTGACCGACCCTTCTGCAGTGCTGACCAACAGCTCCTATCAGTGACAGTGGACAGGTTGGAGTATCACAGGTCCAGAGCCTAACTACAATTTATCTTGGGCTATCTTTAGCCCCTAAAGACCCTGCGATTTTGGAATGTATTAACTTAACAAAATCCTAGTTTTCACAACCCAAAGGCTAAGAACGCCACCATACAGTATCTCAGGCCTACAGAAGTTACTGCTTTGCTGCAACCCACCTACTTGATGTTTCCACCAATGTATTTGAAAGTGCCTTATTTATGACTTTCTTTGTTCTACTGCTATAAAAACTTCACCAAATTGTTACAGCGTTGGAACATGGAATTTGGGGTAATCTAAATCTATGTTCCTGGGCCATGGCCACTTTTATGTGGCTTCAGAATAAACTATTGCTTATCCTTTCTGAGGTGACAGTTGTGTTTTTGTGTTGGCACAAAGCTAAAACTAAAAAATATATATATACACACAAAAAAGAAAGACACAACAAAATTTGGAAAATAAAGATGAAAAGGAAAATGATTTCTACTACAATTGTCCCACCGCAATCTCTGCTGACATTCTGGCATATTTCCTTCTAGCTTTTCCAAAAGCTTTTTCTGGTACTTCTGACAAAATAGGATAAAAGAGGGCAGCCTGGAGTCCTGCAGTAATAACCCCTTTCCCTCTCAACCGAGCATTCCTCTCTAATAGTACACTTCCGCCCCTGGGAGGACTGCCACCTCCAACAGACCTGGGAGCCGCTGCCCCATCACACTGCCCCCGCTGATTGGGAACAGGAGACATTACTGTATTAGTGAACACTTTTCTTACTTTTAAACAAACAAAAAAACCCTTTTTATAATCTTTAACACTACATCCTTTTCAAGAAATAAGTGTACACCTATATTCCCTTCATATGCTTTCACCGAGGATATGAAAAATCTGAATGCAATTCAAGTAGCAATGAAAGGACTTTATCTTCTTTAGAATAATTCAAATGGATTAACTGGGTCATTATTCAGCTATAACTGGGGTGGCAGAGGAGGAGGGGAACAAACAATGCACAACGCAGTGCTTAATGTTTTCTACAAGGCAAGCTTCAGAAACACTCTGTTTCATAATTTGATTCTAATTTGCTTATTTGCTAACCCAATTTGTTGTAGTTTAAAGCTCTGCTCATTGCCATAAAACGGACCTGGACAAGGGGAGAAACGTTCAAATAAAGCCTGAGACTGACCTGAGAGGAAAAGGCACAGGTTTTACCCTCGTGAAAGAGATACAGATGCCATCTTGCAGTCTTAGTCTCAGACTCTGATTATAAAATTAATGAAAACCAACGGGAGATGCTAACGGCCTCGTTTGCTGGCTTTGAGAATGAACTGGTGTAGTCTGGGAATATTCGAGCAGAATTATCCAATGATCTGAAACACCAAGGCCTGGCTGAGGCTGGAGACCACAAGCAAACTACAGAGAGGCGAGTGGGCACAGGCACACGCTCTAGCTACACTCGGAAAGTGCAAGTGCTAAGGCCAGAGAGCACTTAAGGAAGCAGATACACACCATAATCTAAAAATAAACACCCTTAGAATTACAGGCTTTTTGAAGTTAAAAGGGATTTTGCCACAGAAGCCTCCCAAAAGCTGTAATTCAATTTTGTCATTGCAAAGCCATTCCTGCTTTCTATGCCAAAGAAAACAGGTCCTCCAATAAATACATTCTAAAGAGCTACTAAAACGGAATATGTACATATTTATATATATCCTACACTACTGATAGAAAAAACAGAATCTGGGCTAATACCAAAATTATAAATAAAAAGATAAATTTAAAGATAAATTCTTATTTTCAGTATGTGAAATCTTTTAAGTAAAGTTTGACTTTTAAGACAACTTAGAAAGTGATAATCACTAAAAATATTTAAATAACTGTAACTTTAACTTATAAATACAGCCATGCAAACTGTCTCACTTACTCCCTAAAAAACATATAAGATGGGCACTGTGCTACAGACCTTTATTTAATCTTAGCACTGCACTCAGGAGGCTTGGGTAGGAAGGTCACTATGAGTCGATGGCAAGCCTGGGCTACAATGCAAGACTGTCTAAAAAGACCATTTAAAAGCCCCTCCACTCTCCCCAAAACAAAGAAAGATATGCATATATATGTATTTATTTATATATTTTATCAGCCAAGGAAGAGCCAAAAGTAAATGCTTAACCATATACCCAGCACACAGTCAACACTGCTAGTGTCTTGTCACGCTCCATCTGTCTAGACACACATAACCAGATGCACAGTTTGTTTCTGCATTACAGATCACCCCCACTGCTTGTCAACACTGCAGTGTCCTCATTTGGTTCTAATACCAATAAAAGTTCCACGTTATTTCTCTCTGTTTTTAGAGATATGGTGATGTCACTCTTAATCAGCAGCCTATCTCCTGCTGGTCAAACTCTAAATTTCCACATCTTTCCCTAGTTTTCCCTTCCTTAAACTTTAATTATTTTAGTGGGGAAATTGTAATCTACTTGATCTCATCTAAGCCACAGTAAGTCTTTCTTCTTTAATTTGGCTGTTGATTTTCTGGTTAATCAAAGTGGCAGACGCGGAACCTTTAACCCTCGGCTCTTCTCCGTCGTTTCACTTGGGTATAAGACAGTGACTGTAAGCCTCTGGTACACTGTTCAGTTAAAATCTGCTCACTGATTAAAAATTAACGTATCTATTATATTATGCCTTTAAACTTTACTTATTTAATGCATATGGGTGATTTGTCACCATGTATGTATGTGCACCTTGTTTGTGCAGTGACCATGGAAGTCAGAAGGTGTCAGATCTCCTGGGACTGGAGTTAAGATGGTTGCAAGCGGCTACATGGGTATTAGGAATGGAAGAGCAGCTAGTACTCTTAACTGCTGAATCATTTCTCCAGCCTTTTTGTTAACTATGCCGCCCAAAGGCTTATTTTATTTATTATTTATGTGTGTGCATGTCTTTGTGTGTATGTTATATATAGGTGGGTGCTTACAGAGGCAAGAAGTGGGTGTCAGATCTTCTGGAGTTGGAGTTACCTAATGTGGGTACTGCAAGCAGAACTCGGGGCCTCAGAAGAGTTGCAAATGCCCAAAAGCACTGAACCATTCCTCCAGCCCCATATAATTCCCTTTTAACAGGAAAGAAAGTACAGGGCACCGTCTCTCACTTCATCATCTCAGTACTAAATTACAGTGATGCTCTCATAATTCAGGAAACAGCTTGATTTAAAATATATCTATAACTGGAGTCAATCAAGTGCCCAGAAGGTAAGCAGCCACTGGTGACAGGCTTACAGGGTCAACAGACTTGGAATTCGGGCTGCTGATGAGCACACAGAAACTGCAGGAGCAAAGAGGAAGTGTAAGAAATGCACACAGCAGCAGCATGACAGGGAAGGGCTCTCTCACGCAGGCTGCTTCTGAGCAATTTTCCACTTTCTCTAGGGCTCTGGAAGGTAAAGAGTGTGCTGAAATGCCCCACCCCTGTGCACGCAATTTCCTTAGATGCTACATAAGAGCCCCGGATCTCAGCCAGCTATCTCATTTCTATTCCTCGTCATCAGGCGCACCTGACCCAGATACTCGCTATTAGAAACAACTAGGGGTGACTCTTCTGAGGATTCCTAGTTGTCAGGATTCTTGGGGAATTCCCTTCCTCATTCTCCAGGGCTCCCATCAGAAACAAGGGATCTAATGGTGCAAAACTTAGTTTCTAATGACATTTCTTGTTTAGAATGTCTCTTTCAATATTATATATATATTTTATATATAAAAAAAATATATATATTTTAAATATATATTTTTAAAATTTTGTTGACACAGGGTCACATAAAGCATGCTAACCTCTGCCTCACTATATAGAAAAGAATGATTTTTAAATGCCTAGTCTTCGTGTCTTCATCTTCCAAGTGCCAGTATTCAGGTGCGTGCTATCACACCTAGCTTTAAAAAAAACCTCATTTATATGTGTGCACACATGTGGGTGCACATGTTAGGAGGTCAGAGGTTGATGGCTGAGGTCCTCCTCAGTCACTCTCCTTTTCTTTGAGACAGAGGCTCTCCCTGAGCCTGGGCAGTACCAGTGAGTTCCAGGGATCCACTTCTTCACCCACCACCCAGGACCCAGTGCTGGGATTACAGACGTATGCTGGCGCATGACTTTTCGTGTGAGTGCCCCAGCTCTGAACTCAGGGCTTGGGCAAGCGTCACAGGTACTTTACTGACGGAACCATCTCTAGTTGTCCTTGTGTACCATCCCCACCCACTTGCTTTTGAGACACGTTCCTCCCACAAAGAGCCAGGACGGCTTGGAACTTGCTATAAGCCCAGGTGGGTTTTAAACTTGCAATTCCCCCACTCACCCACTGAGTGTTGGAATTATAAGCACATGCTACCATGCCTGAATCTTGGCAATATTCATGTTATCTCCAAGCTTTGTAGCATTTGCCATATCATGTGCTACATGCTTGATGAAATCAGTTTTTTTCTCAAATACATTTAGACTTGAAATTTAAATCGATATGTGCTAATTAAACCATGTATTAGCAATGTAGACATTCTGCAATTCTTGGGGATTTATGTGTTTCATTTTAAGACATGGTCTCATTAGGTGGCCCAGACTGGGCTCAAATTTGAAATCCCCCTGCCTCTCTACCTCCTTAGTTCTTGTATTACCACTACATGCCACCATGCTTAAAGCTCTGGTGATGTTAAAAGTCTGAGCTTCCCACTGAACTGTAAGCCCCACAAAAGGAGAGAACATGTCTATTTTTCCACACCACTTTGTAACTCGGGTTGTGGTTTCCAGCACTATTAAATAGCAGCTTAACAAAGACTTGGGGCAGTCAGCTACTCCTAATATCTATCTTCAACACATACAAAGATGGACTTCTCTCTTCCCTGACTCTGACCCCCGACACTTTCCAGGTTTGGGGACTGAACTCGGGCTTTGTGCATTCTAGATGCTCTACCTCTGAGCTACATCCTCAGCCCCCAATGAAACTTTTGGCTCTGTTCCTGCCTCTCCTGCCAATTCTCCTCAGTACTGCTTTCCCCATCTTTCCTACCTTAGAAGAGGGCATCACTTTTATCAAGCTCTTTAAGATAAAACAAGCAATAACCTGTAATTCTTCCAACACTGCCCACATTGATCTGTCAGGATATCTTGACTCCCTTTTACTTCCACAACTTCCCAAGTCACCATTATCTTCTTTAAAATATTGGAGCTCTATTGTTGTGGTTATGGTTGTTTTGTTTTTGAGAAAAGGTCTCGTTATGCAGCCCTGGCTGTCCTGGAAATCATTGTGTAGATGAGGCTGGTCTTGAATTCACAGGGCTCCACCTGCCTCTGCCTCCCTAGGTCTGGGAATACAGGTGTGGACCACGCACACCTTTTTGAAACACTAATGGATTTCTAGTAACTCTTTACTCTTTTATATATAATTACTACTTTATTTCTATTTTATTTCGGGTTTCAGAAAGTGTGATCTGAAATATAAATCTATGGGGCTGGAAAAATAGCTCAGTGGCTAAAATATACATCAAGCCATATCTCCCTTATGTAGAATTCTTGATTTTTCTTCATACACAGAATAAAACCAGATGGTTCCAGCAAAGCTAGGCACCATCTAGCCCTAGCCTACACTCTGGGTCTTATGGCTCTGTTCTTCCTACGGACGCAAGAGAGGAACTCCAGCTACAGTACGCCAGGACAAACTGTAGGATATGGTCTGTCACTAGCCCTTACTCTTTCCACATCATGGGCCAAGATAGTCAGAGGGAAGAAAATCTGCTTCTTATTACTTTCCTCCAGATAGGCGTTTCCTTTTCCTAACTTAAAATTCATAACATTCTTTTCCTGGATTCTAGGCTATTACATAATCCCTCAAATGTCAACTCCTTAAAACTTGGCCTTTAATGTTACCCGTCTTTCTTTTTTTTGTATTATTACAAAACATCTTAAATAGAAACAGAACCACTAAGGTGCTATAGACACAGACTCCGAGCCTGCAGCGTGGGCTCTTGTCCCATCCTCTAATGAGACCATCAGTGAACAAGCTGCAGCACACCCTTACCTTCACCCCAGGAGCAGAAGAGTCAGGGCAGATAGAGCAGAAGGGGTCAGTGACCTGGAAAGCTTTGTACCAGAGGAGACAATCTTGGATGGGGATAATGAGAGGAAAATGAGGCCGTCTGAACAGGACTAAAAACCAGGCCTTCACTGGAACACAATTTAATAATTGTGTTCTCAATTTCTGCTTCAGACCTTCTACAGACCCACAGTGGAAGCTTTTGTCCATTATGTAAGCCAGTGTCCTTCACATAAGAAACCCACACTATATGCTTCCCAGAATTTAGTGCAAGAAATGAGACTCGATTTACTATCGAACGTGGAATTAACTTTTTATCAAATAATGCAAACCGTATGAAATCACAGATGTCTTGGAGATGGAAGGGCTACTGGAAATAACTAGCCCAGTGTGTTCAATAGTGTTATAAAGAAAGTTAAATAGTAGATGATTTTCTTCTTTCTACAGCAGTTTTATTGAGATGTAAATCACGTCTTGTGAAGTTTACCCTTCTAGGGTGTGTTAATTCAGTTATTTTCAGCACATTCAATTATACAACATTTCTATCAACCCCAAAAGAAACTCACATCCAGGAGGCGTTCTCTGACGCCTCAACAAATAAGGGTCTTTGTCAAAGGACTCCTCGGGTCTCTGCTGTGAATGCACAGGACGGGCTACAGTGCAGGGTGTTTCACTCACACTCGCACGTCGCTTATCTTTGTCTTTCCTTTTCTGCTTTTCATTTTTTCTTTTTTATTATTTGAGACAAGGTATCGCTCTGTGATCCATGCTGGCCTGGGTCTTGTGGCATTCCTGCCTTAGTCTTCCAGGAATTACAGGTGTAAGCCACTACACCTTGCTTGTCCAAATACATTTAAGAGCTAGCATTTTGGTGTCTGCTATGCTAAGTGCTACCTCAGCTAATGTTCACAGTAAAATCTCAAGGAGAGGTTCTCAGTCTTTCTAATGTTGCGACCCTTCATGTTGTGATGTGCCCCGACTATAAAATTATTTTATTGCTACTTCATCACTGTAACTGTACTACTGTTCTGAATCATAATGTAAACATGTGTTTTCTGATGGAGTTCGGCCACCCCTGTAAAAGGGTTGTCGTGTCCCACAGGTCTGAGAATCACTGATCTAGACAATACCATATATAAAAGTGTGAATATTAAAGTTAAAAAGATTAAGGCTAAGTAACTTGCTAAGGTTTTCCTCAAGGCCCTACTCTACAATAGTAGGAGATAAGAAAGGTCAGCTAGTATTCTACAGATAATATCTTCGGGCTAACAAGAACACAGAGAGGTAAGCTGAATTCATCAAGAATTTATAACATTCTTTTCTATTACTTTCCTTACTAGTGTATAGCTAAATCTAGAACTCAACTAGTTAACTAATCCTAACAAAATCCCTCCCTTCTTCAAATGCCTGCCTTTATAAACAAAACAACAAAAACCCCACAATGTTAATATTATAGACTTTCTTAAAAACCTTGTTGAGACTGAGTTTGTTTTTCGCTATGCGCCTCACCCTCTATGCAATACACTCCTCCGTTACTTTCGTCATACAAATCCCAGGTATCTTTTGATGGCTAGTATAGGTAGGCACTTGGTCTTTCTCATCTTCTAGGTGAATGTCACCCTCTCCTCTGTGCCCCTGCAGCCCCGCCCTCACCTCTTCTCTGAATATGTTTGCCTGAACTGGAACTCCTTCGAGATCCTATCTTATGCCAGCTCTCAGGCCGAGGTCTCCCGGGAAGCACAAGTTAGTGTCAAGTCCGAAAGCTGAGCAAGGGCAGGAGCATCCTAAGCGGCCAAGCTTCCTACACATCTCTGATGGACGTAACTGCTTGCCCTAAGAGCCCAAGAACACTCTGCTCAAGGCGGCCGGCCGGCCCCAGGGTGATTTACCAGTTTGTGGTCACCCCCGTCCCAGCACCCGGGGATCGGACGGACAGTGCACCCACATGGCAGCCTTGTGGAGCTCACCGCCACTCAGGCCAAGTCAGTCAAACCAAAAATGACAACAACTGTCCGGGCAGCGGTAAGAGGGCGGCACCTACGAATCCCGTCCGCGGGTCAGGGCGATCCGGAGCCCAGGCACCTCCCTGCTTTCTGACAGGGACCCGGGCCAGGCACCAGGGTCGGGCAGGGCAAAGGGGCCCCTGTCTGGGAGGTGACACAGCAAGGCCTCGAACCCAAGTCACCACCCCTCGGGTACGGAAGATCTCCAGGGCAGAGAGGGCAAGGAAGGGGAGCGGCCTCCGGGCCCCGCCCCGGCCCCGCGCTCCAGGACCCGCAAGGGTCCAGGCCGCCCGCGGGTCTGGGGGCGCGCGCACCCCGCCCCCGGCCCCGCGCCATCTTGGGGCGCTGAGCCGCTCGCTCGGGACCGCCCCGCCCGTGGCTCCCGCGGCTACTCACCCGCGCTGCCCGGAGCCAGGCCCCCCGACACCTCCGCGACCCCCGCCGCGGTCAGAAGAAGCAGCAGAGCGCCTCGAGGGGAGGCCCGGACGCTCGCCATGTCCGGGCTGGGCGGGTCCGAAGCCGCTGGATGCTCGGACCCAGCCTGGCCACAGCAGCCGCTGGCACCAAACCCCGCCCCCAGCTCCTTCGGCCTCGGGTGATTGGCTGCGGCTCTCCGAAGCCCCGCCCTGACCGCTCAGCATTTCCAAAACCTCCCGGGGGGCGGCAGCGCGCCCTGGACCCTGGCTCTTTGTTAAGGGCCAGCTGTCTGTCGCCTTCGGCCTCGGGCTCCCGGGCTGCGTTCTCCAAACGGGAAGTCAGAGGCTGGAGACCCCTTTGGAGCGCCTCTGCCGCCTGCTGGGGAAATAGGGGGCCCCGCGGCTCAGAGGCGAGTGCTCTACAGGTCCGTCTGAAATCCAGAGGCTAAGTCAACTGAACCGCACGGGGTGCACCGCTACCTGCGTCCTCCTGGATACTCAATATCCTGTCCAAGTGCTACCTCGTCCTGAAGAAGGAGTGTGTCAGCTGGCCTCCCCTCAAAGTCAAAGGGCTCTGCTGAAAGGCTACAAAATCACAGGGTGGCCCCACTGTGCCAGTTCACGCACTGTTAATATCTTTCCACCCAGAGAAAAGGGCAGGACAACTCTTATGGCTAGACCTGGAAAGTCTGGAAATTCATAGTTTTTGGAGATGGATCTTCCCGTGCCACTCTAAGCATCTACTATGGAGAATGTTCCAGAGGGTCTACTAATCAAAAGTTAATTCACTGGGAAAGAGCGCCTCTGCTCTTTCTGACTGTCCCACCCTTGATCAGATAGATCCATTTTAGAGTTACCTTGTTCAGAAGTGAAGCCAATTGCTTGTTTCCACTTTCCTCTGTCCAGGGCACTAACCGCAGTGATCAGATGGTAGCAATGACTCTAGAGGAAAGAGCAAGATCTTGATGCCCCACTGCGTTCAGATTGCGCACTACTCCCGACTAGCCCTATGTCTGTGGGTGAGGACATTTTACTTCTGAGGCTCCTAGTCTCCCCCACTCTGACCTTCTTAATAAGATTAACGAACATACTGTGTTTGTTTATTTATGTTTATTTAATTAATTATGTATTTTGGAGACAGGGTCGCATAAAGCTCAGGCTGACCTTGAACTTACTATGAAGCCAAGGCTGGTCTTGATTTCCTGATCAAGTGCTGAAATTATAGGCCCCCAGCTTTGTAGTGTATTTCGAATGTCTGAGACAGTACCTGGCACAGTGAATAAAGTGGGCACTCTGAAACTGAGAGAACTTAATTTGGGCCGTGGGACTGACTGGCTGAACTTATTTCCCACCCTGCCCTGACCACTTTGCACTTCTTTTTAACAATAGACTTTCCCTTTTAGAACACTTTTGGAGGCTTTTATACATGAGCACTGTATGCGTCATTGCTAGCCCACCCTCTTCCCCTTTCAACTAAGGTTTTATTTCTTTTTTGCATTCACTTCTTTTAATTTTTTTTTCAAAAATTTACACTTCCTCCCCTCCCATTCCCCTCCTGCTCCCCCACTCATCCTCCTCCCTCCCACTTCCTCCTTAAGAGTGCAGGGTACCCTGCCCTGTGGGAAGTCCAAGCTTCCCCACCCCCCATCCAGGCCTAGGAAGGTTTGCATCCAAATAGACTAGGGTCCCAAAAAGCCAGTACATGCAGTAGAAACAGGTCCCATTATCGATGGCTTCTCAGTCTGCATCCATTGGCAGCCATATTCAGAGAGTCCGGTTTGATCACATGCTCGTTCAGTCCCGGTCCAGCTGGATTTGGTGTGCTCCCATTAGATCAGGCACTCTGTCTCAGTGGGTGGACGAACCCCTCCTGGTCCTGACTTCCTTGCTCATCTTCTCCCTCCTTCTGCTCTTCAACTGGACCTTGGAAGCTCAGTCCATTGCTCTGATGAGGGTCTCTATCTCTATCTCCATTCGTCACTGGACAAAGATTTTATGGTTGATATTTGAGATAATCATCAGCATGATAGTGGGGCAAGGCCAGTTCAGGCACCCTCTCCTCTGCTGCTCAAGGACCTAGCTGGGGACATCCCCATGGACACCTGGGATCCCCTCTAGAACCAAGTCTCTTGCCAACCCTAAATGGCTCCCTTAATGTAAATATCTTCTTCCCTGCTCCTATTTCTGCCCTTCCTCCTTCTCCACCCTCCCACTCCCCCAAGCTCTCCCCAGTCTTTCCCTTCTTCCTTCTCTCTCCCCCTCTCCCCTTCCCCCAAATTCATCTTCACCCCTACCCCCACCCCCATGCTCCCAACTTTTGCCAGGCAATCTTGTTTGCTTCCAATTTCCAGAAGGATCTATATATGTTTTTCTTTGGGTTCACCTTGTTATTTGGCTTCTCTAGGCTTGTGAACTATAGGCTTAATGTCCTTTGTTTATGACTAGAGTCCATGCAAAATTCAAGATGTCATTGTTTTTTACCACTGAGTAGTACTGACATTAAAATTCTAATTAACCCAATTAAAAAATGGAGTACTGAACTGAACAGAGAATTCTCAACAGAAGAAGTTCAAATGGCCAAAAGACACTTAAGGTCATGTTCAACTTCCTTAGCAATCAGGGAAATGCAAATCAAAACAACTTTGAGCTACCATCTTACACTTGTCAGAATGGCTAAAATCAAAAACACCAATGATAGCCTATGCTGGGGAGAATGTGGAGTAAGGGGAACACTCATCCATTGCTGGTGGGAATGCAAACTTGTGCAACCACTTTGGAGGTTTCTCGGGAAATTGGGAATCAACCTACCTCAGGATCCAGCAATACCACTCTTGGGAATATACCCAAGAGATGCCCAACCATACTAAAAAAGCATTTGTTCAACTATGTTCATAGCAGCATTATTTGTAATAGCCAGAACCTGAAAACAACCTAGATGCCCCTCAATGGAAGAATGGATAAAGAAAGTGTGGAATATATACACATTAGAGTACTACTCAGCAGTAAAAAACAATGACATCTTGAATTTTGCAGGCTTTACTTTTTAGGATAGTTTTAGGCTCATAGCAAAGTTGAATGGAAGGCACAGAAAGTCCATGTCTCCTGCCTTTAATCTGCACAGCCTTAGCTATTACCAACGTCCTCCACAGCGGTCTATCTAGGGCAGTGAACATATCTGCACTGCTACACCAATAGGATTTACTATCGGGACTGTGCTGTCTGTGTGCTTTGACAGATGTACGTTTATCCACCACTATTCCTTTTAACTCTACACAGTAGCTATTAGAAAAACTACGTGGTTCACTGTGGAGCCCCCACTGTATTTCTGTCCGACATTGCTGGTGTAATGTTTCGCTTAGAAATGATTGATGAGCCGGGCGATGGTGGCGCACGCCTTTAATCCCAGCACTTGGGAGGCAGAGGCAGGCGGATCTCTGTGAGTTCGAGACCAGCCTGGTCTACAAGAGCTAGTTCCAGGACAGGCTCCAAAACCACAGAGAAACCCTGTCTCAGAAAACCAAAAAAAAAAAAAAAAAAAAAAGAAATGATTGATGATTGGAGATCAATATGGTTCTTTAAAAGGATGTAACCACTGGTAATTGATTGTTCTGAGGCAAAGAGCCATTGCTCTGTATTTTAGCTAAAGAAAACTCATTAAGTCTCCCCCCCCAACACTGTTTTTAGGACTGAACCTGGGGCTCACACGTGCTCAGCAGGTGCTGTGCCACAGTGCAGTGTCCCCAGCCCCTCCCACAAATCTTTTGGTTAACGGTTTTGTGGTGTATTTTCCTTGTGAGTCTATCCTTCTTTTTTATTTCCTTCTGAGACAGGTCTCCCTTTGTAGCTCAGGCTGGCATCGAACTCGAAATCCTCCTGCCTTAGCGTCCAGAATGCCCCAGTCCCTTACATTTTTCAAGAATAGAAATTCTCTTTGTGTTTTTCTATGTCTCTATTCTCCTACTCATGATATTCATGCCCCCCTTTTATATTTTTTATAACATTATTTTATAATGGCTATTTAATGTCCTTGTTTGATAATTCTATCATCTCTGTGTATATTTATGTTGATTTTTTAGTTATGAGTAATATTTTCCTTTTTCTTTACATACTGGATAGATTTTGGTTGTATGACATACACATGAATTTCGTGTTTGGAGTGCTAAGTGTGTGTGTGTGTGTGTGTGTGTGTGTGTGTGTGCTGTGAGAAATGTACTCTTCTTTTTCTGGCATGAAGTTAAGTTGCTTGAGGATCTCCTGAGATCACACATCTGTTCCACCAGTGTCGCCACACTTGCCTTTTATGTGATTAAATGTGTGTGTGACACGTGCTTTCAAGTTCAATTCTGCTAATTCCAACATCTGGATAATCCTGGCAAGGATTTCGAGTGGCTGCTTTTCATCTCGATAATTGATTGCGATTTCTAATCTCTTCATGACTAATACATTTTTTACTTTACAATAGACCTAGGACAAACTCCATAAAAGCCTGGTCCCCACTCCTAGGACATGGCTTGTCACGGCAGCAGGAAAAATGGAAACTGGAAATAGAACCAAATGGACAGCCTAAACCTGTACATAATGCGCAGCCTGTGAATTTGACATTCTACACATTGGAAATGATAAAAATAACTCAAAGCCAAATCACTAAACATTATTCAGTCCCAAGAACAGGAGGTAGAGGGAAGATAGAAGAAAGGAAGTGGGTCGTTCAGCGTCTGATGTGTGCGTAGTTGGATTCCAGGAGAGAGGAGAGGATTGAGAGCAGAAAGCGACCAGGAGACTGGTACCTGACACTCCCCAAAGGCACCCTAAGAAGAACAAATTCAAAGAAAGTTCACCCTAGAAATCATAATCAAACTGATGGATAAGGATGAAATGACTGACTAATTATAAGATGGTAGGAACCACACAGAATATGTCTGACATTTCTTCAGAAATGCTGGAAGTCACTCAACTCCCCCCCCCCCTCGCAACCTGGTGCCATGGCCCTAGTCCACCATTCCGCCTTGCACAGACTGTTGAAGTAGCATCTTAATTCACCTTTATTTCATCCAATAACCTCTGTGGTCTCTTTTCAATAAAGCAATTATAGTGACCCTTTTAAGAAGCCTGGCTTTTCTTCTCTAGAACTTTCCAAAGCCTTCCCACCGCACTGAGCATACAAGGCTCAGATGTATTATCACAGGCTCTCCCTAATCTGGCTTCCTCAGCTCTCTGCCCTCATGTCTCACTGTCCTTCTGATTCACTCACACACTCCAGCCACATCTTGCTTGTGCCTTTGCTTAATTTCTCCACGCGACTCTAGCTTGGGTTCTTTGCACGGTTCTCCTGCTGCTTCTTGGTGAAAGGAAACGGATCACAGTTTTGGTCAGAACTAGAGAGAGAGGTCCTAGCTCCTCCCCACCATGTGCAGAACATCCAATGCCCTCTTCTGGCCTTTGTGGGAAACTCACGTCCATGGACACACACACACAGACACACACGGTGAAACAAAAGCCAGGTGAAAAAAAAACATTTAGATTTTACTGTGAGGCAATTACAAAAACTGAGAAATCTTCCCTGAGGGTAGCCGTTCCTCCGACTTTCCTCACTTCTAGTTTAGGATTTCTTGGATCAATTTTAATTCCTCATGGCCCACGTTATACTGTTCCAGACTGAGGGCATGACATACGTGCACAACAATGACGCTGTGTGGGAGAATGCTGGGAACAGTCAGACACAGCCCTTCACAGTCTTCTTGGTCTTCAGTGATGAGAGTCCTCTGGCGTGTGAGAAGTCCAGAGGAGAAAAGGGTTTGCTTGTGAGGGAGGGATCTACCAGGTGGGGCACAGAAGCCCTACGAAGGGGATCTGGGCCTCATTTTCCACGTGGAACTCAAGGAAGTGTCGGAGCTTAGGAAATCTCTCTCCACCCAGTGCCTGAGGACATTGAATGGGAGCAGCACCCAGTGTATGACTTTCCTTGCTCCCCACAGAAGAGCAGATGGGTGTTTTATATGCCCCTCACTAATAGCAACGTAAAAGTTTAGCAAGCCAAGATTCTGAGAGACCTCCAGTTCAGAAGGAGGGGAGCCTAAGAGCTGTTGTGACCAACTGGAAACCAGATGAGAATGCAGGTGTCAACAGGGGCTGACAGGAACAGCTGAGGACCAGATGTGTTTGGCTCTGTGCATTTCTCTCGAAACTGGAGTAGATGGAGGATGGCCTTGACTGAATTAGGATTTTCCTGAACTGAGGTTAAGTTTCAATCAGCCGGTGGGAACGGCATGTGCAGAGGCAAATGTTTACCCACTGAAGATCAGAGCGCACCATCTAACGCGCGTTGAAATGTTTACCCACTGAAGATCAGAGCGTACCAACTAACGCGTTGCTAGGGAGCAGCTTCCCAGCCAGGCACGGTATTTTCCCGTTGCGCATCATGCTTGCTGTTAGTTTAATAACCGGGGCTGTGGCCTTGGAGAACAAAGCCTGCCTGTTGCCTTGGAGCAGAACCAGCAAAACTGAGGCCTGTGGGTTCTTCTAGTGAACTCCCAGAAAAGTCTGTCCCCCACGATATCCAACACAATGTTATAGAATTCACTCTCCGACCTGAGGTGCCCGGACACTATTCTGCCAGCCTCCAAACAACTCTCCAAAGACATGAGCACATACACCTGGACATTTCCTTGTCATATACTCCCTTTGCTTATTCATTTTTACAACATTCTAACATTTTTGGGGGGCTGGGAAAGGATTCAGTAGTTGAGAGCCTAATTTGGACCTGGCCCTCATTTCATGTGTCTTACAACTGCCTGTAACTCCAGCTCCAGGGTATCTGCTGCCCTCTGCTGGCTCCTCCAGGCATCTGCACTCACTGCACACGTCTCCACCTCCCTCCACAAACAACACGTAGTTACAAACATTTTGTTGTTGATTTGGGGGGTTGTTTCTTGTTTTTGTTTTTGTTTTTTTTGAGACAGGGTCTCATTATTCAGTCCTGGCTGTTCTGGAACTTACTATGTAGACTAGGCTGGTCTCAAACTCGCAGATATCAGCCTACCTCTGAGTGCTGGGATTAGAGGCGTGTACCTGACCTTTAAACACATTTTAAAGCAGCTTTAGGGCTGAGGGTGTAGCTCAGTATTAGAGAATCTGCCTAGCATGCAACCCTTGGTTCCATTTCCAGTACTGGAAAAAAGAAGTGATTTTATTTTATTAGCAAAGAATCCACAACCAGGCGAGAGTCTGAGACATAGTCTCACTATAAAGCCCAGACTGGCCTGGAACTTGATCCTTCAGCTTCGAACTCACAGATATCAACATACGGTGTGATGAACGGTCCAAAGGCAAACCATCCAATCAGATACCATTGCTGTTTTACTATACTAAGAAGTGTGTCTCTTTATGTCATTAATCTCAATCTGTCCTGTATATTACATCATTACATTTTTTTAGTTTATTTCTGGTATTGATATCACTGACAACACAAAACTTTTTTAAATATTTATTTATTATGTATACAATATTCCATCTGTGTGTATGCCTGCAGGCCAGAAGAGGGCACCAGACCCCATTACAGATGGTTGTGAGCCACCATGTGGTTGCTGGGAATCGAACTCAGGACCTTTGAAAGAGCAGACAATGCTCTTAACCACTGAGCCATCTCTCCAGCCCCCACAAAACCTTTTTTCTAGTTTTTTTCTTTCCCTTTTCTCCCCTGACAGTATCTCACAGAGCCCAGGCTGTTCTAAACTCACTATGAAGCTAAAAGATGACTTTGAACTCCTGACCCCCCCCCACCTCCACAGCCAGTTGTGACTTTACAAAACTTTGAAACTCTCGTGGTCCAGTAACTGATACTTTGTAAATAAATTTAAATCTGGTGAGAAGCATCTGACACAGTTAAGCTCCCAAAGATTTTTATTATTCCCCTCTCCTCACTGGTAACTTGTGCGGGTCAGTAGTCTCAGGAAGAAATTAAAGCACCACACGCTAGGACTACAATGTAGTTTAACACTAGAATATCTACCTCGTGTCTGTATGAGGCTTGAATTCCACTCCCAGAACCAGAAAAATAAATAAATGAATAAATAAACACAGAAATGTTCAGGCCAGACATAGACTCATCTTCCCTCAGGTCACAGAATTCAAATCTTTGAAGGGTAGAACCTAGGAGATGAACAGTTAAGAAATTCTCTGGGGTCTGGGGAGATAGCTCAGTGGTTAAGAGGGGTCCCTACTTGTACTGGCTAGTTTTTATGTCAACTTGATGCAAGCTAGAGCCATCTGAGAGGAGAGAGCCTCAGTTGGGAAAATGCTTCCATAAGATCAAGCTATAGGCAAGCTTAAAGGACATTTTCCTAATTAAAGACAGATGAGGGAGGGCCTAGTGCACTGTGGGTGGTACCACCCTGAGGCTGGTGGTTCTGGGTGCTGTCTCTCCAGCCCCTAAAATAAGAAAACAGGAGGAACAAGCCTGTAAGCAGCACCTCTTTGTGACCCCTGCATCAGCTCCTGCCTTCTGGTTCCTGCTCAAGTTTGAGCTCTTGACTTGCCTTCTCTCCACGGATTGTGATGGAGGACATAACAGCAAACAGACCCTTTCCTCCCCCAAGCTGCTTTCGGTCATAGTGTTTCCTCATAGCAGTGGTAACCCTAAGACACTGCTCTTGCTGAAGACCCGAGTTTGTTTCCCAGCACCGGCACAGTGGCTCCCGACTGCCTGCAACTCTCGCTCCAGGGGACGCGTTGCCTTCTTCTGGCCTCCATGTGTACTTGCACTTACGTGCAGACACATATACAACAGACATACGTATAATTAAACAATGAAATAAACCTTAAAATTACATTAGATATTTACCCATGTGTATAAGTGTTTTGCCTACATGTATATCTGTGCATCACATGTGTGCCTAGTGACGAAGAGGTCAGAGAGATATAGAATCTTTTGGGACGGGAGTTGTAAAGAGTTGTGGGCTACCACGTGGGTGCTGGGAACTGAAGCCCAGCACTCTGGAAGGGCGGCCAGTGCTCCTAGTCACTGAGCCATCTCTCCTGCCCTTAAAACTTTTTTTTTTTCCAAAAAAGAAATTCTTTGGCTCATTACATTTGTGAGCCTGCATCTTAGGGTTTAGAGTAGTTTTTGCTGAGTTTCTTCCTACCAGATCTCTGGTCAGTCTCTCTGTCCCCTTTTTTCTGGGAAGGTTTTGGAAATTTTGGAGATAGTGTCTCATATAACCAAAGCCTCAAACTTGATCTGCAACTGAGGCTGGTCTTGAACACCTGATCCTTCGCCTCCACCTCCTTAGTGCTGAGATCACAAGTACACATCTTAAGTTATACTCTGGGGCAGTCTTAAATTCTTTTTGAGACAGGGTCTAGCTCACGTTGGCCCCATTGTAGCCCAAGCTGGCCCAGAAAGCATTATACTCTCCCTGATTTAGCCTCCACGTGGCTCAGTACCTTTTTCAGCGAGGCAGTCACATCTTGCTTGTTCCGTGGCAGGAGTGTTTCATATCTTGGTTTTGTATACTTATTTCTTAAGACCCATTAGGATCACATATACGAATGACCTACGTGGCTAACATAGACAAGAATAATGGGCTAGTGTAAGTTATGAGTTAATAAGAAGCCTGAGCTAATGGGCAAATCAGTTTATAGTTAATGTAGACCTCTGTGTGATTTGGAACTGCGGGAACCGGGCAGGACAGAAACCTCAGTCATTCAATCAACAGTTGTTTTGCTAAGTAGCATTCTACTGCATGGGTATTCCAACTTTGAAATCTCTCTCTCTCTCTCTCTCTCTCTCTCTCTCTCTCTCTGTGTGTGTGTGTGTGTGTGTGTGTGTGTGTGTGTGTGTGTGTGTGTGTGTAATGGTGCGCCCCTATGGAAGTATAACAACAACTTGTAAGAGTTGTTTCTCCCTTTCTTCCATGCGGGTTTCAGGGATTGAATTCAGGTCGTCAGGCTTGGCATCAAGTGTCTTTGCCCACTGGGCCATCTCACCAGTCTCCAGTTTGTTTTTTGAGAAGGACTCTCACTCTAGTCCAGGCTGGCTTAAAACTCATGATCCTCCTGTCTACGCTCAGTCTCCTAGATGCTAGGGGTACAGAGTTCACAACCATGCCTAGTTTCTTTGGACACACCTATGGGCATTTGTTATTTTTAGCCGTGGCCATTATGACTAACAGTTCTCTGAGCCTTTGTTCATGAGAATGTGTGAGAACACGCATGGTCATTTCTGCTGAGTGAGCACTCATGTCAGCAAAACTGGGTATTTTAATTTACGGCAGCACCTTGGTGATGACACATAAATGCCAAGGCTTTGACAGATGCTTTTTAATTACTTAATTTCCCAAGAGGAGAACACCGTACTACGCATTGGCAGCAGTGTGGGGAGGGACAAGGAAACACCAAGGCTGGGCCAGGAGTCAGAAGCGGGAGTAGGGGGAATCACAAGAATATATTAGAAATTTTATGATTCATACAATGCAAGGCAGTACAGGACAATGGCTCAGGACTGGCTCGTGGACTGACATTTGTGAGGAGGTATTAGGGGATTCAGTAGTTCAAGGCCAGCCTCAGCTACATAGTGAAGGTAGCCTAGACCCACATGAGACCCTGTCTCAAAAACCCATAAACCAAACCAAAACAAATACAAACAGCAGCGGCATCAATGATGAAACCATCTTTCAGTCTCAGAAAGCCTATGGTAGTGTGTTAGTATCTTAATACACGCACTGAGCCATCCCCCTATCTTCCCAAGCCCTTGGACCTTTCCAGGAGTCAAACTTTCCAAAGAAACCATGAACATTAGTCTGAAGATATTCATAGGAAGTGATCAGGCCATGGATCCAAACTCCTGGTGTCTCCCCATACATGTTTTATTTGAGGCAGGAACTGCCCATCTGCAAGAATGAACACAACCCATTCATTTACTGAGCGGGGAAAGCTATTGGAAACACGATTTGAGAAACGTAAACCAGCCTGGCGAGAGAGGTATTATGTGGCAGTGTGGACCAGTGCAGTCCTGGTGAGTGCAGAAAGACGGTGGATCTTTCCAAAAGTAAGTAAAGGACCACAGGAGGCCCCAAACAACACAGCTTCCCCCTAGAAGTGTCTTCCCTGCCTCTCTCCATCACACTCTGAGTGCTGCAGGTGAGCAGGATGGGCGCCAACCGGACACTAACTGGAAATGTAGAATCTTGGACCCACCCACTTCAGAGCCGCTGAGACCAATCTGCCTTTTCACAAGGTCTTCAGAATTTGAGATGCAGATAAAAGGAACTTGCCGGATTCCCGGCCCGCAACTTTTAAACTGCCCACCAGATGGCAGGTTTGCAGCAGGCAACCCTTAGTTAGAGCCATCAGGCACTCAGGGCTCTTTGTAATCATCAGGGAATTCGTGTTAATGTACCCTTGAACTTCTGGGAAATGAATGGCGGAGGTTGCACAGGAAACCCTAATCAAAGAGTGGCAGGTCGCCCTCGTCAATTCTTCCCGTGCCGATAGTCTCCATATTCTCCCCTGCACTGTGAGTGAGAGGGATAGCAGCCCACTCTTCATTTTACAAAGAAAGTGAGGCCCCTAGAGACTGTCAAGAGCTCAGAGTAGAAACACTGTTGGAGAGACCAGGAGGGCAGCTGTCTGGCTGAGAGTTCCTTACACGGGCAGGCAGCCTGGCTACCTCTGCCAGATCCCAGTTGCTCTTTGAAGAGCTAGCTCTCTCTTTTCCTCGGGAGAGCTGGAAGCAGTGATGTACACTCAATTTGGACCGTTAATGGGCTGCTCAGCACGCGCCGCCCTGGACTTAGCCTCTAAGGGAGCCAAGCATCAGCCTTAGTGGGGAACATGTGGGACCAGCTCTGGTTCCCAGGGAGTACCCTGGGCATCCTGATGGCCTGAGTCAATGGCTCGCCCTGGCTGAGGCTCCTGACTGTTGAATAACTTACCCCTCAGTCTGTTTTGTTTTTCTCTTTCATCTCTAGAAACAATCACTTGAACAAGATCTCTCTGTCTCTCTCTTTTTCTGTTCTTGATTAAGAATACATTTGGATTATACAGTCTCATTGGAGCTGAGGCTGTTGAAATCTAAAAAATATACGCTCAGACTATAAGAATTTAAAAATATATTGGGGAGGTGGGGTGGTTTGAAAGAACATGGCCCCCGTAAAGAGTGCACTATTAAGAGGTGTGGCCTTGTTGGAATAGGCGTGGCCTTATTGGAGGAAGTGAATCACTGTGTAGGTGGGCATTGAAGTTTCCTATGCTCAAGCTGTGCTCAGTGACACAGTTCACTTCCTGTTGCCTGAACAAGATGTAGGACTCTCAGCTCCTTCTCCAGCACCATATCTGGCCATGAAGATAATGGGCTAAACCTCTAAACTGTAAGCCACCCCAATTAAATGTTTTTTTCCCCTTTATATGAGTTGCCATGGTCATGGTGTCCCGCCACAGCAACAGAAGTGAAGCGGGCAGTTACGATTCTCCTTTCTATCCGATTGGTAGCTATTGGAGGAATGCTAAATTAGAATTGTCATTGTGCAAAACTTGTGACAGTTCCTCAGGTTAAAAAGAGAATAGCCAAGCAGCACTTCTGAGGAGATTGCCAAGGAATGCAAAACCAGCACTTACTCCTCATGGTAACTTTATCCACAATAGCCAAGATGAATGGTTGAAGAAAAGGTGGTGTATACACCCAGTGGAATACTACTAAGCCATCAAAAAGGTGGACGCCCTGTCATTTGGGCAATGTGGATGAACTTGAAGGGCATGTGAGCTGTAAGTCTCAAGCTGCCTGGGGAAGTTAAGACTGTGCAGAAGTTAACCTTGTGCTCAGGCTGCCAGGGTGGAGAGGGGAGTCATCTTGCTGGTCCCTGAGCCCAACTTCTGTGAGCAAATCTCCAGATCTAATCACAGACATCTGAAAAGGTATGTCTGTGTTGTCCAGCAGCTGCATCCCAGGAGCGACTGTGTCCAAATCTAAATGGCAGCAGAGGCTCTTCTGTTCACGTAGAATGCTGATAGTCTCGGATTAAAAAGAGAGTGACCATACAGTGCAGCAACGTTTCTGAATAGATCTCCAAGGAAAACAAAGGAGTAAGGAAGCCCAACGCATTAGAGGGTTTTATGAAGCGTATTTGAGAAGAGAGGAATGTTCTCTCTTGAGTCAGGACTCCCAACTGTACTCCTGGGGACTACTCTAGGAGGTATGGATTCGGAAGAAGGAAAGTATATCATGGGGGCGGGGGGCTGCCTTCCTAGGACTCACTCCTGTAACCCTGCTGGATATACTAGGGAGAAAACTATTCTCTGCCGTAATACATTTAACACACACAGTTTTTACTAGTCAATTAAGCCAGGAGAAAGGAACTATTTCCAAGGCTTTGTCTTAATACAGCAAGTCAGTAGGAGCGGAGCCTGAAAACAGGCAGGAATGAGGCAGAGAAAGAACTGCAGCTATGCAAAGACACCAGCAAAGAGCCCCAGCCTCCCCCACCCCCCACCTCCCTTAGTGAGTGGTCTGAATTAGGACCACTTTCCTCGCCTTTGTAGAGGCCCCAGCCCACCTCTCAGTGGTAAGGTGGTTAGGATTATGCTAGTTCAACAAACTCTAAAAACCAGGTTCTCATCTCAAAGCTTACCCTGTGCCTGCTGGGCATGGTGGCTCACACCTTGGGAGGCAGAGGTAGATGGATCTCTGTGAGTTCAAGGCAAGCCTGGTCTACATAGAGAGCTCCAGGACAGCCAGGGCTATGTAGGGACAGCCTGAATCAAATACTTGAACCACATAGTGAAGCTCAGGTCAGGGCAGGAAGGAAGCTCCAGTAGATCCCATATCCAAGGACAAGTGACAATTTCAGTACGCTTGGCTTTCTCTTTCGTGTCTCCCCTTGGAAAGTCTACATGAGGTCCTCGTCTTTGCCCATAGTTTAGTGTATGATAAGCAACTCCACCTGAGCAGAGCCTCTGCTGCCATCTGGATCGGGCACAGCAGATAGCTGCAGAGCAGCTGCTGACATGAATTCAGGTGCCCATAACATTGCTCACCAAAGTGTGTTCTTGGGAACCAGAGAGGGTGGTTGAAGGTGCGTGCCAAGAAAGCCTAAACCCAGAGCCCACATAAAGATGGAGGGAGAGAACCAATTCCACAGAGATGTCCTTTGACCTCCACAGATGTCATAGCATGTATACACACAAACAATAATAGTAATGAATTAGAAAAAATTAAAAATAAATTTGTACTTAGATACAATTGCTGTCACCTGCACATGACATAGAATACCTGTGGTAAATCCAGGGGAGGAGGAACTGGGCAGGCAACTTAGGTCAGGGATGCTTTAGGGACTGTCCTACTGGAAGATGACTTTCACACAGTCCCAATCCCAGGCCTGGATCCACACCAGGTGTCTCAGTCAATTTCCCATTGCTATAATGAACTACACGAGGCTGAGTGCTTTTTACAGAGATTTACTGAGCTCACGGCTTTGGATCCCTTCTCTTCCCTTTTCTTTCTTTTGGGAGGCAGGATCTCAAACTGTAGCCCAGGATAGCCTATCACCTACTATCTAGACCAGGCTGGCCCCACATTCCTAGTAATCCTCTCGCCTCAGCCCTTTCAGAGCTTGGATTACAGACGTGAGCCGTTCTTCCTGCCTTCACTTGTTTCGTTGTGGGTTTTGCTCATTTTGGTTTTTTGAGACAAAATCTCTGACTTGCTTTGTAGCTGGCAGTGGCCTTAAACTCCTGATCCTCCTGCCCCTCCTCTTGAGTTCTGGGATTATCCGTGTGTGCCACCACACCAACTTTTCAAGTTAATTTTTTAGGTTAGCATACAAGGTGATGGGTTTTGTCGTGGTATCGTCCATCCTGTAATTTGAATCATTGTTTTCCGTTCTCATTCGTCCCCCTCCATTCCCTGATACTCCTCAGTCGGGCACCTCCCTGCTCCATCTGGTTCTTTCTCCCCTCACTTCCCTTCCTGCTTCTCTGCCATGTGTGTTCCTTCACTTTCTCTCTGCCCATCTGCTTCCTTGGTTCTTATTTGTGGCTCTGTTTGCTTATTTCAATTTATGCCACAACTCACTCAGTAAAGGACTAAGAAAACCCCCCAAATACATTTGAGATCCCTAAAATAAAAACAGATTGGGGGGAACGTAGCAAAGGGAAATGGAAAAGAAACAAAGCCAGCCTGGTTTACGTATTGAGTTTCAGGACATCCATCCCATGGCTGTGTGGCAAGAGTCAGCCCCCCCCCCCCCCAAAAAAAAAAGAAAAAGAAAAAAAAACAACTGTGCACAAAAAAATCCATTCATTTCTTTTCTTTAATGGAATTCCCATGAGCAGGCTGATAGGATCTTCAATATCAGAATATCAGTCAGGAGCCATCTATCTTTCCTAGGATTTCCATACAGCAGGAAGAGTTAGCCAGAACTTCCTAAACTAGACCTTTTGTGGAATCCTCCACTGCCCTCTCAAGTCCCTTGACCTCTCCACTGTGGTCCCTAACTACAAGTTTACCCTTATGACAGCATCCAGAGGGTTCCGATGAGACTGGCCCCATCTTCAGCACCAGAGGCTAGCCCTACTAGGCAGTCAGGTTCTCGTCTGCTGCTATGTTTGGTTTGGGACTCAAATGAGTACCATCAGACCAATCCCTATAATCAGAGGTTCCAGTTCTCAAATAATCACTCAGAGACTCAGTATTATTAATAAAATGCTTGGCCGATGACTCAGGCTTATTATTAGCTAGCTCTTACATTTAAATTAACCTGCATTTCTTATCTATGCTTTGCCATGTGGTTTCTGGCTTGCTACCTCATTTTCTACGTGTCTTGTTTCTTCAGGGGCTGACTGGTGTTCCCAGACTTCACCCTTATTCTCCTGTATCTCTTCTTGAATTTCTTGCCTGGCTCTATCCTGCCTTGCCTCAGGCCAAAGCAGATCTATTTATCAACCAGTGAGAGCAACATGAATTCACAGCATACAGAAAAACACCCCACAGCAAATCCCTGAACCACAGACATTTGTTCTATGGCTGTGGGAACCAAAGGTTTTTTTTCCCATGAGTGAGTCTGGAAACAGAAACCCCACAGATGACAAGAGCCACAAAGATCCCACCAGAGAATGAGACTGATGTGGAAGAGTGAGATCGTCTCAGAACCAAGGAGCTGTGGCGGACTGAGCAGGCCGGAGTCTGGCCTGACTTTGAATAAAGCTACAGTAATTTTTAAGTGAGCTAAAGGAGAGTCCTCTCTTTTTAACTATCAAATATGCCCTGGTTGTTGTGGTACCCAGCCTTTACTGCTGTTGGGACTGCCACTGACCATGCATGTGTCCAAACCTGCAAACCACAGTCCACCACTCCTGTGCCGGAGCCAGTGGGGGAAAATGCTAGGCTGATCTGAGGATTATTATAGCCATTTTCTTTCCCCTACTTTATATGTATGTGATATATATAAGTTTTCCCTCACAGACAAGTCCTATCACTGAGGGACAAACTCCTTTTCCTAGTGCTAAGAAGTATTTCCAGAATGGTGCCATTGGTCACTGTGGTAGCATGCATGATATTTTGCAAGCTTATCTTTTATAAAATTGTTTACTTATTATATGTGTGTGTGTGTGTGTGTGTGTGCAGGTACACACATACCACAGCATGCCTCAGAAAGTTGGAGGACAACTTTTGGGCGCTGATTTTCTGTTCTCAGAGGGGTCCAGGGCCCAAGTTCAGGTCCTCAGGCTTACACACAAGCACCTCTACCCACTGAGCCATCTAGCTGGCCCTTTTCATGTCAAACACAAACACTGAACAAAACCAAAGCACATGGATAATACCAAAGCACACACCACAGTCAGCAGTTCCTCGCATCGCAAGTGGAGGACAGCAAGAACCAGGTTCTGCATCTGTTTCCTAATGGTTCATGCCGATGTCTTTCCAGAGAGGTGCAGCAGCTTCTGGTCTTGAAAGAGTTGAGCTGTGATGACACTGAGGTTGAGCACGAAGCCGCCAGCCAGCCAGCCAGCATCTCCAGAGATGTAAAGGCTTTTCCTTCCAGCCTGTTAAATAGAAGCTTCTACTGCTTATGAAACACTGACAGAAAAGCAGGTTCATTTTTAGTGTCAGTCCTGGGGTCCTGACTGGACCTTGGGGAAGTCACTGCTCTACACTGAATCGCTCCTTTTATAAGCACAGTGAGGACTTTGGAAGTCCTACATTCTGGCAGCCTGGATTCAGTGATAGTCACTCAGTTATGGGCTTCTGAGTCACCAGGTTCCTCACAGCAGCCCTCACATCCTTGTTCCTCAGGCTGTAGATGATGGGGTTCAGCATGGGGGTCACCACCCCATAGAAGAGGGAGATGAGCTTGTCTGCAAGGTCCTGCTTGTCTGCCCCCAGGGGGTCCTTGGACTTGGGCTTCCCGTACATGAAGAGAATGGTCCCATAGAAGACGATGACCACAGTGAGGTGGGCAGAGCAGGTGGAGAAGGCCTTCCTCCTCCCCTCAGCGGAGGGGATCCTCAGGATGGTCACAAGGATGAAGACGTAGGAGACAAAGATGAAGAGTACTGGGATTGCCAGGAAGATCATGTTGGCTACAACCATGCTGATGACATTGATGGTGATGTCGGCACAGGCCAGTTTCAGGACAGCCAGGATCTCACAGGTGAAGTGATTGATGACATTGTCCCCACAGAAGGGCAGTCGCATTGCCAAAGATGTCTGCACTATAGAGTTGGTGATACCACCTGCCCAGGAGCCGGCAGCCATGGGCACATAGGCAGCCTTGCTCATGACCACAGGGTACCTAAGGGGGTTGCAGATGGCCACATAGCGATCAAACGCCATCATACTCAGGAGCACACACTCCGTGGCTCCCATGGCAAAGGAGAGAAACATCTGCACGGAACAGGCTGAGAAGGAGATGCTCTTCCTGGGGGTCAGGAAGCTGTCGAGAATGAGGGGGACCGAGGAGGTGGTGTAGCAGATGTCCAGGAAGGAGAGGTTCCCCAGGAAGAAGTACATGGGCGTGTGCAGGCGGGCGTCGAGGATGGTCACCAGGATGAGGACCCCGTTGCCCAGCAGGATCACCAGGTACATCAGCAGGATGAGCAGGAAGAAGGTTTTCTCCAGCTTTGGGTGGGCGGAGAGGCCCAGGAGAATGAAGCGGGTCACAGGGAAGGTCTCATTGGATCTGTCCATGGTACATCAGTTCTGAAACCTGCAGGAACTCAGAAATCAGCATCAACGTTCGCTTACTCCAAACGCTCCTGGACAACCGAGCAAAAGCCTCACTCTGCCAAGCTGCTGGAGACATCCTGACAGCCCTGGCATCTCTGTGGAGTTATTCACATCTAGGAAATAAATGGGGATAGATATTTAACTTCCTAACTTAGTAACAAGTTGAGTTGCATTATCCTTCCTGCAGAGCACAACTCAGAAAGTGGGAAAATGTATAAAATGATGCTCTCAAGCATTGGAGAGAAAATAAGAGAAGTTATACGGGCAAGATTACGGGGGAAATGAGGGTCCAAGCTCTTGAAGCTTTTGCGGCCTCTGGAGGTCACCAAGAAACCTTGGCACCCAACATCATTGGCAGTCTCGTGGAGAGAAAGAACGGGCTTCAAAGCACAGGGGCCGGTGTCCAGGGCACCCATCCAGTGCAAACCTCCTCCCCTTGTGATGGAACCCCAGGGCAGCACCGCAGGGCAGGCATTTGTGAGTGCTGTTCCCACCTTCAGAGCCTCTCAGGCTTAGGACCGGACTGAGAAGGTCCCAGGCCTTTAGTGCTCTCAAATTCACAAAAGAAGCAGACTCAAACCTCTCTGAAGGAAGATAGCATCATTCTAGTCTGAGATCATCCCTGCGAGCAGCTTTTCTTTTTTTTTTTTTAAAGATTTATTTATTTATTATGTATACAACATTCTGCCTCGATGTATGCCCGCACGCCAGAAGAAGGCGCCAGATCTCAGTACAGATGGTTGTGAGCCACCATGTGGTTGCTGAGAATTGAACTCAGGACCTCTGGAAGAGCAGCCAGTGCTCTCAACCTCTGAGCCATCTCTCCAGCCCCGCGAGCAGCTTTTCTAATACAACTGCTGCCACACATTTTAAAGGAAATAAGTTGGGAGGTGGGGGATGGTCCAGTGGATGAAATTATTGCTGCGCAACCATGAATATCAGCGTTCAGATACCCAGAGCCTTAATAGAAAACCGGATAATCATAATGGTCCACATGTAATCCCAGTGCTCAGGAGGCGTAGACCAGGACTCCCTGTGGCAGATAGACTAGAGAAGCTTGTAGCGCGAATAATAAAAACCCAGAGTCAGATATTGGGGTTCAACCTGAAAACCAGAAAAGCAAAGCAGCCAAGTCATTAGAGAAGTCTTACCTCTACCAAGGCTGGGCAACTTCAGACTAAGTAGACTAAGCAGACTAAGCCTCTCTCTCCTCTCATTTTAGTGCTGGGATGAAAGGTGTATGACTCCCTAGTACTGAGATTAAAGGTGTGAGGCACCAGCACCCGCACTTGTGTAGCCCAGGGTGGCCTTGAACTCATAGAGATCCAACTCCCTCTGTCTCTCAAATCCTGGGATTCAAGGTGTGTACCATCACTGCCTGACCTCTAGTGACTTAGCTTTGCACTTCTGATCTTTAAGCAAGCTTTATTTATTAAAACATAATAAAATATCACTATATAAGCTAGCCAAAGGGACCTGTCACAGGCTCCTTGGGAGAACCTGCCTCAGTAAATGAATGAGTAAGACATCTGGTGTCGACCTCTGGCCCCCACATATGCATGTTCATGCACACATGTGTCCACACACGTGACTACACGAGCATAACACCACTAGGGAGGGAGAGAGAGGCAGAGACAGAGATACAGAAAGAGACAGAGGGAAGGAGGGAGGGAAAGAGAGTAAAGTCTGTAATTAGACAACACAAACGAAGGCCAGCAGAAACCCATTGTGGGGGCAGCGACAGACAAGGTGATGGCTCTATGGCACTGACACCCCTTTGGGAAGCAGCCCTGCCACATTGGTACCACAGTGCTGAGTCCTAGCAGCCTGTAGACACTCTCTCCACTGGGTTGTGAGGGCTGGGAGGGCAGCCCTTGGCCCAAGAGCTCTGACCACATTTTCTCTCATCTTGTGTTCTGCTTTGCTCACGCCAGTGCCTCTGCTTCGCTCCTGATGATCCACTGAGCCCTGGCCTGCTCTGCTCACTCTAGAGACGCTTGTTGGGCCACCTCAGAGTTTTAAGTTCCTCTCGACACCAGAATTTGTATAGGCCAGTAGAGAAAATCAAACCAAACCAAAAGAACCCTCAGAACAACAATGAAAACTTGTGTGTAACCTCAGGCATCTGATCTTACTACCACTGTCTCTAAAACAGTCGTGAACTTCACAGACAATCATCCCTACAAGGGCGGAGAGCAACTCAGTCCCTCCCTCAGTCCTTACTGTGAATCTGAGACACTGCTCCATTTGTGCTTAGACTTAATGACTGTCACCATGTCAGGGCCACCGTAACTCAGCCTGGGTTAACAGACACTTACTGGACATCTCCTTTGGGCTAGACATACTTTAGGTTTGAGGAACATTGCGGTGAAAAAGGCATGGTCCTTGACCCTAAGGGGGTAATTCTAGAAGGGAAATAGTTGTGAAATTAAATAATCACACGGGCATCCATATCACTGTTATCAACAGAAAACATCATATTGCCGCAGTGACCACAGCAGGCCTTGACCACACTTAGCAATCTATTCACCTGCTGCTGGTGGGTTTTCCTTCCTACACTCCCGATAAGCCTGGAACCCAGGCTTCACTGTCAGAATGACAGCGCACAGAATTGTGCTTCTCTGTCTAGCCTTGCTGTCTGGAACCCCATCCCCAAGGCAGTGCATCCCTCTCCTACACATCCCCCTCCTCTGTCCATGAACGGCTGCATGCCAGCATGAGGATGGGCAAGACTCTATCTTTTTCTCCTAGGGTTTTAAAATATATAATATTTCTTAGAGGCAACATATCATCCAGAAATCAACCACAAGGTAGATAATGTGAATAGTCTCCAAGCTTGAAGACAGTCCAGGGTCACGGAGTATGTTGTCCGTGTAGTATATGGGCTGGGCTGGGCAGGGCAGAACCCAGCTAGGTTTTCCGTTCTCCCATGGTCAGCCCTCATGTCTCCCCCAGAATCCACGTTTTGTAAAAGAGACATTTCCTTTAATATCACCAGCACCAACTCCAGAAATCCAGCTCGTTGGTACCATTGGACTGTGGACTTTACAAAAAAAGAAAATGCCCAGTGGTTTCAGGTGAGTGACAGGGGACGGCTTACCAGGGTGGGGTGGCTGGCCAACCTTCCCTCAGCTCTGGTCTTAGGGACTCCTGCAGCTGCATGGGTCTCTGTGATCCCGTGAGAACTATACCATACTGCCTTGGGCCCCTCTTTTGTAGGCTGAATTGAATTATTGTTCTGCTAATGAAAGTTTGGCAGTGTTTGATCAAAGTCTCCACTTACCGTTCTTGGGAACATGTTGACCAAGAGTAGCTAGCTGCTTTCTCAAAGAGTGGGAAAGAACTAGGGTGAGGGCTCAGAACGTGTGACGCCCTAAGGGTCAGGCTGGACCTCTCTCTCCCCTCTACCTACCTCTTGTGCTCAGGGCACAACCTCCAAAAGTTGGGACATTACCCTTAGAAGTTAATTTAAATTCTAGTTAGTTCTTTGAGACTGTTTTTTAGTCCCCAAGGTCATTTAAAACTCAGAAAGTAAGTGTCCTCGGCTTAGAAACTTTGTATCCTTCTGGGATAACATCCCTAAGATCCAATTATCTGGAAGGCACTAGAAGAAGTTAGCTAGCTACTTCTTTTCATCATTTCTTTCCCTCTCTTCTCCTTCTGAACAACATAATTGGTCAGTAGTGTCCATAACTGTTTAGCAATTATGCAAGTCTCCAAGATCCTCTCTCCAAGATTCAGTGCTATGGCCAAGTCCTCTTAGCCCTACCAGCCTATGCTGGTGCAGTGGTTTGGGGGAGATATCTGAGTGAAAAAACTACATTACATTTTTATCCTGTTAAGTTAAGCACTGTGAAGCAAACAGCTATGAGCTCCCTTAGTCCTCATTGGGCATCCAATAAAATGATTGTCCATCTGGTTTGTATCCCTTAACCTCATAGGAGTCACTGACTGAGTGTGACCCAAGACAGGGTCTAGAGAATGGGCTCATTGTTGTGGAACAATCTTTATGCGCTGTAAATATGTATTACTTTTCATTGGTTAATAAAGAACTGGCCGGTGGTCCCGATGAAAAACTCCACTTACAAATGGCATCCAAACATCTGGCACCTACATCCATCTGAGAAAGCTTTTTTTTTTCTCTGTGGCTTTGGAGCCTGTCCTGGAACTAGCTCTGTAGACCAGGCTGGTCTCGAACTCACAGAGATCTGCCTGCCTCTGCCTCCCGAGTGCTGGGATTAAAGGCATGCACCACCATCGCCCGGCCCTGAGAAAGCTTTTTAAAAAGGGTTCTAAACACACTAAAATGGAGCCAAACGCAGCTTCCTAATCTCATATCTCCCCTGTTGGTCTCTGTAGAAATACATCTCCCAGTCTCTGCATGTGGACTTGAGCCTCCAGCGCAAGCCTCACCAGTATGTCTTGAGCTAAGTCACATGGCAGGTTCTGGCAGTTGCTCATGCAGGCCTTGGTGCAGAGAGGCATCTCCTGGCCATTGCCTGCGGGATGGAGTCAGCGACCAACTGCCATGCACTAGCACCATACACTAAACTGAGCAGTGCTGGCGGTTGACATAATTTAAGATTCATCTCATGTGATCAAAAAGCAACACAAATGCTCAGTAAAGACAGATACAGATGGGGAAAAAAAACCTTTAAATTGGTTACAATGTGTTTAAAAATATACACAGGCTTGGGAGAGAGAAAAAGATACACAGTCATAGATTTAAAAATAATAAAGTGAAGCCCATATAAAAGGAGTAAAGTAAAATAAAAAAAAATCATGCCATCAAGATAGGAAATCGACAGAGAGTCTGGCTCCTGTGTGTTATTGTGCTATCTTTGAAACTTTTGACTCTGATAAACAATGGACAGCTGCTGAAGCACATTGGATTATGGAGGCTGCTGGTTTAAACCAACCTATGTTTTAAAAATATCTCAACTTCAAAATGGAAGTTAAAAGATGATGAGAGGCTGGGGATTCATTCCATGTTGACATGGATCAGGTTTGATTGGGGAAAATCCTGGATACAGACATAAAGAAATAAACCTAGAAAAACTACAAAACGTGTAACATATATTTTACCTGCTCAAACATAAAACTAAAAATCATCTTTGGCTGGCTTGTGTACAACACAATCTACTCTTGTATTAATGCAGATATGTATGTTACCTTAAAAGTTTAGGTATTTTCAGAGCAAGGGGACCAGATACCAATAAAAATGGATGGCCCAGGTGATCCAGCATCTCAAAATGCCTCTGTTGCAGTTTCCTCAGAATTCTGCATTCAGAACAGCTTCAAGGCTGCTGGCTGAGATGGTCCAGCCTCCCAGACTACTCCATCCAAGACTTAACTATTACTCTAAATTTTCTCAGGGTCCCCCAAAGATGCCATGCACCCAAACAACAGAAAGCTGTCTAGTGAAAACAACACCCACATTTCCAAAAGATTGGTTGTGGGTGTTTGTCATCATTTAAAGGGGGTTAGTTACAAGTTGTTATAGATCATAGTCAGGAAAAAAAAGCTAAACAAAGGAGTTAAAGTTGAATATCTCTTTCTAAAAGAAAAAAGGGGGATATAACATAAAAATGATGAGATAAAAGGGTTAATGATTTAATCTACTTTAATTAAAAAAGAACTATTAATCTCAACATATCTTACTTGGTATGAATTTTGGTTTATTGATACAAATTTAAAGTTATTTCTACTATACTATATGTATATTTCTTCTCTTGTTTGTGGTATTATGCCTATAAAACTCATTTTAAAATGTAATGTATAATTAAGGAATACAGGCTAATAATTTGTCATCGATAATAATCAAACTTGTAGTCATATTAGATATATTTTCAAGGTTGAACAAATATATTTAGATAGACAGATGGTCTTCAAACACTTCAAAGACCTATAGAATATGGTGGTAAAAATGTTTTAATAATATAAGACTTTTCTTAACAGTGAGACACATCTGCTCCTGGCAGCACCAATTTACTTCAGAGAGGATGATGGGTATTGAAGAAATTCCATATGAAGTTTGTTTTCTTTGTGGCAAAAGCTAACCACTGGGCAAAGAAAGTTCCATTGACTCAATTGCTGACAGTTTACTGTCCAAGCTGAACCAACAGGATGCAAAATAAAGGAACTGCCAGACTTGGCCAAAACAAGGTATGACAGCCCTTCAAAATTCCCTGCTTCTCAGAAATGTCTGACATTTAGATATAGTAGGCCTGTAGGCCAAGGACGGATACTACAATATTACAGAAGAACTTTGGGTAACTGTCCACGCAGCCAGATGTCCATCTGGGGTCTTTGATGGAGTTAAGAATAAATAATTCAAGTTTCCCTTAGTTATGATAACAAATAAATTAGGTATAAAACTTTAGGCTTACAGAGATAAGAGAGATAATAGAGTGTTTTCTCTAATTCTGCCTAATACAAATGAATTGGTTATTGTAACTTTAATTCTTACTTGATATCTATTTTGTTGTATATAGTTTTACTATGTTAAAGTTAAAACCTTCCTTTTTAATTAGACAAAAGGGGGAAATGTTGTGGAACAATCTTTGTACACTGTGACTACGTATTACTCTCATTGGTTAATAAAGAGCTGACTGACAGTTCCAATGAAAAACTCCACCTGCAGTTCATTCCTTTATTCTGTAAACTTTTCGTTTTTATGCATCAATTAATTAAGTTTTGAGACGAAATCTCATGTAGCTCAGGCTCCTGGCTGGCTTTAAACTCTCGAATTTCCTGCCTCCCCCTCACAATTGCTGGGATTCTAGGCTTGGGGCACCATACCCAGTTTCAGTGAACATGAGCCTGTACTCCAATGAAATTGAAACCTGTACTTGGAGCCAGGGCTGGTCATTCGGGGAGTGCACCCTCCAGTAGCAAGGAGGCAGGAATGGCAAGGTGGCTGGGGATAGGACAGCTGCCTCACTTGGAATCAATCCATTCTCAGCATTGGAAAATGGGCAGGAGACAGGAGGTATGGAAGGGAGAAGAGAAGAGAAGGGGAAAGAAAAGAAAGATTGATTTACCAAATAAGAAAAGCTGTGCTTGGGCAAAGATTAGACGGCCTGGCTGCTGGGAAATTGGGGAGGAGGCAGTGCCACACCTCCTAGTGTGGAGCCTGCACTAACTGGCTCACTGGGGGTGCACACCTCCCACCTCCAGTCCCGATGGAGGGAAGCCCTGCATCCGCACAACCAGGAGATACTTGGGCTTCGATTTATCAAGACCAAGTTTAATGTGTCAGACATCCTATTCCACGTGTGTGTGTTTGTGTGTGTGTGTGTGTGTGTGTGTAATTGTGTTTTGCCAAGGATAAGTAGTCTGAACCCCAGGTCCAAGCATTTCCGGAATTGATGGTTACATTTGTTGCGTTCTCCTGAAGACAAACGTGGGCACAACATCCCCTTGGAGGTCACATACCTTCCCATGTTTCTTGGGAAGGTTTAGATGCAGCTTGAAGAATTTACAGATTCGGCCGGGAATCATGAGGAGAAAGGAAAGAAGCGGCAAAGTCTAGAAGCAGGTACAGTAAGGTCAGGGTGAGGGGAGGGGCCAAAGCTCCGCCTCCTGCAGGCCCATGCCAAGTGGAGGAATGAGGATCACAGGTGAGTCTGGCTGTCTGAATGCTCAGCTAGCAAACCGTCCTTGCCCGGCTCACAGGTCTGTCCTAGGTAGCCTAGCTCCCCTGACTTTCCACTTATTTTGAGAACCTACTTATTTTGTTTCCTTGCTCTGTACCAGGACGAACTTCAGCCACAGGGACCCACTTGACCCAGGGGGCAGCAAGCACACAGGTTGTCCAGTGGCAAAGAACACCTCAGTCTGTCTCTCGGGGATCTTGAGATGCTAGCACATTGACATAAGGAAGGGAGGGAGAAGGGGCAGCAGGTAATACAGAAGGCAAAGGCTGGAAGCCTAAGTTGGAACAGCGGAGACTGGGGGCATAAGGACGGGCGCAGAGTGTAATTAGTCCAAGCCAGAAGCTGAACAACAAGGCACAGGTGTGTGTGTGTGTGCTTGCCTACTTGTGTCCTCAACAAGCAACTCTCTTACCTTCCAAACATCAAATGGGGATATTAGAATTTGTTAGCTGCATCTCCCCACTTTCAGACGCTAGTCAAAAGTCTGGTCCCCCAAGCCTTTGATCAGCCTGCTGTAAAGGTAGAAGAGTTCTCACAACCCCATCTTGGGCTCAATAGTATGCTAGCGTGGCTCACAAAAATTTCACTTACTAGTTTAATTATTATTTATTTATTTATTTCTGTTTGCTTACTATATGATCATAACCTCCATGCCCACTTCATAGGCTTGCTGGGAGCAATAGAAAGCACAAGATTTGGAAAACCGTTAGTGGCACCTCTCACTGACGCCAATGCTTCACTGGTATCACAAGCATAATAAATCCAAAGTACCACAAACTCCTCAAACACAGAAAGGTTTACTAGTCATTTATTTATTCACAGACACTAATGTGACTGGGTACAACAGAAATCACAAATTATGTACCAAAGATCTAGAACAGACCCTGTAGCTGCCACACCCCTGCCTGTCCACACAGGGCTCCTCCTCACCTACTGTGAGACTAAGCTTTCAAGACTCAGGGTCTGGTTTGTAAGGAAGAGAAAACAGCCCCTTCTCTTCACTGGCTAGAGTTATCATAAGACAGACGAAGGAAAGAAAAACACACTAATTTATTCAATATAACTGTTGCTGACATGCGACTTTTTTTTTTTTAAACCTTCATGGACTGGAGAATGGCTCAGTAGTTTAAGAGCATTGGAGCCTTCTTCTGGCCTCTGTGGGTACCATGCAGATAAACACAGGCAAAACACCCATACCCATGAAATTAATGAACCTAAGGAGTTTTATTCTTACTTTTAGTTGTGTGTCTATGTGTCTGCTCAGGCATGTGAGTGCAGGTGCCCTCAGAGGCCAGAAGAGGGTGTCCAGTCCCCTGGAGCTGCAGTTAGAGGCGGCTGTGAACCACCTGACGTAGATGATGGGACCCGAACTTGAGTCTTCTGGAAGAGCAGCGTGCGCTCCTAACCCCTGAGCCATCTCAGCTCTCCATCCCTTCTGCAGTAGTATTCTTGTCGTTTTGTTTATCTTTCAAGACAGGGTTTCTCTGTGTAGCCTTAGCTGTCCTGGCTGTTCTGGAAACTTGCTCTGTAGATCAGGCTGGCCTCAAACTCACAGAGATCTGACTGCCTACTGAGTGCTGGGATTAAAGGCATGCACCACCACTGCCCAGTTTCCCTGGGGAGCTTTTTATAAGAGGAAGAAAGGTTTACTCTGAATGTTCATTTAAGAAAGTTTGATAGAAAATGGAAAGTAGTTGTGAATTAATTCTACTGCGGGAGGAAGAAAACTACTAACTAATATAGATATAGGAATATAGGAACTAATATAGTTACTAGGAAGCAGTCAGATCACTTGGCAGCCTGTGTTAGCTGGTTTTATAGCAACTTGACACACAAATTAGAATTATCTAAAAGGAGGGAACCTCAATTGAGGAAAAGATCTGGCTGTAAGGTATTTTCTTGATTCGTGATTAATAGGGAGGGTCTGGCCCACTCTGGGTGTGTCCATCTCTGGGCTGGTGATCCTGGGTTCTACAAGAAAACAGGCTGTGCAAGTCAGGGCAAGCCAGTAAGTGGCACCCCTCCATGGCCTCTGCATCAGCTCCTGCCTCCAGGTTCCTGCCGTTTGATTTTCTGTCATGGCTTCCTTTGATGATGCACAGTGATATGGAAGTGTAAACCAAATAAACCCTCCAGTTTGCTTTTTGGTCATGATGTTTCATCAAAGCAATAGGAACCCTAACTAAGACACACCCCCATGGCTTTAAAAGCATTCTTGCTAAGTTTGTTCATCTGTGTGTGTGTGTGTGTGTGTGTGTGTGTGTGTACATGTGCCTGCTTGCACACACAGGGCTCACACAAAGGTAAGAGAATAACTTGTTGAAGTAGATTATTTCCTACCATATGTGTCCCGGGTATTGAACTCAGGTCACCTTACTGAGTCATCTTTTTGGTCTCCACTCCTAACTTTTAATTTCTCTTTTCTGAGACAAGGTCTTGTGATGTAGCCCATGCTAGCCTTGAAATGTGATCCTCCTGCCTCATCCTCTTGAGTTCAGGGATCACAGGCATGTACCACAACAGGAAGAAGAGTGAGAGAAGGTGCTAGGTGCCTTCCTGTGCATTCTTGTTAATCAGCTTTTAATAATGGAACGATATGACAGAGAAGGTCAACTTATAAAGAGAAAATGGTTCAGAGACGGGGGCGGGGTTCTCATGTAGCCAGTTCTGATCTACAGGGCCAAGCATGACTTTGAACTTCTGATCCTCCTGCCTCCACCTTCTGAGGGCTAGTTTACAAACACAAGCCATCATGCCCATCTAGGTGATGCTGGAGAATGGAACCAGAGATTCCCGCATGTTAGGCACTCTACCTTCTGAGTGACACGCCTGGCCCCGAGAAAACATTTTTAGCTCACAGGCTTCAGACCATGGTTATTTGGCTTCAGGATCTGTGGCAAGCCAACTGGCCATGGTGGGGAGGATGTGGTGGAGGACAGCCACTCACCCCGTGCTCAGCATGCAGCGTCTCCTCCAGTCCCATGCCTAGCCCAGCACACCCGCCACTAAATTCTGCCTCTTCAGGTTTCTACCAGCTCAGTAGTACCAAGATGGGATTAGGTGAACAGCAATGTCTCCTGGGGGACATTTCAGATCCAAACTGTAAGTGCCATCCTCAGTTTAAAACACTTAGTAGCCCAAGAGGTCGTATTTGGGGAGCGTGTCCTGAACCTAGTAGGTGTTTTAGCCTTCACTGGCTCATCTCTACCCTATACCTGCTATCCAGGTAGCTCTCTAAATCTCACCTTCTCCAACTTCTAAGTGTTTCCCAAGGCTACCATGGCTTCTATACCTATTAGTTTTCATCCTGGACTAGGTAGGTCTGCACACCCTGCAGTACCCTGCCTCCTGGACAGCTTTATAGCCTGCTCAGCCGTATCTGGTCTTCCCATAATTCCACTCTGCTGGCCCTTCTCTAAGGACAGTGCCCCACTTCTGGTCCCTGTGCCTCCCATCCACCCTGATGTGTCTGTAGCAGAGAGATGGTCTGTGGTGATGGGAAGGTTGGCGGGGAGATGAGAGGTTGGTGGTGGGGAGAGTCAGCGGGTCAGTGGATGGATGGGGAGACCCAGTGGGTGACAGGGGAAACTGCATTGAGATCCCCGAGGCTCAGCTTTTCTTACGTGTAGGTTCTCTGAGGTGACAGTCACCTTGAATCAATCCTTGGGATAAACCCCAGGAGGATTCTGGGAACCCGGCACCCGAGAACTTTGTTGAGCGGAACTTTGTGTTGAGAGGAAGCCCCAGGTACATTTCCACGTGTTTAATTGGGACTGAAGGGTGGAGCCTCTCACTAAACTTTAAATTGCTTCTGGGATGGGACCTAGCCCCACAGCAACCCTGTCCTAAGCTCCGTGGAGAATCTGGAGCCCCTGAGAGCAGGGTGGAGCGCAGAGCTGCTGGGTCTAGTGGCTGAGTGTGGCTCACTGGTCCCAGCACAGCGCCTATGGGTTGGGGACCCAAGGGAGCCTCGGACTCGAGAATCAGTACCCCCTCTCCATTGCTCCTGAGCCCTAAGCTCAGGCATGAGCTTGTAAGGCTAAGATTGCATCTTGGAGTCCCTGACCTTCAGAGTCATGTAGAGAAGCAGGAGGGGAGACAATAGTTAAAGAGTTTATGTCACGACAAGACTGCACATCTAGCTGGTGCTGGGACACCTCTGAGAGACGGGTCTTGCTTGGCCTGCTTGGTTATGGCTGGGTAGCACCCAGATGGGCAGGTGACTCGGAGCTAGTCACCTGTCCTCACCTTGGTACACTGGCCACATTGCCATCCCACCAGTCTGCTCCCGGAAGTGATGAACACAGCGTGATTGGACCCCACACTGGGTAAGTTCAAGATTACTCCTGGGTCAGCTCTCCTCTAGCTGAAGGGAGGTGCCTGGAGTGGGCTGGGCTAGGATTGGACGGACAAGACAGCGATTTGCTCAGCTCTGAAGGTTGCAGCTTGCAAAGGAGCAGGTAGGTACGCTTGCAAGAGCCTGGGAGGCTGACTTAGGATCAGTGAGAGAAAGAAGTTAGAGCAAGGCAGATTTGATGTCCCCAAAGCACTCTATCAATTCAGACTTCCTGACCAAGGTACTGCACCCCACCCCTCAAACATTTGAGCAAGATTACAAAACCATTCAGCCTGGAGAAGACCCCTATGAAGGAGACTTCAGTGACTGGATTGGCAATCTGGGGAAATTTTGCCTTCTGATGGCTTTTCTTAAGATGCTCTTCCTTATCCCCAAACTACTGATATCCTGAGATTCTGAACACTATCATGACTGACTAGGAAACACACACACACACCACCACCACCACCATCCTTAGGACCACATGCAAGCCTCAAACCCCTCCTGACCTCTGTACTGCTCCAACTCTGTCCTGACAGGGGCTGAGACAGGTTAGTGACATTTCTAGGACTGCTGTCTATCAGTGCTTGGGGTGTTTTGTTATTTTTTATTACACAGGGTTTATCTGTGTAGCCCTGGCTATCCTAGAACTCACTCTGTAGACCAGGCTGGCCTGAAACTCAGTCTCCCAAGTGCTGGGATTAAAGGTGTGCACCACCATGCCCAGCTGTGTATTTTTTTAAAGACGTGTTCTCACTATTTATGTAACCCAAACTGTCTTCAAACTCATGATCTAGCCTTAGCCTCCTGAGTGGTGAGATTATAGGTGTGTACCATCATGCTTGGCTAAGAGATTTAAAATATTTGTGTGTGTGTGTGTGTGTGTGTGTATGTGTGTGTGTGTGTGTGTATCAAACAAATTAGAAACAGATTGCCATTGTGAGGGAAGTACAGAAACCAAGAGTTTTGTTGTTATTTATATTAAGTGAGCTTTTTTTTGTTTGTTTTCTCTTGTATTTTTTGTTTGTTTTATTGGTGGTGGTGCTGTTTTTCAAAACAGGGCCTATCTACATAGCTCTGGCTCTCCTGGAACTTGCTCCGTAGACCAAGCAGGCCTTAAACTCAAAGAGATCCACCTGCCTCTACTTGATGATAAGCATGTGCCACCACGCAGAACTGGTTTTGGTTTGTTGAGTCCAGGCCTCATTCTGTAGCCTGGTCTTGAACTCATGATCCTTCTGTCTGCTCAATTCCCTAGGTTTATAGGCTTGAGTTACCACACCCTGCAATCAGGTAGATTTTTGTTTGTTTTGTTTTTTTAAGCTTTCCAGTTTTAGTCTAACTTCTTATTTGTTTTTAAAATTAGCTTATAAAGTAATAGATTTCCATATGGATTTTTAAATACACATTTCATTTCTACTCATCTCCCGGCCCCCCTTACTTACCCCCTCCCCTCTTCCACTTTGTTCTACCACTATCCCCAGGCCTCTTCCCTCAAACCCCCCACCCCCCGCAAATTGCATGGGTTCCTTTATCGCTTCCTGGCCCTTTCCCATGCTTGCTCTCAGTTGTTTGCTCTGTTTAACAATCAGAGGCTAGTACTCACTATGAGAGAGAACATATGACATTTATGTCTAAGCCTAGGCTACCATGCTTAAAATAATATTTGTCCACTAATCAATTTTCCTGAAAATTTCATTTTTCTTTATGACTGAATAAAACTCTACTGTGTGTATGTACCACATTATTGTTTAGATTTAGTTAGTTAGTTAGTTAGTTAGTTGGTTGGTTAGCCTTTTTGAGACAGGGTCCTACTAGCCTTGACTGGCCTGGAACCCTCTATGTAGGCCAGCATGGCTTTGAACTTGTAGCTATCTTCTTGCCTCTGCCTCTCAAGTGCTGTTTACAGGCATGTACTATGCTTGAAATCAGGGCATATAACCAGTACTAGGCAGCCAGCTCACACGTCACTTTGTCTCTCCTGTGCAGGGTCTATGACAGTTGGTGTTCTGAAGCAATTTGGAAGCAGAATTGTAACCATCTGTGGCACAGGTGCTGGCTCCGGGAGGCAGAACAGGTTTGCACGTGTGTGTCTGCAAACCTCCGAATGGTGTGGGAAGGCCTTTTTTCTTGCGTTTTCTTCTTCCCAGTTTCAATGTGGGGACTCAAGGGCCCACCCTTCTGGAGCTAAAAATGTGGATTTTGAGGAGGCCCCAACAATTGGGTAAGGCTCTATATCTCTGGCCACATTTCCAAGCAGTCAAGATGCAGCTAGGCATGGTCATGAGGGAAACAGGGGAAAATCTCCTCTCCAGCCTGCATTGCTCAGGGGACAGGGACTCTTTGACTTAGAGACAGAGCTGGAGGGAAGGCTCAGTGGTTAAGAGTTCATATTGCTTTCCTGGAGGACCTGGGTTGGTTGTCTGTACCCACATCAGGCAGCTCACAACTGACTTTAACTCCAGGTTCAGAAGAGCCAATGCTCTCGTCTGGTCTCTGTGGCACACAGACACCCACTCAAACACACACACACACACACACACAGAGAGAGAGAGAGAGAGAGAGAGAGAGAGAGAGAGAGAGAGAGAGAGAGAGAACCATTAAGAAGGTAGAAAACTTTATGTTTTTAAACAAGTATATTCTCAGTGTAGGAACTAAAATTATAACTGAACTTGGTGTGTGAGAAAGACCCAGGTTCAGAAGTACAGGCAAGGAGCTACGTAATGGCCAGGGTCACTGAACTGTGATTGCCCAAGGTCTCCAAACACGCGGCACACAGAATTACTCTCATGGTGGTCCTGCTCTCCTATAACATGCAGGAAACAGCGTATGTCAACATTCGACACTACTTTAGCTGTCCAAGCAGTATTAACTACAGAGATATCATTTACATCACTAAATTTAATTCTTTTTTTTTCCAGGTCTGCCACATAGATGGGCTTTTAGATAACTTGGCCCTACAGTTGAATCTCAGAGAGTAAGTTTTTGTTTTGTTTTGGAACAAGGCCTGACTATGTAGCTGAGCTGGCTTCTAACTTGCAGTCCTACCTCAGCCCCCCGAGTGCTGGGATGAAAGATCTATACCACCAGCCCTTCCTCAGAAGCCAGTTTCTGGATGCTATGAAAGGCATCGTGTGTTGACTCCAGCAAGTCAAATAATGAGCGTGCATTTTCTGCCTTCAGTATTCCTCGGGATGAAAGACAGAGTTTGAAATGGAAGTGGCCAACCAGTCCACGGTGACAGAATTTGTACTGCTAGGCCTCTCTGCCCACCCAACGCTGGAGAAAACGTTCTTTGTGCTCATCCTGTCAATGTACCTGGTGATCCTGCTGGGCAACGGGGTCCTCATCCTGGTGACCATCCTCGACGCCCACCTGCACACGCCCATGTACTTCTTCCTGGGGAACCTCTCCTTCCTGGACATCTGCTACACCACCTCCTCGGTCCCCCTGGTCCTGGATGGCTTCCTCACTCCCAGGAAAACAATCTCTTTCTCAGGCTGTGCAGTACAGATGTTTCTCTCCTTTGCCATGGGAGCCACGGAGTGTGTGCTCCTGGGCATGATGGCATTTGATCGCTATGTGGCCATCTGCAACCCCCTTAGGTACCCAGTGGTCATGAGCAAGGCTGCCTATGTGCCCATGGCCGTCAGCTCCTGGGTGGCTGGTGGTGCCAACTCCTTGGTGCAGATCTCCCTTGCGGTACAGTTGCCTTTCTGTGGGGACAATGTCATCAATCACTTCATCTGTGAGATCCTGGCTGTCCTGAAGTTGGCCTGTGCTGACATTTCAATCAATGTGATCAGCATGGGGGTGGCCAACGTGATCTTCCTGGGGGTCCCGGTTCTGTTCATCTTTGTCTCTTACATCTTCATACTCACCACCATCCTGAGGATCCCCTCCGCTGAGGGGAGGAGGAAGGCCTTCTCCACCTGCTCTGCCCACCTCACTGTGGTCATCATCTTCTATGGGACCATCCTCTTCATGTATGGGAAGCCCAAGTCCAAGGACCCCCTGGGGGCAGACAAGCAGGACCTTGCAGACAAGCTCATCTCCCTCTTCTATGGACTTCTGACCCCCATGTTAAATCCCATTATCTACAGCCTGAGGAACAAGGATGTTAAGACGGCTGTAAGGGACCTGGCAAGTCACAGATGCCTCATCTAGAGGGGGGGGGGACATAGCCTATAACCCACACGTTCTGATGGCTCTCGCTTGAGAATCTTCATGCAAAGTAGTGTCAGGTGACAGACAAGTTTCCTTAGAGCCAATCAGAGTGTGGTCCACAGACTGACATCACCTGGGAGCTTATTGGCATACAGAGTCCCCAGGCCCACAGCCATTGACTGGGAATCTTCATTTTAACAAGATTCTCCTGGGGATTTATAAGCTTGCTAAACCTGGAGAAGTCTCAGTTAGGAGTGTGGAATGGAGGCTGTGGTGTGTTGTCTGGATCCCTACTCCTGCCCAGAGATGAAGTGTTCACTGCTTTGCCACTGGGTCTGTCAGTGACTGACAACATTCATTGGATTTCTCTACAGCGCTGCCCCCAACTAAGGAGAGCTACCACTCCCACGGTCATGGTCTCTTCTCGGGTTGGCCCACTCTGTAACCCGTCAGCAGTAATGCAAAGGCTTAGGTCTCCCGATTATCCCCAAAAGCCATGCTGCAAGCACTTCTCTGTGGCAGCCCCTGTTCAGCCTTTGCTCCCTTCAACAGCTCCTACAGAACACGTCCTGCGTGAAAAATCTCTCTATCAGAATCAGCGTCAGGGAAAGCCAGCCTGCGACACAGAATAACCAGCGCAGGTGTGTGAACAGTGTGCGTGTGTCACCCGTGTGTGCCCTTTGTGGTCATTGTCTGTGCTTAGAGAAAAAAAGTCACTCCCTCAAAAGCATTTGCTAAATGAAATCATCTTAATTGTTTTAAAGACAGAGTCTTAGGATGCAGCCCTGGCTGGCCCTTCACACACAGTGCTGAGCTTGAAAGTCCCGCAGATAGGGACTCTTAAGACACCCAGGGACTTTGCCAATGCTGCCCTTTAACTTGCCTTCCCCTTGCTTGAAGACACGGGTTGCATGCGCTGAACATCCTTATAAAACTGGGCTAAGGTGAGGACTCAGATGGGTGAAACATTGGTCTCCAAGAAAGTGGAAGTTGTCTCTGGATTGAGGTGTGAATGGACTGAGGGCCGAGGGCCCCCAGTCAGAGGGTTTCAGGCCTTTATTTCATTAGAGAGGTGGCAAAGCCCTGGTCAAGCTGAATCCACACACTTCAGTGGCAGCTCTGTGCACCTCCCCTGTGGCACCGTGGGTGATGATGCCTATGTTCTTCAGGTGACAAAGATGCTTGGAAAACTCTGATGCCAACCTCCTTCTCCTCACCAAGAAATTATTAGTACAAGGGCTTTTCTAAGGATTTAATTTACTTTTTAACTTGTGTATGCGTGTGACTGTGTATGTGTGTGAGTATGTCTGCCTCTGTGTGTGTGTGTGTGTGTGTGTGTGTGTGTGTGTGTGTGTGTGTCAGCGCAGGGGCCCAGGGGAAGCAGAAGATGATGCAGGAGAGAGCAGCCGATGCCCTGGAGCTGGAGTTACAGGCTGTTGCGTGGTCTGAGCCCCCTAACTCAGCTGCTAGAATACTCGGGACTTGCTCTTAGTCACTCCCCAACCTTATTGTTTTAATTTTTAAAAAGGTGTGGAGGGGGGAGTTTCATGTAGCCCAGGCTGACCTCAAACTCTCTGTGTAGTTCCTTCTACCTCCATCACTCAAGTGCTGAGACTTTGGAAAGCCACGGTCTGTTTTTATTAGCAAAGTGCGCTACTTTCTTCTAAGACCAGTGTTCATGGGTTGCTTTGACAGAAGCAAAGATCCAGTTCAGAGCTCATTCTTCTGCCTCCCTGCCCCTCCCTCCCTTTCTCCTTCCTTCCCTCCCTGCCTACCTTCTCATTCATTCTGAGAAAAACTTCCAATCCCTGGCCCTGTGTAAAGAGGCACACATGTATCCCATACCAACTGACGCTCAGCTCTCCGGCCCCAGATGAGGAAATACTTGGTCGAAGGGCTTTGACTAAGCAGGCCTTAGCAAAATTCTAGTCACCCTTCTGGACTTCTGATGTCAGAGCTACTCCTGTCTGAGACTAGATCCTGTGGATCCTCTCCAGCCCCAGTGCTTTTCTGCCGTCATGGTCTCTGTTCGGATGTGCTACACTGTAGCCGCAGGGAGGGTTGCTCCAATCTATGGCAGAAAGAGTCCCTTCCTTACTGGAATCCAAGATGCAGGCAGAGTCCCTGATGACTGAGAGGATGAATACCTACCATCCTCCCTGACCATCATGGCACCAAGCCTGCTCACGTTAGATCAACTGAATTAGTTAATAATGTTTAGTTATAAATCGTAGGAACCCAAAGTTGAGCCAGTTTAAACAAAGGGCTGTATTTATTGTTTATTCATTATTTACATTTCACAGATCCATCGTGTACATGTATGTGCATGCATGTGAGTGTGCATGTATATGCGTGAGTGCGTGCGTGCGTGCGTGTGTGTGTGTGTGTGTGTGTGTGTGTATCATAGGTGCCATGGTGCATGTGTGGACAACTTGGAGTTGTTTCTCTCGCCACACAGGTCCCAGGGATTGAACTCAGGCTGTCAGGCTTAACAGCAGGTGCCTTTACCCACTGAGCCATCATGTCAGCCCCGAGTCATTATTTTATTAGAGATAGAGTCTGGTTATGTAGCCCAGACTCTCCTGAACTTTCATTCTTTCTGCCTCTGTATCCTGAGTGCTTAGCTTATAGGCATGTAGCGTGATGCCCGAGTATAACTGTCATCTTACTAATGTATGTGACCAAACAGTGGGAGGGTAGAGAGGCTGGCCCACAATAGACAGGAACAAAAAAATAATAAATGCTGCACAGGAATTCTCTGCCTCCTCCTCTTCCTCCTTCTAGAAGAAATGATTTATCTAAATTCTCTACAAAAGATGTAACGAAGAGTAGCCCTATATGAAAATTGATTGACAAGTTATTTTTGGTTTTTATTGTATATTCATGTTGCTCAACGTATCTGTCTGCGTTGTAGAATAGGCTACATTGTAGCATGCAGTGTACATTGAGCTATTTAAGCAATTTTCAGGTATATGATGTATTGTCATTAACTATGGTCACTAATCATAATGTGCTGTAGAGAACATAAACCCATTTGTCTCATCTAATGGAAAGCTTGTATCTTTGGATCAATACTTCCTCCTTCCTCAGCCACCACCTCCAGTCACTACACTACTCTGTTATGGTTTGAATGTATAATGTCCCTCACCTGCTCATGTGTCTGAACAGCTAGCTGGTCCCCAGCTGGTGGCACTGTTCTGTGAGGTTGTGGAACCTTTGGGATTCTCACCAAGCTATCAAAGAGTGAGTCCTGGGAATGGGTGATAAGAACTAGGAGATCCCAAGCTCTATCTGACTGGTCAGCCTAGCCAAAGTGGAGAGTTTCTGGATCAGGGAAATCCTATCTTAAGATCCTAACCCAGTGCAACAGAGAAAGACGCCCTGTGTCTTCCTCTGGCCTCTGGATTGTGGATACAGGGATGTGCACCCAAACTCTCATGTGCTAGTGACACACACACACACACACACACACACATACACACACGTTTGAAGTCACCGATCACATAATTAACTCAATGTTCAGTTTTTTGAAGGAATGCCAAACTATTTTCCAAGTGACTGTAGATAACATTTGTCCCCACCAGAAGGTTAGAAGGATCCCATTCTCTTCACACTTTGTCACTGCTCATCAGTGGCATCCTGGTTCTGATGTGATGTTACCAGGTCAGGGTGCGGAGGGTTTACATCTTCCTGATGAGGGGTGACGTCGAACTACTTTTCCTGTGTGTCAGCTGGTTTGAGTTTTGTCTGTTTGATTGTGTTGAGACAGAGTTTCAATGTAGGACCATGGCTTGCCATGCCCCTGCCTCCTCAGTGCTGGTGTTACAGGTGTGCACACCATGTCCCTGCATCCTCAGTGCTGATGTTACAGGTGTGCACACCATGTCCCTGCCTCCTCAGTGCTGGTGTTAGGGGTGTGCATACCATGCCCCATTACTTCTAATTTTGGAGAAACTAAACTGAGACCACTGCCTGTCCTGGGTGTGGCACATGCCTGCGACCCCAGTGTTTGGAAGGTCAATGCAGGAGGATTGGAACTTCAGGGTCATCCTCGGCTAATTAGCAAGTTTGGAGGCAGCCTATGCTACAAGAAACCTAGTCTCAAAAAGCAAGGGGACAAACAAAAACCCTATGACTAGACTTAATTGTTGATTTTTTTATATAAAGAGCTTTTACTTGCCAATGAGCACGGTAATTGTTGGCTCTTAAATAATCCATTTCCATAGCATCCTATCTACAGTTTTAAATTTTACTTAAATTTAAAAATTTTTTTATTTATGTGTACATATATAATATCCCATGTGTATCTAGGTGCCCTCAGAGGCCAAAGAGGAGGTGGATCCCCTAGATCTAGCATTAATTTTCTTTTTAATGCTTTTTATTAATGTCTCCAGGTGTATTGTCTGCATGTGTGGTGTCTGTGTCATGTGGTGCCTGGCGTCCACAGAGGCGGAAGATGCCATCTGAGCCCTTAGAACTGTAAGCTGCCAGGTAGGTCCTGGGAACTGTACCAGGATCTGCAAGAGCAGTCATGGCTCTTAACCACCAAGCCACCTCTCCAGCCCCCCCCTTTTTAAGTAAGAGTGTAAAGGCTTTCACAAAAGGATCAGAATGAAGACCTCATTCAATTTTAGACAGGCATCTGATTTATCTTCCTAACATTTGAGGACAGCAATTCGTTTCATTAATTTGCCTTTAATGGGTCCATTCAACCACTCAACTTTATTTTTTATAAATGAAACCCTTCTTCCCTTTTTAGTTCAGGCTGTGTAATTGATTTACCTGTTTAAATTGTGTATGTCTGTATGTTTGTGCAAGCTTGTTCTGAGGGGGTGGACAGGTGTGTGGGGGTGCACGTGCACCTGGGGGCTGGAAGACCACCTCTGGTGTCACATCGAAGGAATGCTGTCCACCTAACTTTGGGACAGGCTCTTTCATTCACGTGGAGTATGCCAAGTGAGCTAGGCCTGTTGGGCCCCATAGATCTGCCTATCTCTGCCTCCTCAGTGCTGAGATTTCAAGTGTGAGCAACCATGCCAGGCTTTTTTCTACATGGGTTCTGGGGATCAAACGCAGGTCCCGCTGCTTGCAAGACAAGAGCACTAGACTAAACCATCTCCCTGGCACCAGTATGCACAGTTTAAATAAAGCTGAGATAACTTCAGGGTCATTAGTTGGCTTCTTTGTGCTGCTTGCGGCTGGGAGGGATGCCTGCACTGTAAGCCAGCAACCTGACATGGAGGGTGGACCATGCTGTGAGGGAGATAGGTAAAGTTAGCTTAATGGGAAGGGGGAATGTTAGAAGTACTTCTACAGTTCTCCAGAGGTAGCAACAACTTTTGATGGCAGTATCCATCTGTAAACTCAAGCCCTTCCTGTGTCCTTACTCACACATTCCCTGACTGTAGGAAGCGCCTCTTTTTCACCCCCAAATCCTTAGTAGCCACCCCAGGGCCTGCCCCAAGCAAGAGGATAGTTGGGAACATTGGGACAAAGCAACCCTCAGTTCTTAGTCTCTAATGTTATCTTAAAGAGCTGCTCGGGGTTACTGGATGACCAGGGTGCCCGTCTCAGCTATGGGGACCGTCATCCTCTTGTAGTCAAAGCACAGTTAGGATTTTGTTCTTCCCCTATTCCCAGGAAGGGCGGCAAGCATAGGACACGGGGCAGGATCTTCCTCAGCTAAGGAGCACCCCTTTAGTGAGAGTTCGGATTCACACAGACCTGTCTGCTAGTGTCTAATTGGATTTACAGAACACAGGCCCGCAATCCCTGTGAGCCCTTACAGCAAATCTTAAATTGCCTCTGGGATTGAGACTGGCTCCCAAACAGCTAGAACTCTGAACTTTTCTAGGATCCTTGATAGGCCCTCTGGAGAGCCAGGTTAGGGCAGAGGGCAGAAAGCACAGAACACACAGGCCGGGCACAGTTCCAACAGCAGCTGGCAGCGGCCCCTCCAGTGGTCTTTTAGCTTCTTTTTTTCCCTGGGAGTGGGGAAGGGCAGCTAGAGTCAGGAGCAACACGGGCCCCTCCAGCTACCACCACCTATTTCCTTCCTTTCACTGTGCCCTCTTACAGAAAACTATCTCATGAGGCAGCCAAACAGATTTGCTGTGTGTTCCAGGCCAACAGAAAAGGCTGGGCTAGGCAAGAACAATAGAAGTAGTTGAAACCATCCTTTTCCTAGCCCAGCGAGCTTCCAGCTTCTGCCTCACCAGGAGCCCTTCTGCCGGGTGAGCGCCCATCCCGGCCATGGACTTGCTTGCCCAGTGGACACAGGCAGGGTTCTCTCTGTGGCCAGACCTTCTTCAGGTAGGTGAGAGGAAGAGCCGAAGTGGAACCCAAGGACAGATGGAATCCAAGGTTAGACCTAGGTTCTGCCTTCCACATCTCTCAGCTTCTTTGTAGAGGGAGTCCCAGCTGGTGGCAGGGAGAGGGCAGAGTGGGGGGCCATAAGTGGAGGGGCAACCATAGAAGGAGAAAGTTTCTGCTTAATGCAAGGCAAACTCTAATTATCAAGGCTGAATGATGAAAGAATGAGGGAGGTGAGAGACATATCAGGTGTTCAAAAACAATTGGAAATTTTTCTCCTGGAAGAATCATGTGGTTGAGGAAAAGCAGTTACTTCACAGAGTCCCTGGCACAGCGTATCTCTCCTTTGCATCGAGCTGTCTCCGCGGTGGCTTACATCTCTTTTGCACAGCGCTAACATCTCTCAAAGCAGATCTCTTTTCCCAGATACTCCCGACGCCTACAGCTCAGCTTCTCTGACAACTGCATGAGGATAACTTTAGCCTGGGTCTGGTTTCTCTCACCCATTTTCCCGAGCATCAGTCAAAGATACAGAAGTGGAGCAAAGGTCCCACTCACTCCACTCAAGCCCGGCTACAAGGCAGGTTTCTTAGAAGAGGGGTTCTCAGCCTTCCCTATGCTACACCCCTTTAATACAGTTCCTCATGCTGTAGTGACAATAAAATTATTTTTGTTGCTACTTCATAAGTGTAATTTTGATACTGTTATGAGCTATAATGTAAATATTTGATATGCAAAATATCTGATGTGAACCCCTACAAAGGGGACTTGACCCACAGATTGAGAACGGCTGTCTTAGAGGAGGGGATGATACATCTATTGTCCGGGAATGTCCTAGAGAGAGCGAGAACGGCTTCATAACTGGGCCTTCTGTCCTCAGCAGACATGGTCCGGCACAAATGGTAGACAAGAACCTGTGGGATGAGATAGAGTCTAGGGGAGAGTGGGGAACCACAGTCCTGTTCCAGCCCTGGGGTTCTCTGGGAGCTTCAGTTTCCTCATTGTTTTAAAACATGTTTTATCTTTATTTCTTTGTATGTAACAAGCACACACATATGTACAGTGCTCACGCAGAGGTCAGAGAACAAATTGAAGGAGTTAACTCTCTCTTTCCATCTTGTGGGCCCTGAGAACTGAACTGGGGCTGTCATGCTTGGCAAACAGTGCCTTTGCCCCCTGAACCAGCTGTCTGGCCCCAGTGTCCTCATTCTTAACTCGAGAAGTCAAGGCTTAAGGTCTTCCCTAACATACAGGTCTGCAGTTCTGTCCCCATGGCCCCTGGTTCTCTCCGTGAGCCAGACCTCTGTCAGCCTGGGCAGAACTGTCCCACTTGCTTTGCAGAATGCGTTACGATGGCACTGCGGTGGCTTTAATGGTCGAGTACAGAAGGGGCTGAGTTAGGAGCTGCAACTCGGACAACTGCCCAAAGCACAGTCCAGTCACAAAGGGGACACAGAAGGCACAAGACACTTGTCCCTCAGAGGTGGGGAGCACCGAGGCCAACTGTTGAGCTGTGGGAGAGAGGATACAGCTGTGCTTCTGTAAGGGCCACCATGCCTGGTGACACACAGACTCTATCTCGATAGTGCCGCCCAGTGACAGCATCCATCAAGGTCACAAGAAACAAAGATCAAGCCAGGCACCGTGCAACAAACAGAAATTAATTCTGGCTAGACTCTCACTGCCTGGCATCTGCCCACTATCCTGTCGCTCTATGGAGCTAAATGATTAGCACAATATTATTGTGAGAGTACAGAAGGAAACTAGAGGGCAGAGATGATGCCAACAGCTAGCATTACCGAGAGTGACGGCAGCCTATGAGAGTGGTGGATGGTTCTGGAACAAGCAGGGGTAGCCGGGGGAGTCTGTGTCCCTCCCCTCTTCTGGAGCCATGTAGCATTTTAAAGACTTCCGCTTTGTGGTTTTCATGTAGCCCTGCGTGCATAAAGGGACACATCCCTTCCTTCAGGCATGCCAGCTCCACCGGCCTGACTATACCATGACTTTCCATGTAACATGGTTGGTTAGTCCATCAGAGGCCTTTTCCTGCTTGAATCAATGCGTTGGGACCTCTCTGGTAGCCTGATAGTGAATTTTATCCCTTCAGCACTGATTTTACATGCTGGTATCTAAAGGGTAAATCTAATTATACCTTCTAGAAGCATGCCCATATGCTGGTCCCGGTATATGCTTGCTGACTTCCGTTTTCATGAGAGGGAGAGAGCATGAGAAATGGAAGTGGCCAACCAGTCCACGGTGACAGAATTTGTACTGCTAGGCCTCTCTGCCCACCCAACGCTGGAGAAAACGTTCTTTGTGCTCATCCTGTCAATGTACCTGGTGATCCTGCTGGGCAACGGGGTCCTCATCCTGGTGACCATCCTCGACGCCCACCTGCACACGCCCATGTACTTCTTCCTGGGGAACCTCTCCATCCTGGACATCTGCTACACCACCTCCTCGGTCCCCCTGGTCCTGGATGGCTTCCTCACTCCCAGGAAAACAATCTCTTTCTCAGGCTGTGCAGTACAGATGTTTCTCTCCTTTGCCATGGGAGCCACGGAGTGTGTGCTCCTGGGCATGATGGCATTTGATCGCTATGTGGCCATCTGCAACCCCCTTAGGTACCCAGTGGTCATGAGCAAGGCTGCCTATGTGCCCATGGCCATCAGCTCCTGGGTGGCTGGTGGTGCCAACTCCTTGGTGCAGATCTCCCTTGCGGTACAGTTGCCTTTCTGTGGGGACAATGTCATAAATCACTTCAACTGTGAGATCCTGGCTGTCCTGAAGTTGGCCTGTGCTGACATTTCAATCAATGTGATCAGCATGGGGGTGGCCAAAGTGATCTTCCTGGGGGTCCCAGTACTGTTCATCTTTGTCTCCTACATCTTCATACTCACCACCATCCTGAGGATCCCCTCAGCTGAGGGGAGGAGGAAGGCCTTCTCCACCTGCTCTGCCCACCTCACTGTGGTCATCGTCTTCTATGGGACCATCCTCTTCATGTAAGGGAAGCCCAAGTCCAAGGACCCCCTGGGGGCAGACAAGCAGGATGTTTCAGACAAACTCATCTCCTTATTTTATGGGGTGTTGACCCCCATGCTGAACCCCATTATCTACAGCCTGAGGAACAAGGATGTGAAGGTTGCCGTGTGGAACCTGGTGGGTCAGAAGTGCCTCGCTCAGGGATTGTGAGGGAAGTGGGTTAATTTCTGGTTCTGTGCACATCAGGGCTCTACTAGGAACAACCACTTATTAAGCATAGACTTGCTCGGTCCTACAGATCAGTTTGGGTGAGTTCTTGAGTGCCTGAGGCTGGATCATCAACTCCTTAGACTAAAGACAGTGGTGGTACTTTAGTACAATCACTGGCCTTGAATCCTGAAAAATAGACTGTGAAAATCAAATATTCTTTCTATGCCAAAAAAAAAATAATAAAACTTGGTGAAAATATGCTTTTCCCTTTATCAGTAAAGACCAGTTGGGATATGTGTGTCACGTTTTGTTGTTGTTGTTGTTGTATAGTTCCCAACTGTACAATTGGGAGCACACTGTGAGAAAAACTCAATTCTTATTATATTTTGATTTAAACAAAGTCTTGCTATGCAGCCTAAGTTGGTCTGGAATATTCCACACACACACTGAAGTGCACAACATTTACATCACTTCCAAAGGTTCTCTCACACCCCCTTGTAGCCAGTCCACATCCCCAACCCCAAGAACTCCTAAGTAATTTCTAGAAAGTTTTGTTTTCTAGAAATTTCAGACACTAGATTGTGCATTTATTTTTATGTCTGAGGTTTTTTCTTTTTCTCTTTTATGTTTTAGATGTTTATCAGTTGGTAACATGTATCAAGAAATAGGGGTCATGAATTCAAGGGGGAGCACAGAAGAAGCTGGAGGGTGAAGAGGGAGGAATAGATATGATACAAATGCAGAGTATAGTGTACTCATGCATAAAATTCTCAAAAAATAAAAGTGTGATCTATATCTAAAGCCGAATTTAAATGGAATGTTGAAGCTTTAAATATATGCTAAAATTTATAACTTTTCACCTTGACAAACTAGAAAAAGAACAAAATAAATCTAATGTGTGTGGGGGAAGGAAATTATAATATAAACTATAAACAAACATAATTAAATGGAAAAGAGACAATAGAAGACATTAACAACCATCCCTGGCTACCTCAGAGGATCTCTGATGCACAGACTGTGACTGCACAGAGTGGACCAAGAGGTGAGTGACCAGTTCTCCAGCTGGGCAGCCCAGTCTCTAGCCCTTTGGTATTAGGGCAAAACCCTGGGCCTCTCCCCCACCTGCCTCAATTTCACTGCTGGCTAGCAGGCAAGCCATCTGCAGGCTGGCTGCTCCAACACCCCTCACACATAGATTGGACCTTATAAGTTACAGTCACTCCACCTCCATACCTGCCCATTCCTGGAGACACTGCCAACACCAATTGGAAAACATGGGTAGGCACCAATGCAAGAATTCATTTAATAATCTAAAATGCAAAATGGTAACACCAGAACCCAGTGATCATACAACAAGAAGACCTGATCATCCTAGCCCAGAAGATGCAGAAGAAAATGACCTTAATTATAACTTTATGAAGATGATAGAGACACTTAAGAAAGAGATGAAAAATTCCCTTAAAGAAATGAAGGAAAAGACAAATAAAAAAATTGGAAGAAATCAATAAATCTCTTAAAGAAACCCAAGAAAGCCAAGGAAAAAAACTATCAAACAGGTGAAGGAAACAGTTCAAAGAGTTCAAGATTTGAAAACTGAAATAAAAGCAATAAGAAAACACAAACCAAGGGAATTCTGGAAATGGAAAACCTGGGTAAATGAACAGGAACTACAGCTACACGCATAACCAACAGAATACAAGATATGGAAAAGAGAATCTCAGGCATTAAAGATTCGATAGAGAAAATAGATCCATTGGTCAAAGAAAATGTTAAATCCAACAAATTCTTAACACAGAAAATCTGGAACACCATGAAAAGACCAAACCTAAGAATAATAGGGATAGAAGAAGGAGAAGTCAACTAAAAGGCACAGAAAATATATTCAACAAAATCATAGAAGAAAACTTTCCCAACCTAAAGGATATCCCTATGAAGGTAAAAGAAGCTTACAGAATACCAAATAGATTGGACCAAAAAAAAAAAAGGTTCCCTTGTCACGTAATAATCAAAACAATAAACATACAGAAATTAAAAAAGAATATTAAGAGCTGCAAGGAAAAAAGGTCAAGTAACTTATAATGGTAGACCTATCAGAATTACACCCGACTTCTCAATGGAAACTATGAAAGCCAGAAGGTCTGGAGAGATGTGCTGCAGACACTAAGAGACTACAGAAGCAAACCCAGACTACTATACCCAGCAAAGCTTTCAATCACCATTGATGGAGAAAACAAGATATTCCATGACAAAACCAAATTTAAACAGTATGTATCCACAAACCCAGCATTACAGAAAGTACTAGAAGGAAAGCTCCAACCCAAAGATGCCAGCTCCATACACAAAAACACAGGCAACAGATAACCTCACACCAGCAAATCTCAAAGAAGGGAAACACACAAACACTAACACCAAAAAATAATAGGAATTAACAATCATTGGTCATTAATATCTCTTAATATCAATGGACTCAATTCACTTATAAGAAGACACAGGCTAAGAGAATGGATAAGAAAGCAGGATCCATTCTTCTGCTGCATACAAGAATACCTCAACCTCAAAGACAGACATTTCCTCAGAGTAAAGAGTTGGGAAAAGATTTTCCAATCAAATGGACCTCAGAAATAAATGGGTGTAGTTATCCTAATAGTTAACAAAATAGACTTCAAACTAAAATCAATCAGAAGAGATGGAGAAGGACACTTTATACTTATAACAGGAAAAATCCATCAAGATGAAGTCTTAATCCTGAACATCTATGCCCCAAATACAAGAGCACCCACATATGTAAAAGAAACACTACTAAACCTCAAATCACACATCAAGCCCTACACACTAATAGTGGGAGACTTCAACACCCCACTCTCCCCAATAGACAGGTCAACTAGACAGAAACTTAACAGAGAAATAAGAGAACAGATGTCATGACTCAAATGGACTTAACAGACATCTATAGAGCACTTTACCCAAACACAAAATAATGTACCTTCTTCTCAGCACCTCATGGAACCTTCTCTAAAATTGACCACATACTCAGTGACAAAGCAAACCTCAACAGATACAAAAAAAATTTGGAATAACCCTATGTATCTTATCAGATCACCATGGTGTAAAGTTAGAAATCAACAACACTAATTGCAGAAAGCCCACAAACTCATGAAAATTGAAAAGTACTCAACTGAATCACCCTTGGGTCAAAGAAGTTAAAGACTTCCTAGAATTCAACAAAAATGAATACACATCATACCCAAATCTATGGGACACTGTGAAAGCAGTGTTAAGAGGAACGCTCACAGTACTAGGTGCCTACATAAAGAAAGTGGAGAAATCTCACACTAGCAAATTCATAGCACACCTGAGAGCTCTAGAACAAAAAGAAGCAAACTCACCCAGGAGGAGGAGATGACAGGAAATAATCAAATTGAGGGCTGAAATCAATAAAATAGAAACAAAGTAAATAATACAAAAAAAAAAAAAACCAGTGAAACAAAGAGCTGGTTCTTTGAGAAAATCAACAAGGTAGACAGACCTTTATCCTAACTAACCAAAAGGCAGAGAGAAAACATCCAAATTAAGAAAATCAGAAATGAAAAGGAGAACATAATAGACACTGAGGAAATCCAGAGAATCATTAGGTTATACTTTGAAAAACTTGTACTCCACAAAATTGGAAAGTTTAAAAGAAATGGATAATTTTCTGGATAGGTACCACAGACCAAATTAAATCAAGACCAGATGAACAATTTAAATAGACGTATAACCTGTAAGGAAATAGAAGCTGTCATCAAAAGTCTCCCAACCAAAAAACATCCAGGGCCTGATGGTTTCAATACAGAATTCTATCAGAACTTCAAAGAAGAGCTAATACCTGTACTCCTCAAATTGTTCCACACAATAGCAACAGAAGGAACATTGCCAAACTCTTTTTACGAGGCTACAGTTACCCTGATAATACTGAAACCATACAAAGGCTCAACCAAGAAACAGAATTACAGCCCAATCTCTTTCATGAACATTGATACAAAAATACTGCTAAACAGAATCCAAGAACACACCAAAAAAATCATCTACTATGATCAAATAAGCTTCAGCCCAGAGATGCAGGGATGGTTCAACATACAAAAATCTAACAATGTAATCCACCATATAAGCAAACTGAAAAAAAAACATATAATCATCTCACTAGATGCTGAAAAAATATAAAATACATAATTTTTTCATGATAAAGGTCTTGGAGAGATCAAGGATCCAAGGATCATACCTAAACATAATAAAAGCAATATACAGCAAGCCAACAGCAAACATCAGATTAAATGGAGAGAAACTCAAAGCGATTCCACTAAAATCAGGAAAAAGGCATGCCTGTCCACTCTCTCCATATCTGTTCAGCACAGTACTCAAGGTTCTAGCTAGAGCAACAAGACAAAAAAGATCAAGGGGATACGAATTGGAAAGGAAGAAGTAAAACTTTCACTATTTGCAGATGATATAATATTACACATTAGTGACCCCCAAAAATCCAGTGAAGGAACTCCTACAGCTGATAAACACCTTCAGTAATGTGCCTGAATACAAGATCAACTCAAAAATATCAGTAGCCCTCCTTGCCTTGGCAGAATGGGGGGTGGGCAGGGCTTGTCTTTTAAAGGGACAAGACAGACCATTACACCCATGAGACATGAGAAAGGAGCAGAGACTAGGAAGAGGTTAAAGGTGGGATAGAGATAGAGGGGGATGAAGAAGGTGGGAAGAATCCCCTACAATACATTTTGTTTGTTTTTGTAAATACCATAACAATATCTAATACATGGTATGTTGGTGGTTTTTTGTTTTTTAATTAATTTTTTTTTGAGACAGGGTCTCATTGTATTATAGCCCTGGCTGGTCTGAAACTCGCTGTGTAGATCAGGCTGGCTTTGAACTCACAGAGATTCTTCTGCCTCTGCTTTCCAAGTGCTGTGATTAAGGATGTGAGCCACCATACCTGGCTTGTACACTAATATTTAAAAAATTAAAACCTGCTAAGTAAAAATAAGTAAATGTTGCTAAGATGCCTAGATAGCCATATGAGGAAATGATCTTCACTTCCTAACTCACACCATACACAGAAGTTAATTCACTGTGGATCACAGATCCAAACCAAAGCTAAAACTATGAAATTTAAAACATAGGAAAATACCTTTATGACTAGGGGTAGACAAATTTTTCTTAGAGAAAAATAATGACAAAAAATGATAGGGTTGATCAAAATATAAGACATCAGTTGAGCAGAAGACACAGTTATGAAAATGAGTGCATATGCCAGGCATGGTGTGTCATTGAGGCAGGAAGATAAAGGGCTCAGACCAGCGTGGATGACACAGCAAGACCCCAACTCAAAAGAAACATAAGCCACGACCTGGAAGGCCGTGTGCAGCTCACATAGCATAAGAAGGTCAGATTGCAGAATGGATAAGGAACAAAGCATGTTCTTTAAACAATGGAAATGAGAATAAAGGGCATAAAAGGTAGATAATGCCCAAAGGAAGATACAGGAGCAACCAGTTACCAAATTAAAAAAAAAAAAAAAGTACTCAATATTCTGTGGTCCAGAAACGCGGATTAAAGCCACAGCGAGTTAGCACTACACCTGCCACGGTAGCAAAACTTAAAAGACTGACAAGGGTGAACACCGGCAAGGCTGTGCTGCAATTAGAACCCTCGTGTGCAACACCTTTGTAAAGGACTTGCCAGGTGCTTATAAACACTAAGTGTGTGACCCATGGTTTGATCCAGCAACCTCATCCCCAGGTGTTTAGCCAAGAAAAACCTAAATGTATACAAAACACTTGTTTATGACAGTCCATAAAGACTCAAGATGGAAACAGCCTAGCGGACAGCCAGTAAGGAGGATGGGCAGATGAACCTGGAGCGTCCATGCAATGGAATACTACTCAGTAGCAACAAGGAACCTGGTACATGTGCATCGTTATGTGATTCCTGTGTCTATTCTCAAAATAGAGCTCACAGTTTTGTTTGCTTGTTGTTTTTATTCAAGACGGGGTTTCTCTGTGTAACAGCTGTGGGTTTTCCTGGAACTTGCTTTGTAGACCAAGCTGGCCTCGAACTCACAGAAATCAGCCTGCCTCTGCCTCCCGAGTGCTAGGATTAAAGGGATTGGCAGCTTTGACTTTCTTATACCAGAAGCACAGTTTAGTCTACCTTCACGTAATTTCTACTCCACTGCCTCCTTCTTGAAGTCTTTCCTAAACAGCTGTCCCTGGCCGTGCTATGAACCACATGCAGACAGTCTGATTTCTCTCTCTCTCTCTCTCTCTCTCTCTCTCTCTCTCTCTCTCTCTCCACAAGTTTTCTCTGTAGCTTTAGAGCCTGTCCTGGAACTAGCTCTTGTAGACCAGGCTGCCCTCGAACTCACAGGGATTCACCTGCTTCTACCTCCCGAGTGCTGGGATTAAAGGTGTGTGCCACCACCACCCGGTCTCTTGACCCCCACATCTTGTATGGACTGTGCAGATACACCCCCCTCTTGGTCTCTAATATAACTCTACAGATCATGCACCCTGTTAGGTCTAGACCCACCCATTAGAACATCTCATAGTACACTTGATTGGAAATGACCCATGGGCCCCTTCCTCTCTATCTCTTGGTCTCTGTCCACTTGTGGTGCTCAGAGGCCATCAGGTGGTTTCCTCTCTTGCTGTTGGCCCGGTGAGGCCAACCGGAGGTACAGATCTGGCAATGGCACAGGCCTGGTGTGTTGCCTCTCCTGGGTCACACTGAAGCCTAACTCCTTTCCAGGCCTGGGCTGCCCTGGAGACTGTCCCCCCGCCTTCTCAAAGACATTTAGCCAAACTGAAGTTTGCAGAAATTCAAGCGAGGAGTTGGCGTGTCTACCCAGAGGTCCTTCGGCAAGACTGGGAGTTCCCAGCAGGCGCAGTGGAAGGAGGATGCTCCGGGAGGGCTTCGGTGTAATTGGATCTTGGGGACATTGTCCCAGAGGGTTAAAAAGTTTCCTGACTGTGCCATTCCATTTCTGAACTTTTAATCACTTCAGGGAGTGCCGAGTTCCACGTATGGCGCTGGTTTGGAATCAACACCGCGTGTAGTGGCGCTCATTAGGGAACACGGCCTGAAACAGGAGACCAAGTGGGAGGACGAACTTGAAGTGCTTTCTTCAAATCAGAAGTGGCGTCTCAGCCACTGCTACTATTTCCAGTCTGGACACCCTACCTTAGCCTCGGGCAACCCTTATCAGGAGTTTCTAATTGAGGTAAGTAAGGATTCTTGTAAAAAACCATCCTCAACCTTGCGTTAGCCAATCGGCATTCCTAGCATCTGACTTTCTACAATGACTGAGTTTGAGAAGGGAATAAACGAAGCGGTCTCAGTGGTATCACCAAGACTGAGGACCAGGCTGAACCCCCCTCCTGAAGCTGAAAACCCTGAATGTCAAAAGACTCACAAGGACTGTCAGCCTGAGTTCATGGGCTCACCAGCTTGAGAGACTGACCCCATATCACAAGATGGTCCCTTCCACAGTCAGGCAGTTTAAGGAGATGGACACAACCATATGGGTGAGAGAAACCCAGGAGGATGCTGGCTCCTTCCGTCTGGAGAATCCTCTGCTGTTCAAAGGCTCCGCAAACACAGAGCTGTCTGAGAATGTAGGGAGCTCTTCTGCTCCGGCAGAAATCAAGCCAGAACTGCAAGGCAGAGCTCGAGTGTTGTTCAGGGAAGGACCTAGAATGGGAGAGAAGGCTGAGCCAGATTACTGAGAGGTGTAGTCAGAGTTGGAACAGCAGTCCCAGTGACCCGCTGAATCAGAAGTCTTGAGGACTGTTAAGTCCACTGACGCCTGTGAGGATGCCCACTCAGAAGAAAAGGAGCCTAGCAATCTCTCTCTCTCTCTCTCTCTCTCTCTCTCTCTCTCTCTCTCTCTCTCTCTCTCTCTCTCTCTCTCTCCTGTATAAAAGAACTAGGTTCCCAGAAATTGTGAGCCAATATGTGTTTTCTCAGTTTATCTTTAAGAAACACCAGATTCAAACTATTGGGGATGTATTAGAATTTCCAGAGTATAACTTCACCTAGGAAAATGCTCCCCCTTTGTAATATCTAATAAATTTCCTTCTCTTTAAAGACTCAGTGGAGTTCTGTATTCCCAAGAGAGCTTCTGTGAGCCCAGTTCCCACTGATGTCCTCTGCAGAACCCCTCTGCTTCCCATCTCTACTAGGCAGTGAGTCCCCCTAAGCCCAGGCCATGGGTCATTTACAATCCTCTTAGCAACTGTTACACGCATCTACTGGCTGGTCAGCAAGTATTTTGTGGCTGGATATTCAGACATATTGGATAGATTAATGGAGGATGGATACATGGATAACTGATTCCAATAGACGGAAAGCCCTGGGGCTGGCGATACAGGAAATCGGTAGAGTAACAGAGTGTGTTTTCTCTGAGAAGGTACCAGACCAAAGCAACTCGGGACGCTGAGGTAGGAGGATAGTCATGAGTTTGAGCTCAGCCCAGGTTAGCCTCAGTGAGAATGAGACCTACCAAACAAAAGCAAATGGAACACAAAATACATAAACACAGAAATGAAGGAAGGTGAGGAGGGAAAGAGGGAGGAAGAAAGAGAGAGAGAGAGGGAGGGAACGGGAGGGAGGGAAGGACGGAAGGGGAGGGAGGGAAGGAGGGAGGGAGGGAGGGAGGGAGGGAGGGAGGGAGAACTTCTAAGGCAAGGACCAATACTTATATCTCTAACACAAAGTAGGAGAAACACGAAACATATTTAGTTGCTTATCTGAGTACACTCTCTCTGGTGAATTGCCACACAGGATACAACATGGACAAAATCAATGCTTGGTGTATCATTTTATTGATCAGATGCATTAAATCATCGGATTTGTAACGTTGTTGTTTTTAACCCCCAGTTGTTGCTATTGATTTTGTTGCTTCTTTTTCTTGCAAAGAAATTCTTCTGTAGGATTTCAGAGCTGTCTTTTAATCACTCTGCCAAACTGGGACTGCAGACCTGATGTCCTAACCCAAAGCAAAGCAAAATGTTCGGCTTGGAGCTAAGCATTGGCTTCAGTTGACAGAGACCACACAGAATGGAGAGGAACAATCAGACCTCCCCTGTGACCCGCTTCATTCTCCTGGGCCTCTCCGCCCACCCAAAGCTGGAGAAAACCTTCTTCCTGCTCATCCTGCTGAAGTACCTGGTGATCCTGCTGGGCAACGGGGTCCTCATCCTGGTGACCATCCTCGACGCCCGCCTGCACACGCCCATGTACTTCTTCCTGGGGAACCTCTCCTTCCTGGACATCTGCTACACCACCTCCTCGGTCCCCCTCATTCTCGACAGCTTCCTGACCCCCAGGAAGAGCATCTCCTTCTCAGCCTGTACCGTGCAGATGTTTCTCTCCTTTGCCATGGGAGCCACGGAGTGTGTGCTCCTGAGTATGATGGCGTTTGATCGCTATGTGGCCATCTGCAACCCCCTTAGGTACCCTGTGGTCATGAGCAAGGCTGCCTATGTGCCCATGGCTGCCGGCTCCTGGGCAGGTGG
>NW_026067972.1:5920218-5924287 GCF_014885135.2 Alexandromys fortis
AGAGAGAGAGAGAGAGAGAGAGAGAGAGAGAGAGAGAGAGAGAGAGAGAGAGAGAACTTGAGGGCTTTGCCATTGTCTTGTCAATAATATTTTTGTGGAATTAAGAGGATGTCTCTTAAGAGGGACTAGATGTCCCATAAAATGAGTACACTGTGTGGTCATTTTCACTGAATTTTAAGAAGTCTTTAATTTCTTCCTTTATTTCTTCCTTGATCCAATGATGATTCAGTTAAGCATTGTTTAATTTCCGTGTGTTTTTGGGTTTTCTGGAATTAGTATTGCTGTTGACTTCTAGTTTTAAACCATGGTGATCTGATAAGGTACATTGGATTATTCCAATTTTTTTGTATTTGTTGAGATTTGTTTTGTTATTGAGTATGTGGTCAGTTTTTGAGAAGGTTCCATGAGGTTCTGAGAAGAAGGTGTATATATTTTTTTCTGTTTGGATGGAATGTTCTATAGATGTTAGCAATCTCTGGTCATTAATATCCCTTAATATAAATGGACTCAACTCACCTATAAAAAGGCACAGGCTAACAGATTGAATACGAAAACAGAATCCATCCCTCTTCTGCATACAAAAAACCACATCTCAACCTCAAAGACAGACTTTGTCTAATAGTAAAGGGTTGGTGAAAAATATTCCAATGAAATGGACCTAAGAAACAAGCAGGTGTAGCTATCCTAATATCTAACAAAACAGACTTCAAGCTAAAATTAATCAAAAGAGACAAAGAAGGGCATTTCATATTAGTCACAGGAAAAATCCATCAAGAGGAAATCTCAATACTGAACATCTATGCCCCAAATACAAGGGCACCCTCATATGTAAAAGAAACACTTCTAAAGCTTAAATCATATATTAAACCCCACACACTAATAGTGGGAGACTTCAACACTCCCCTCTCACCACTGGACAGGTCAGTCAGACAAAAAAAGAACAAAGGAATAAGGGAACTAACAGATGTTTTGACTCAAATGGACTGAACAGAGTCTCACATGTTTAACGACTTAGTCAGGCATCAAGACTTAAAAACCACTCTAATGTACTTCACTAAAGACATTCCCAATACGCACTAAAGCCGTTTAGACAGCAGCCATTAATACAATGAGGCTGAGTGGCCCTTGCTGTACTAAAGCTATAAACTTATCAGGAGGAAGTGAGCCTGGCTCGCACAGCCACAGGGCCACCCCTACTCTCATGGGGAAACAGAAATCCGCTCTAAGATGTTCACCTACCAAGTTTTGCTTTCCAGAAGGGCTAAGAAGAGACAAATGGAAGCTCCCACCTAGCGGGTGTCTGGAGAGAATCTACCTGACAGCTTGATGTCGTTTTCACACAGCAGAACTGAGTTACTCTTTCACCATGCATGGCAGATTATGAAACATTGCTCATAAACTAAGTTTAAGCTAAGTGTGCTGGTACACACCTGTAATACCTGTACGCTGGAAGCTGAGGCAGGAGGATTGTGACCTGGAGCCGGCCTGGGCTCGTAGTGAAGTCTGTCTTAAAATGAAAAGAAGCTGGGGAGAGGGCTCAGTGAACACCAACCGTGCAAGCTGGATCCTGGACCCACAGCAGAGACAGAGACAGAGGGGCCCTGGGACAAGCTGGCTAGCTAGACTAGTCAAAGCAGTGTGCGTATGCTCCGGGTTCGAGTGAGAGAACCTGCCGCAAGAGTGAGATGGAGGGTACACAAGGAAGACATCTAATGCCAATTTTTGGACTCTACATGTGTACACATGCGCACACAGGCACACACATACACATGTATGCACACGTATGCATGTGCATATGTATACACATATACATATGTGCGCACCACACACAAATAAGAAAAATAAAAAAGGAATACAGAATTTGGATTTGACATTGTCTGGATTCCAATAAATACATATGTTCTGAAAAACGGAGCCAGGAAGAAGGGGGACAGAGGAAGACAGAGGAAAAGACAGGAAGGAGAGAGTAAACGGTTGTGACTGGATATGTCTGGATGTTCCAGCGACACCTCCACGGGTTCTTTACCAGAAATCCTCCACACCCTTTGATAGGAGTCCGCTGTGAATGTCCAGGAAGGTAGAAGCCTGTAGCAGCCCCTGAGCATCCGTGGTTCAGCACAACAGACACTGGACAGTGACTTCTCACTGGTGACCATGAACAGACAGCTTGACCTTCTTGGCTCTTCTCCACAGATAGCATTGTGGACCAAAGGCTAAGTCACCGTTCTCTGGCTGTGATGAAATACCACAACCAAGGCATTTAATTGGAGGCTTGCTTGTGGTTTCAGAGGATGAAGGAGTCCATGAGTGTCACGTAAGGAAGCAAGGCAGCAGGCAGGCATGGTGCTGGAGCAATAGCTGAGAGCTTACATCCTGATCCACAGGCAGCGGAGGTGGGGTGGGGTGGGGTGGGGGGAGGCTGTAGGCTTTTTGAAATCTCAAATCTCAGTAACACATCTCCTCCAACAAGAACACAGTTCCACTAACTGAGGATTCAAACAGATGAGCCCACAGAGGCCATTCTTGTTCAGACCACCACCTAAGCACCTGATTTTACGTAGATCAGATCCCATAAGCAAGTGCTTTGCAGACAGCAGGAACAACAGGACTGAGGGCTTACTAACGACCTCAGTGCCCTGTGCTGAGCAAAGCGGAGTGAGAACAGTTCCTGTCAATAAGGGTAGACGCAGGATGAATACGAGGCTCTGAGGTGCTGCTGGCCGGGGACATGGCCGTTTATGGGAAGTGACATCTAATTCTGAGAGGATCAGAAGACACAGAAAAGAAAACTGAGAAAGTTCAGTTTAGAGAGTACATCTTAAATTTTTATTAAAATTATATGTAAGTCTGCTTAAATGTATTAAGAATCAATTGCCTACAATAAGGATACGTACACACACACACTTCAGAGACAGGTCTTATTGGTTAAGATATGACCGATAAAGATGGCCTCAAACTCCTGATCCTCCTGCCACCAGCTCCAGAGTGCCAGAATTTGGGCATGTGACTCCTGGCTCAGTTTTAGGACTTTTTTTTTTCTTAAGACAGGGTCTCACTATACAGCCTGTGAGACCGGGCTAGCCTTGAATTCACCGAGATTCACCTGCCTCTGCCTTCCAAGTACTGGGATTGGTGCGAACTGCTGTGCCTGGCCTGGGGTGCACGTTCTTCAAATAGAATTTCGTTTTCTTAACATTAGTCTATTAAACTGGGGTTGTAGCAGAGCTCGCTGAAACACTGTTGCCACTGCAGATGCGCAAGTGTGACATCTAGTGGCCGTTCAGGCCAAATTCAGGAAGTCACAGAGTCCTTGAGTAAAATTTAGCGGAGGTTCATCTAAGTAACAACACACAGAGCTCTGCTCAACCAGCTTGTTCCACACCTCCGGAGGGGCAACTCAAGTGTTTCCAGATTATAGCTGTTCCTTTTGTGCCTACCCCGTCCTCCTGTGCTCTCCAGCAGTGGCTGTCCTGTCCTCGTTCTACACAGCAGACACCTGGTCTCTTCTGTGTGATGACTGTTTGATTGCAAGTCTCTCCCTAACAGCTCTAACAGCGCCCCCTCCACCTGCACCATAATCACCACATATCTGTTTAACGCCAAACAAAAAAACAGGACACACGGAAAACCCAGTCTCTGCTCTAAGTCAGTGGTTCTGTTGCTGCTGTTGTTTCATTTTTTTTTTTTCTTCCTAGAAGTCAGTCCCCAGAGAGTTTTTCCATGAAAAACTCCAAATTTAAGGTTTCTCTGCTTTGGTTGAAGCATGGAGTGCAGGGATTGGAGACACGATGCAGGTGAGAGATGGGGGAGGGGGTTCTCTGCTCAGCTGACCCTTCATGCTCACCCTCTAGGGCCCCTGTTTCACTTCTAGCCTCTAGTTAGATGCAAGTCATCACCGCAAAGGAAAACTTAGAATTTTATAAGAATAATTCTTCCACTCGGGAGGCAGAGGCAAGTAGATCTCTGTGAGTTTGAGACCAGCCTGGTCTACAAGAGCTAATTCCAGGACAGGCTCCAAAACCACAGAGAAACCCTGTCTCGAAAAACCAAAAAAAAATAATAATAATAA
>NW_026067972.1:5925198-5960118 GCF_014885135.2 Alexandromys fortis
AAAGCTGAACGCAACCCTCTATTTATTTTCAGTGTAAAGATAAAACAATTTAAGTCGTATACTGACATAATTCCCTACACTCCTATGCAAAGAGAGAGAAAATCATCTCAATAGACTTCCCAAAGCTATTCTAAAAGATTAAAACTTTTGAATTTTAAATCATCTGTAGGTTGTGTGCTGTGTGCACGCATGCGCGCGCGCGCACACACACACACACTTAAAAATAAATTTTTTTAAGAATTATTTATTTATTATGTAAACAACGTTCCTTCCATGTATGCTTGCATGCCAGAAGAGGGCACCAGATCTCATTATAGATGGCCGTGAGCCACCATGTGGTTGCTGGGAATTGAACTCAGCACCTCTGGAAGAGCAGTCAGTGCTCTTAACCTCTGAGCCATCTCTCCAGCCCCCCTTAAAAATAAATCTTAAGGAAACAGACTGAGGTCAATAACATGAAACAATTACGTGGGATCTGGGAGTCAGAAGGAGCCATCTTGCCATTGAGGGCCAGGTTTGGGCCACCCCACAGTGTCAGATTTGTTGGCAGGACTTTGGGGGTGAGGCTTCCCTGTCTTCAAGGAGGAGCTGGGAACTCCATGTCCCCAAGGAATACGCAGGCTTGTTTCACTAGCCTATGCTGGTACGAAAGGGCTCAGATTGGTTAGTGGGTCACATCTCAGTTCTACTGTGCAGCCTGCAGGACCTGTCCCACCTCAGGGTGACAGCTAACCCCAGTACAGGAAACGCAACAGCAAGACAGAAGAGCAGACAGAAAGCAAACCCCCAAGAAAAAGGCTACTAAAGAGCACCCAACGAGCCTGAAGTCAGCACAGAATGTCTCTGGGATAAAATCACAAGCTGAACATCTGGGCACAGTGAAGAGGAGAAAGCGCCCTGTGACGCCTTCCCAGGGGAAGGCGGGGTCAGAGCGACTGACTGTGGTTTCCTTTCTGTGGAGGTCGGATGATGAAAAAGACCTAATGTGTTTAGAAAAGGAAATGGGACTTGAACCAGCTCTGCCTCAGCCCACACCTCTCAGCGCTGGGAGTGCTTGCTCTGCTAGGGCCTCCCTGCCGGAGAACAAATCCTTCTCTCAAGAGATTTCAGAACAAAATGGGAGAGGCAGTGTGAGCAGGGGCTGATGAATTGCCCCATTCTTCCTCCCAGCGCAGCTTTCACCACCCAGCAAGACTCGATTCTTCAACAAAACAAACCTATGTGTGCCCAGGCTGGCTGAAGCATTCCAAGTCAACAAAACAAACCTCTGTGTGCCCAAGCTGGCAGAAGCAATCCAAGTCCTGTCTCTTTAAGTCACCAAGTGTTTGGGAGCTCCCACCGCTGCTTCCCAGAAACACTGAAGTTTACAGGCTTCACACAAGCCAGGTCTGGCCAAAAGAAAACAGAGAGGTAGGAGGTGTGAAGGCCCTGGCAGAAAGGCTGTGTGTGGCAGAAGTTGGTTTGCAGCCTCCTGGCTTGACCACACTTCAGTGCGCTGGAGATCCTGGAGAAAGAATTTGAGCTGTCTCTTGCTCAGCTCTCACCATCTACACACTTCCCGGCATCCAGCAGTCCAGTGAAGGACTCCCACGGTTCCGGCTCTGGAGGCTTCTTCAGCTTTCCACTCAATGTCACCCCCACCCCACCCTGACCCCGGCCATCATAACAATGTTTTAACCCAATGGCACATCCTACAAGAAGTAATGTTTGACTTTCTATTTCGGACAAAGGCATATTTATTAGCTTACTTTTTGGCACTCCATAGTCTAGATGGAGACTGTCCTGTGGAACGAATAGGAAATGCTTGTCACGGACAGATGACGTAATCATCAAGCCAGACAGACAGATACACAGACTGGTAGAGTCTTCTGAAGACCTCCATGGGTTCTGCACATGCGTTCCTTTTCTTAAAACATGCTTTGATACACTTACATGTTTAGTTTATATTTGTCCCAGACAGTATTTCCTGTGGCACAATTTTATTAGTTGTTCTTTTAGCGCAAGATCACCTTAACGGCCTAAAATATGGAAAAACTGTTGAAGAAAATACCATAAAGGAGACTGCTTCTTCGGAGCTAGGACCCAGCAATACCACTTTTGGGTATATACCCAAAGGATGCTCATTCATACCACGAGTGTGCTTAACTGTGTTTATAGCAGCATTGTTTGTCATAGCCAGAACCTGAAAACTACCTAGACACCCCTAGATTGAAGAACGGATAAAGAAAATGTGGTACATTTACACAATGGAGCACTACTCACCGGTAAGAATGATATATTGAAATTTGCAGGATGGATGAAAAATGGATAGATCTAGAAAACATCATATTGAGTGAGGTAACCCAGACCCAGAAAGACAAACATAATATGTACTCACTCATAAGTGACTTTTAGACATAAAGCAAAGAAAAACCAGCCTACTATCCACAACCCCAGAGAACCTGGATGACAAAGAGGACCCTAAGAGAGACATGCATGGATCTACATAGAAAGGAGAAAAAGACAAGATTTCGTGATATTGGGAGCATTGGGGTGACAGGAGAGGGTAGAATGGGAGAGGGGAGGAAGGGAGAGAAGTGGAGAAAAATGTATAGTGCAATAAAAACAATAAAAAATACTATTTAATAAAAAATATTTTTAATAGAGTATTTCTTTGAAAGAATAGGTCCTTCAGGTTCCTTCTTCAGACCCCTCCATTACTGAGTCCTTAGTTCTTCGGTAAGTAGGTTAGACTTGATGATGTCACCTTTGCACACAGATTCGGATGACTTTCTCGTTGTTTCCTACACAGCTGCGCTCTCATCTTTCCGTCGCTAGAGTTTTCTCCTCGTGTCATTGAGATATCATGGGTCAGAATAAAACATACAGCTTCTCCCATTAAAATAAATGAATTTGGGGCAGGTGGTATAGCTCAGTTGGTAGAGTGGTTGCCTAGGCTGCAGAGAACTGTGGGGTCCACTCCCCAACACCGCATAATAACCGAACCCGGTGCCATGTGCCGACAGTCTCAGCTAGAGGCACGAGGATCAGGAGCTCGAGGTTACCGGTAGCTCTCACCCAGCCTGTAACAGGAGGCCCTGTCTCAGGGGCAGAGGGAGTGGATTTTTAAAGTATATACTTAGTAGTGCATACTTGTAGTCTCAGCACTTGAGAGGCAAAAGCAGGAGGATCACCAAAAGTTTGAAGGCCAGACATGGCCACACAGTGCAACATGTCTTAAAAAAAAAAATAGGGGTGGTGGAGATGGCTCAGTGGTTAAGAGCTCTGGCGCCTCTTCAAAGGCCTGGGTCTCATTCCTAGCGCCCAATGGTGGCTCATAACCATCCGAAGCTCTAGTTCCAGAGGATCTGATGGCCTCTTCTGGCTTCTCTGGGTACCAGGCAGGCATGTGGCCCACAGACATACATACATGCAAAACACCCATACAAACACATTCCTAAAAGCTTTTAAGAGAGTGGATTTTTTTCTTCACCTAAAGACCCCGCCACAGCAGTGAAGTACCTTTATATGAAAAGGTATGGTTTGGGGTTAGCATCGTCCTGCAGGGTGAAACTGAGTCACATTGTCCATGATGGGCTTGGGGCAGTTATTTAATGATGGGCACCTCCTTCAGCCAATGGCCTTTGACAGGCACATGGCATTTAAATAACTTAGGATTCTGTTGATGTGAGCCAAGATTGCTCCTGGCAGAGAGAGTGTTGAGCACCGAAGACATTCCACCTGGAGCTTGTTTTCTTCTTGGCAAAACTGGCCTTTGGGCAAGGAACTGCCCCTGCATTGACCACTGACAAAATGCACGGTGTCCAGACGGGACAGCAGGATACAAGCAAAAAGACTGCCAGACCTTGCCAAGACAGGGTAAGATGGTTTTGAAAATCTTCCTGCCCCTGAAAATGGTCTGTCAGTTTCTCTAGGCCTTAGCCAAAGTTGGTTGCTTCAACATTGCAAACGAGACTTCGGGTGATTACCCAGGTAGCCAGTTGTCTCTGTCATCTACTGCACATTTTGGAAGCTACTTGATTGCACTTCCTGCCTAGTCAAGTAATATTATCTCCCTTCTCAGGCCTTTGATGGGGTTGAAGATTAGATAGTTGTAGTTACTTTCCTCTTAAGATCTAGCCAAGCCATTTTTAACACTTAGACTCCTTAGGATTAGAATGATTATTGAAACACTTAGCATATATTTCTTGCTTAATATTGTTTATACTGGTTGTAATTCTAATTTTTATACCTGATATCTGTTCTTATTGCATATAGTTTTATATTGGGTTTGGAACTCTCTTATTTAGACAAAAGGGGGAGGTGATGAGGAACCTCCTTCAGCCAATGGCCTTTGAGAGGCTGAACCAGGTGGGGCATGACTTTTGGGTACCAAAAGGCCCATGGGAGCACCTGCACATCACACCTGGATGTCGGACCCATTCCTATTTCATAGTTGTGATCTGCGAGTTTCCCTTTTAATAAAGAAAAACCTTAGTATAACCTATTTGGTGATAGTGTGGGATTATTCGATTCGCGTTCCCCCATCTGACACTTTCCTCAGCTCCCTATTTGAAGTTTTGTTCTCTCCCCACTTAAGGTTGTACCCTCAAATACTGACACAAACAACCCATAATCTTAAAAGCGTTCTTTTAACCACCTGAAAATTTATCAGAAAATATATCTGGAACACCAGGAGTTGACTTTTTTCTTCTAAAAATAAATGCTGGGACTGGAGAGATGGCTAAGCAGCCAGGACCTGTGAGTTTGGTTATCTGGGGAAGTAACTTTTTGAAACACCAACTTTTCAAATGATTCTACTTAGTTATTCTTATTTGGTGTGTATGTGTGTGCATACGTGTTGTCTACATGTATGCCTGTGCACCACTTATGTGCCTGGCGCTTGCTCTCAGAGGCAGAAGAAGGGTGTCAGACTGGAGTTACTGATGGTTGTGAGCCTGCACGTGGATGCCGGGAATCAAACCCCATCCTGAAAGGCACAGTGCTCCTGACCGCTGAGCCATCTCTCCGTTAGTTGTTGACTTCCTTCACTGATGTGCTCAGTTCTCTCAGCTGTGGGCCAATATTTACCCCATCTGAGTCTGGAACAGTGCTCCACAGCGCCTCTAGGTGTAGCCAGAGAAGTCTCCCTGACCCCAAGTAAAACCCAGCAGCTGGCCAGTATTTTCACCAGTTAGGAATTAAAGGAATTTAGCCATAGAACTTGAAAATAAATTGAGTCTCTTTTTAGCCATTTTTTGTTTTTAGTAGAGACCAAGATCCCATTCATCGCAAAGCGTTTTCCTAGGTATGAATGCCTGTGTCTGCGCCAGGAATCACAATGATTGACTGTTACCCAGCCGTGGGTGGGGCGGGAGTCCTGGCTCCTTTTTTTTTTTTCTCTCTCTCTCTCTAAAGCAAAGGAAAAAACAACTGAGCAGAAACTTGTGCTTTCAATAGCTTTCTGTGGGAATGTAGATGAAAGAGGCTAGTTTTTAAAAATCCCCTTATTTCAATAATTATAAATATGATTGTGCAAAGCCAAAAAGAAAAGTGTGTTCCAGGTCAAGAGACAACTGACTCAGACTTGGCCTTGGGGGCACTAACTAACAGGGCAGCTTTAGTTCGTTAGCTTTCTCATTTAGCGGACTCTGGATCAAATGTTTACTTTTAAAATCTAAATATTTGCTTTTGCTGAAGCTAAACTGGAGTGCCTGAGTGTGGAGCCGAGCCTGTTCATACCGAAAAGAAAAGCCTTGTTGGAGGTTGAGGTGAAGCTAGCTGCGGGCCTTTAAGCAAATGTGCAAGAAAACATTACATTTCACTGGGTAACTTTACCGTTATAAAGCACACACCTCAAACTTTGAATTAAATATTTTCTAAAGTAATTTTTTAAGTTATCTTACGAAGTAACGGGTTTCATTAGGCATACAAATCAAGTGACCTACATAAATAAAAAGGCTCAAACTATCTCCAGTGAAGGAAACTCCGGGGCCAGAAACCCTCAGTGTGACCTGTGGAATCCCAAGCATTGAAGGTAGGGGTGCCAGCTGCACCAAATAAGAATAAGGAAGATGTCTTCATTAATATGGTTTTGAGATAAATAATGAATCCTTAAAATGCTGGGTATCCTGTGTTTGATGCTCTAATTTAATATAAAGTAACAACAAGAACAAGAGGCAAAATCTGTACCTTGGAGTGCCTCGAATCTCTTCTTTCATGTTGGCTTTCTAACCTTTCTCCGTTTATTTGAAAGATATTTTTATTCCTATGAGCTCACGCCTATGGGGCGGGGCAGGCAGAGGGGAGCTGCATCCCTGGGGGTTGGAGTGATGGAGTTACAGGTGGTTGTGAGCTGCTGAACCAGAGTCCCGAAAACCGAACTCTGGGAAAGCCGCTCGCCCTCCTAACCACGGAGCCATCTCTCCAGCCCCGTCCACAGCCTTGCACCTGTCTTAGTGTCCTCGATCCAGTGGCTCTCACTCATTTTCCGTCTCCTTCTGTTTTATTCAGAAGCCTTTCCTTTTGCACTCAAGATTGGACTTTCTGAGCCGGCTTGAAACTAAGCTACTACTTGTTCCTAGGGGAGGAAGAAGCAGAGCCCGGAACTGCCAGCACAAGCGAATCTAATCCTCTCAAGCCAGGCGCAAGGCTTGCAGCTGGGCTGCTCCACAGTCCTCCTTCCCCAGCTCGTTCCTACTTCTCCCGGCAGCCTCTAGCAAACAGTAAGCAAATGGCATGAACAGACAGCATGCCAAAGATTCATTCACATCCAGGAAGCTTTTCTGATCACCTCAAATCCCATTTCTCTTGGTTTAGAACCAGGTCCCCCCACCACTACCAGATCTTTGCAAGCTTCGAGTGGTCCGTAAGAAAATGCAATCGAACCAAGCACTAAAAGATATGTAGAAATTTGGGCACTGTTTTGAGAGTTGATTGTACTAAGAAATCATAATTAAATGTTCTGGGATGTGATAACAATGTTTTGGTTATGTTTAAAATAATAACCTCGAAGTCAGGCAGTGGTGCACGCCTTTAATCCCAGCACTCGGGAGGCAGAGGCAGGCGGATCTCTGTGAGTTCGAGGCCAGCCTGGTCTACAATAGCTAGTTCCAGGATGACCAGGGCTACACAGAGAAACTCTGTCTCAAAATAAAATAAAATAAAAGTAAAAAATAAATGAAAATAAAAAAATCTCTTAGATCTAGTCTAGTCTCTAAATTGCACTATTGTACACAATAGTGGCCTCTAGTGGCCGCATTCATAAACTACAGCGCCTTAGAAAGCTAATTGAGGGATGGCCAGAGCACCATTTTATCGCCCTTGTCAGTGGTTACCAGATTTTCACAGCAGAGTTAGTTGTTTAAATGACAATTTGTATGATATTCCCGAGATACCACCTACTACAGAACAAAATAGGAGATTATATTATACCCTCAAGGTAAGAGAAATGCAGTTTGCATTGGGAATATTTAACATATCACATATAGCTTCTAAATACACACACACACACTTTATTTTTGCATTTCTTATTTGGGAACTAGACCTGGAGCATCTTATGGGCAGGCACGGCTCTGCAGACTGGCCTTTAGATGCTGCTCAGCTGAAGCACCCACTCTGCACATACTTCGCATAAATTCTCTCCCAACTACAGAGGCATTGTGAAGAAGTCACCTAAACTCTGCTAAACTTTTCAATGCGTGAAGTCTCCTATCTCCCAGAATCCCACCTATAGGATGGCTCCTGAGCATCGCCAGAGTCGGTACCAACACAAATTTAAAATCAATTAAAGATAAACTAATTTTTTAAAAAGATTCTTGCCTGAAGACATGGTCCCTGCCCCCACTCACCCACCCCTGCTATCCCTGCATCTAGACCTTACCAAGGTCCTTTACTGGCCACAGGTCTGAATACACCTTGTTAGAAGGCATTTTTAAAACTAAGCAAAAGGCAATACTACGACAGGCTCTTTTTTAGTAGCGGGACCTATACCCGGGACCTCTACACAGCAGGCAAGCTCTCTAGCACTGAGCATCGTTGCTTTTTATTTTGAGAAAAAAATTCATGAAATTGCTCCTGCTGACCCTCACACTGTAGCCCAGGCAATCCTCCTGCCTCTGCCTCCTGAGTAGTTGGGAGGCCCAGCTTCCGAGCAGAGGAGATCGGCTTTGTAGATGGGGTTAAAGAAAGCAGATATAAGAGTGAAAGTCAGAACTGAGGCTTCTAGGCCTGTCCTTGTGACCTGGTAGCTTTTAGCTTATGCCATCCCTAAAAATAAAGTTAATTTAGTGAGTTTATACACATATGACACACATGGGCCTTTTGAAGGCTGTCTGAAAATGAACAAAATTTTAAAAGAAAAAAACCTTAACTCGACCTTTTGGACGGTGACTTTGTTAGGCTTGTCAGTGCTCTGAATACTAACACCATGTGGGAACTGCCCAGTGGTGATCTGTGCATTCCCAGGGGTCTGAATATTCACTGCGGATCTCTGAGAAGCTGCAGGTGAAGCCTGGAAAGAGGCTGGGGCTAGTTTTAGAACACTCCACCGCGAGGCAGCAATGGCTCTAAAATCCAAACGAGTAAGTCATACTGATTTCAGAAGCAAAATCAAGACTAGGGAAAGTGGACAAAACTATTTTGGTCATTTAAAAAGAAAACAAGGGTCATGAGGTGACCCTGCCCGTCTGAGCATTTGCTGCCAATCACGGCAACCTGTGTTCAATCAAACCCGGGCGCCCACAGTAGAAGAGCTCCGACTCCCGAACGTTGTTCTCTGACCTCCACACGTGTTCTGTGGCACACACACACACACACACACACAGATACACACACACGCACACACTATTTTAAAGGAAACAGAAGTCAGGCGTGATGGTGCAGGCATATAATCTTAGCACACAGAAAGTCAAGACGGATGAGTCAAGATGATCAGGAATTCCAGGCCAACCTGAGCTACATAGTGAAGTCAAGAAAACAGCAGCAGGAAATGGGCTCCCGTGAAGCAGCAAGTCCCTAATATGGTGCCTAATGTGAGGGTCAGGGCACAATTAAAAACACAGAGACTTCCACCTCAGGGATACTTGTCATAATCCACAGACCCAGGCCAGGCCGAGCCACTGAAGCACTGTGTTTTAAGGTTTATTGTTATTTTTAAATATTAAAAGTTTGTGAGATCTCTCCCCTTTTTTTTTGTTTTTGTTTGTTTGTCTGTCTGTTTTTCGAGACAGGGTCTCTCTGTGTTGCCCTGGCTGTTCTGGAACTCGCTCTGCAGACCAGGTTGGCTTTGAGTACACAGAGATCCACCTGCCTCTGCCTCCTGATCTTTCTCCATTTTTAAGTGAACTTTTTTTTCTTTTTTTCTTTTCGAGACAGGGTTTCTCTATGGTACAGTCCTAGTTGTCCTGGAACTAGCTCTTGTAGACCAGGCTGGTCTCGAACTCAGAGATCTACCTGCCTCTGCCTCCCTAGTGCTGGGATTAAAGGTGTGTGCCATCACTGCCCAACTTTAAGTGAACTTTTAAAATTGGCATCTATCTTATGTAAACCCCCTCCCCTGTTCCCCTGATTTTGAGACAGTCTCACGTAGTCCAGGGTAGCCTCTAACTTTTTATTTTTCTTGAACTTGTGTGTGTGTGTGTGTGTGTGTGTGTGGTGTTATTGTTGTTGTTTTTGAGACAGGGTCTTATTATGTAGCCACGGCTGGCCTGGAACTCAAAGAGATCCTCTTGCCTCTGCCTTCTGAGTACTGAGATTAAAGTTGTACATGCACAGTTGGCCTGTTTTGTTTTTTGAGACAGGGTCTCACTTAACTCGGGTCAATCTTAAATTGCTACTTCTCCTGCCTGGGTCCCAAGAGTTGGGATTGCTGGCACGCCCCACCCTGCCCAGCTCAGCTCAGAATCTGGAAACATTCTCCTGAGCCCTGTGTCTTTTAAAGCAGCAGAACTTTTTCCAAAACAAAAAGCCCCACCTTGGAAATGCAGTAGAAAAGAGGGAAGCTAGAGTTTTGCTTTTCTTTGCTCCTGTTGCTTTGAGACCCTGTGTTTTTGGGGACCTTTCTTTAAGGAGTGAGAGCAACAGAAATGAGCCTCCATCTGAAAGACACAGAAAAGAAAGATATAGTTCTGACCTCGACTTTGCAACAATTTGCTGAGCATCTCAGGGGGCAGGGACTTTGGAGTCTCTGGGTCTGTTTCCTCCCCTGTAAATTGTTGTTAGTACAAATACTAGATGTAGGCTTGTGGAGGGGGCTAAGGAAACGGCACTGGGTGTAGGTGGGAGGATGACTTTGCACAAATGGAAGACCTGGAAAGCTGGCTCGTGCAAGACATCAAGTCCCTATTCCACAGCTCATCACTGTGGCCACATAACGTCCTGTTGGGAAGAGGCATTTGTGCTGTAACCTGGATCTGACATGTGCGCATCGAAAGCTCACATGTTGTGGGCTTGCTTACCAGTGCCGTAGGAAGGTAGTGGATCCCTTGGGGGGCAGGGAGCTTCACCGAAGGAGGTGAGGTCACTGGGGATATGTCTTTGAAGGGAATAGCAGGACCTTGGCCCTCTTTCTCATCTTTTGTTTCCTGGCTTCCAGGGAGAGAGCGTGCTGCGCTGTGAGTTCAAGGCCATCCTGCTCTACGTAGTGAGTTCCAGGACAGCCAAAGATAAGTAGAAAGAGATCATCTCTTAAAATTAATTAATTATTAATTAATTAATTTAGAATTATGGCACATGATAAAAAGCTACACAAGCTTGTCCAAATAAGGTCAGGCATTCAAAAGGTACCAAAGTAGAAGTTTCTGTTGCCCTTGGATGGTCTGTTCCTGGGTGGTGCCTGAGTGGTCTCTGCTGAGCCTGTTCGAGGCTGGTCCCTACAGTTTCCTCCCTCCAAACCTGCCGCCTGCCGCCACCACACCTTTCTGAGTTTACAGAGTCACACAAGCATGAACATAATGTGTAAGTTAGGAAGTGTCTTAAAATATTGATGTGTAAAGTGTGTGTGCCTGAGTGTATGTATATGTACCATGTGTGTGCAGTCAGAGGACTGCATGGATCCTGGAGTTACAGACGGTTGTGAGCTGCCATCTGGGTGCTGGGAACCGAGCTGGCATTCTCTCAAGAGTTCAGGCACAGGAAGCACTCTTAACTGCCGAGCTATCACCTCAGTTAGGAGCCTTTGTTTTTACTGTTTATGGAGGCAGATTTTTCATTTCTGTTTTTCAGTCTCTGTTGTTGCTGTTGCTTGGCTTCTGGGTTTGCTTTTGAGACTGGTCTCAAATTCACTAACACAGCCGGGTGATCTTGGGTTCCTAATCTTCCTGCCTCAGGTGCTGGGATGACAGGCAGTGCTCCAGCACCTGACTGGTGCCCTTTTTGTCTTTTCTGATGCCATGGCTGTATTTATTGTGTCCAGCGGCTCATGTCTTTATTATCCCACTTTGTAGCTGTGCCATTGTTTGCTCCTGTATTTCCCTACTGATGGACACTCGGATCTTTACAGTAATTTGCAATTAGAACAATACTCCAAGAACACCATTGATTTACATGTTTGTACTCATGGATCCTGCTTCCATAGGGTACAACCGGGATGTTCAATGCGCACACTCCCAGTGCCCAGGGCATGACCACCACGCCATCCTGCTCCGTGAGAGTGCAATTCCTCCCTTCCTAGCCTCACCCCCAAGCTCACAGCCCTCTGCAGTGCTCAGACCTACGTCCATCAAAAGCCACACCACCTGCTCAGCAGCAAGAATAGGACTAACTGCTGGAGCTGATTCAAGGCCATCTTGGTTTGTGCTGTTGACTGAGCACAAGATTCCACCAATAGAGAGAAATATATGATTGTATCTTGGTACAGACACAAGGCGGGATAACAGGTGATACCTCTCAACATCTTAAGCTTTGCTTAGATGGCACATGCCTATCGTCTCTGCACTGGGGGACTAAGACAGGAGGGTTGCAGCGAGATCACAGTCAGCAAGACTCCATCCCAAATAATAAATATAAAATTAGTTCTAAAACAAACATCATTTTTATTTTTGTTAAAAAAAAACTATCTTTCATGAGAAAAAAAGTTCTACATTTGAAGCCATACAAACTACCAAGTATTTTTGTTTGAGTTCCCTATCTTATCTATGATACTTAAATGGCTTCTGGAAAATAATCTAAGTACAAAAAAAAAAAAAAAAACACCAAAACCAAAAAACCAACTTTTAAGATTTAACAGCAAGCAAACACTTCAACTACAAAGGGTGTGGCAGGCTGCATTCCTGGCTGGAGGCTCCACAGGAGTGAGTGGCTGGTTACCGTTTCTATCAGCTTCTAGAAACTGCCACGCTTTAACTCGTATCCCCTTGTAGCCTTCTCTCATCTCATTGTGCTGACCCAACTCTTGAGCCTCCCTCTTCAGTACCAAAGAACACATTTTGTTTGTGTGGGATCCTCCCACGTGGCCAAGATAGCCTTGTTACTTCATGGTTACATGATTAGCATTTCTTCCCAAACCTCCTCAGAGCTGTGTGTGTTGTTGTGCCTGTAATCCCGAACTCAGGAGGCAGAGGTAAAGAATCAAGAGTTAAAGACCCAGCCTGGGCCAAAGAGTGAGTCCCAGTCTCAAAAAGAAGGCTCCCAGGTTTGAAGACTCCAGTCCTCCGAGAGCTGTCAAAACTGTTGCTTTTAGGCCTGTGTTGTCTTGAGGCCTCACATCATGGTGGAACAAAACCACCTGTCAGGAGGTGTAACAGGGGATAAAGAAAAGCCCAGATCCCATGAGGCCTTTCAAAAACAGGTCCTCGGGGACCCAAGAGCGCTGCCCTGAGGAGCGAGCTTCTACCACCTGGGCCTTTGGGGAGCTGCTTGAGATGAAACACATGGCCTCACTTACCCAGACGGTCATTCACCAGGGCCTAGGGTTCTCCGCATCATCTATATAGGGAAATGTGTTCTACCGAAAGTCAGGTTTTACTGCAGTCTGCCTCACTTGTGATGAATGATCTCGTGTCCAGAGTGTAAGTTGGCCTTATTGTTTTGAAGGCTGCCTGCTGTGGATGGCTATGGCTGCTAGGATGTGCCCCTCAGCCCCTCCTGTTAGCATTTGAGGTGCTTCTAACTGCACATGTGCTGAATGGGGGCATCTGGGTGGGAGCGCGGGGAGGGCCGTAGGCCTCTATGTCTCCCACTGTGCCTGCCTTTTCAAGTGTCACGACCTCAGGAATGGGGACCTGGCAAGACACAATGACCCTTTTCTATTCCTTGGAACAAGTGGTTTCCTCTAAGGAAGGTACTTTTCCGGAAAACATGTTATTTCAAGGCCTCTTGATTCCAGAATGCAGCAAGTCCCACAGAGAAACCCCGCCAGGTTTCAGAGCCAGGGACTGTGGAGAGAGGCCACAGTGGGGGTGCCCTTCCCCCTGTCTCCTACAGCTACAGACTAGGATCTCCATCTTTCATCTTGCAATAAGCTAGGTGGGCTTCTCATCCCTGCACCCCAGCACATTATGGTAGAGGCCCAGGACCCACACAGCTCATTTGTCCTGCCACTCGCTCATCTAGGGCTGGAGCTGACCAGGAAGCCCCCAAGGCAGGAGGGAAAATTGGACCTGCAGATGCAAGATGCAATTAATCTGACCAGGGGCTTCACACTTGAGTGGACTGAAGTCTGTTCTTCCAGGGTCCCAGACCTCATGGGGTGGGGGGGTCGGGGAGGTCCCTCAAGGGATGCCCTTGGCTCAGGAACTGCCAAGAGAGATTGCAGGTGGCAAAGGCCTTATCTTCAAAGCAGACGTGCAACCAGGGATGGGTGTGTAAGATTTGCTTAGGTAAGCCTGAAGAGCCTGGTCCCCCAGTTTCCGTAACTCCTGAAGATGTGAACAGGGTCCTGCTGAGGTGACACACGTGTTAGAAGCAGCCCAGCCTTGCTCCGGAGGAGTTTCTACTGGCCCGAAGCACTCACACACAGCAGCTGGGTACCCCAGTCGGTGCGATGGAGGTCATGGGCTGCCCTGGGCACTGACAATATACGGTGAGAACATGGTGCCTGTCGCAGTGGGAGACTCCGTGGAAACTGGCCGTAGCTCCAGAGCAAGTGGAAAATGTACCAGATTTGGAACTGGGAGGGCCGGGTGCCAGGGTGGCTCTGGCCCAGATTCCTAGGCTGGCCTGGAGCAGCTGCTGCCCTCCCTCACCACCGCCAGCAAACCATTCCCCACTTTGCTGGTATTCCAGGGCCCATTCCGTCTTGTCCTTATACTGCTACCTTCCTCTCTTGGGGACAGTGGGTAGAAGACAGCCTTTGGCAGTAAGAGGGCTCCCAGCCGGCTGTTGCTGGGCCTCTCCTGCTCACACAACAGGCTGCAGCGGGAAACATGGCTCACCACATCCCTCACGCACCATTCGAATATCACACATACCAGACACATCCAACACAGCACACAAACACCGCACCACCCACAGCCAAACTGCACACACACCAAACACACCAGACACACACAATACACACACTCATACCACATATACGAAATATACTCTGTATACACACACCACATACACTCAAAAACATACTACCCTTCAGTCTCACATACCACACATCACATGTCGTACACATACTACATGTGTTAGCTAGTTTTATGTCATCATGACACAAGCTAGAGAAAGCTGAGAGAAAGGAACCACAGTTGAGAAAATGCCTCCATAAAATCAAGCTGTAGACAAGCCTGTAGGGCATTTTTTGAGATTAGTGATTGATGTGGGAGGAGTCAGCCCACTGTGGGTGGTGCCATCCCTGGGCTGGTGGTCCTGGGTTCTATAAGAAAGCAGACTGAGCAAGCCATGAGGAGAAAGCCAGTAAGCAGCACCCTCCATGGCCTCTGCAGCAGCTCCTGCCTCCAGCTTCCTGCCCTGTTTGAGTTCCTGTCCTGACTTCCTTTGATGATGAACTGTGATGTGGAAGTGTAAGCCAAACAGACCCTTTCCTCCCAAGTTGCTTTGGTCATGGTGTTTCATCACAGCAATGGAAGCCATAACTAAGACACCACATGTACTACACAGGTACTGTACACATTACACATACCACTTATCATGAACCATATACATGCCACACATCAGACACATGCAACACACCATCTATACACATGCACATACACAAACCATGCACACATCACAGCCTAAAAAATGGCCGTTCACTCACCAATGCCATTGTCGACCCTTATGTGGCAAAATTCAGGGACCTCTCTCTAGTCTCTCTTCCGACAGCCTCCTGCTGTCTTTAGCCAGCTCCCCAGCCTCTCAGACCCATCCTGTCCCCATGGGGTTACCAGATAGAATGCCCCTAACTTAACACTTAACCTTACATAGCCAATAGAGGTTTCAGTGTGCATTCCAAATATCTCATGAAATACATTTATACTAGAAATTACTTACCATCTACGTGAATCTCCAGCTTATCTGTAAGTATAATGTTTTTATTCATTAAGACTGGCAACCCCACTCCCTAGATTCTCATTCTGTGTCCTCCCCACTTTCCTGACCCTGCTAGCTGTACCCCTCAGCCCTTTCTTTTGTTAGCTGGCCCCACAGAGGACAGCCATCACTTTTCGAAGTGACATCATCTCCCTGCCCTCAGACGGACTGCCACAGTCCTCTGAGAGCCTGGGGTCCATGTCCTGCCTCGAGAGCCCCCTCCCCACCGCAACAGCAGCAGGCGGCCCTGCCCCCATTCACGCCTGGACCCTACACCGGCCTAGCCCGAACAAACAAGGCGGCCTGGGTAGTATGCTTAGCATCGATTGCCTGGAAATACACCTCCTTTAGGAGGTGACTGGTGTCTAGTCTCACCTCCTTCGGGCCAGGCCAAGTTGTTGTTTCTCTGCCCTACAGGTTCCCTACACCAGCACCTTCCTGGATCTGCTCACTGGTCTCTTCTCCTCTCCAGTCCAGTTCAGGGATTCCTCCTCTCGAATTTCCCTGGGATCCCCACCGCCATCCCCGGGCACCCAAAGCTTGTTGTTCCCACTCAGTTAGTGTGGAGACTCGGTCTGCCTGACTCCCACCTTCTCTGAGCACAGAGTTCTGTCCACCCTCACTGAAGGGTAAAGGAATGAATGAATAAAACACGGGTGATTGTAGAAAAAGGACTCGGCATGTGATTGGGTGAGAGGTGGATCGTGTCATAGCTAGGTATCTATTGCTGGGATCAAACACCATAACCAAGAGCCACTTGGGAAGGGTCCCCCTCCCTCCCTGACACAGGCTCCTGTGTTCATGTGCTTCGTTGCACCTGGGGACCCCACCTCCAAGTAGTCCAGGTGTCCCTGGGGAGAGGACTCTGCAGAGTTCCTGTGGACCTTCAAGAAAGGTCTGTTGAGCCCGCCTGGGGCAGAGCTGTGCCCTGGTGAAGCCAGACCACTGGCGAGCAGTCCCTCAGAGGGAGCTAAGGCTGACTCAGCTTGACTTCCTCCTCCACCCAGGCCCACTTCCACCTTTCCACCTCACCCATCTCAACACTACACTGACTTCAGCCTCCAGGGAGTCCCCTTGCTTAGTCCCCAGGATCCCCTGCCGTCTTTCTGGCCTATCTATAAAAGCCCTAGTCCGGGACTTGGCATTCAGAGTGATGAGGACATGTTTCCAGGAGCTCCTGTGACCTCCCAGATTCACCCCTCCCCCACCCCATCTAGCAGCCTGGCTCCCTTCCTCCATCCCTTCCTCCATCCCTTCCTCCATCCCTTCTTTGCACATCTCCACATCTCTCCAGACCCAAGCCTGTCGTTCTCAGTCCTTCCTATGGCAGCCACGTCTGGACACCCCTGCATCCCAGAGCCCCCTTGTTCAATCTGGTCCCCTTCGACAAAGTCTTAAGAGAGTCCCCTGTTGAGGGCTAGGTGCAGATACACCATCCAGGAGGCCCATGGCTTCACACTCTACAGATTCTAGTCTTTAAATAGGAGATGGGATCTATTTCGTGATCATAGAGAGAGCAGATTTTTCTATTAATAAGAAACAAATGTCCTTTTATTTGTGGTTTAAAAAAAAACCCAGCAACTTCTTCCCATGTGCTGAAATGTAGCAACATTTAACTTTTTTGGAATTATCTTTCAGTTCACGATGTTTCTATCATTCCTAAGTGACGCAAATCGCTCACGTCTGCTAAGAATAGATGCGGTCTGTCGGACTATAGCAATAAAGCAAGTCTTGTTCAAAACGTGTTTAAAGTCTTCTCAGTGGCCTTCCTGGTAATGAAACAAACACCTTGTGCTTTCTGTGGCTCTTTTTCTATTCTGCTTCCTTTTGTGGTTTTCCAAAGCAGATTTGGAAAGACCCATAAAAGGATATACATTTGCAATTATAAAATAAGTCACTTGTTCCCAGAAAACAGCTCTCTGGTGTCAGAATTTCAGGGCTGATTAAGGAGCAAGTCTCAGGGTTGGGCGGCACAGGGCATCCAAAAATACAAACAAACAAGAAGTAGTTCATCAAAATGTCCACTTGGGGGCGCTGGTTCCTTGGGTGGCAAGTAGACTTTGTCTCAGGCATCCTGCAGACAGGGTGCTAAACTAACCTGGAGTGAGGTTCCATAGCTGGCTGGAGCCACCCCACCATAGAATGCCACACAGTGTCTGTCCACATCTCCTCAGGCTCCTCAGCCCCATTGTGGTGAGTAGGGCCCAGCTTAGAGGTAACTCACACCTGATCCCAACACGTTCAGCTTCCCCAGGACACAGGGCAGAGCCAGCAGAAAGGGAAGAAGGCAAGAAGTTTATGGAACATGGAAAGACAAATATGGAGGCCTGGGAGGAGCGAGACACCAGACAACGCTTGCTGAAGGGATAGGCGGGCCTGACCCACTAGCAGCTGAGGGGCCGCCAGCCTCACACGACAGTCCAGAAGTTCTGGGCTCTCGGCAGGGGCCGGGCTTGGAGACCACGCCCTGTGAAGAGCGAGGCTTCCTGGTGAAAAGTGGCCACGGTGAAGCTGCTCCTGGGCCCTCTCTCTGGGTCTTGGGTCTTCGGGTCGTAGCTGAAGTAGCAGAGGACGCAGGTGATGGCCACGGTGACAACAAAGAGCACAGCCACCATCCCGATCACTGCCGTCTCCATGGTTTCCGAGTGGCGCTTGTCTTAGTGGGTGGTCTCTGAGACTCAGGGTCCCAAAGAAACTCACAGGGGCTCTATGCTGGGTGCCTGTAGCTCCTCCGGCTTCTAAGACACTGGTCTGAGGCCTTGGATTGTGCCATCCTAGGCCACGAACCCTTCTGCTGGAACCAGACAATCTTTGTCTAGTTTTCAACCTCGGGTCTGACCTCCAAGAGATGGATGTGGTCAACCCAACCAGCGGCTTCTTGAAGCACCATCAGGGAAAGATGTAAGCCATGATTCCCTGGACATGGAGGGGGCAAGGGAAGGAAGGAGGAGCAGAAGATGCTGAGAGAGATGCCAGGCCAGCCCTGGCCCATTAGCAAGGCCTCAGGACTTCAAGAGTGACTGATTAAATTAAAACAAACAAACAAACAAAGCAGCTACTGTATAAACTGAGAGAAACAAAGGCCTCCACCTTGGTGGATCCAGGAGGATCTTGGCTCCAGTGGGGGAAGGACCCAGGGCCAGCCTTCCAATTGGCCTCTCTGCGGCCCTTCCAGCCCCTGGACCTGGACTGAGAGGCTGGTGTGGAGAAAGATACACGCCTGTCCAAAGCATAGTGGAGGGGAGGGGAGGCAGCACACACACAGGTCATTATGGACGCCCGGGCCCTCCAGTGGGGGAGATGGGAGAGAGAGCAGGCTGTACTTGGCTCCACTTTGTGGCGTGGGCAGGGTTGGAAAGTGTGGTGTGGACAGGGAAGGACTTCCTCCAGCCCCTTCAGTGACGCATCGTGGGACCCTTTCACTTTTCTAAACACCCTCATGGGGCCCCCTCTTTACTGCCACCCAGGGCCCACAATTCTGGCCCACAGCACACTGGGTGCGGTGAAGACTTACCCTGGCTCAGAGGCGTGCCAACTCTGACTGTACCTTGTGCGCCAGACTCTTTGTCTGGCGACCACCCCAGGTGGCCATGGACTCTCTTCCCCCAAGCCTGCTGTGGTTTCTGTTGGTGCTGCCTGGAGCTTGGCGGGGGTGTCTGTGCAGCTGTGAGTACTTCCTGTATCCCTTCCTCCAATTGTGATTGAAGGCCTGTGACCCGTAGCCACCACCTCCTCAGCTAGAGCACTCAGCCCGCCCCACCGCGCATGCGCTTGCGGGATCATTCCTTAACTGCCCCTGAAGAGGTGTCAGGAGGGAGCCCAGCCCAGCCCACTCAAACCGGGCGCCTCCTGAGACTGTACCACATCCGGCAAGGAATCGGTGTTATCGGCCTGCCCTTTGCCCATATTATGGAAAATGGAGCCTTCCAGAAACTGGACACTACCGGGCTGGTCTCATAAACACTGGTCCCACAGCCCTGTGCCGTGATTGGCACCTCCATTGGCACAGGTATAGCCACAGAGTAGGTAGCCTGGCCAGGTCTGTTGCCAGTTAGTGAGGATAAGAATGAACCAAAGGACAGAGCATGGGTTCCCTTCCTGTATTCCAGCTAGCTCTTCACAGGGACCATTCAGAGTGACCACCTGACCACCACGTGCCTGATCAGGCACCGAGGCCCCCAGCACCGCCCAGAAGGGAATGATCTGGGCCCAAGGTCATACAGTCAGGAACTTGCCCAGTTTCTCCCGGGTCCAAGAGAACTTTAGTAACAGTGTAGGCAAACCGCTCAGTACAGAGGAGAGCCAACAATGCATGGTCCTGTTCTAGCCCAGCCCCTTTCTGAGATGCTCCGACAATCTGGGCTCATCCTCCGGGTACACGGAGTCACTTGACAATATTCATCTTAATTGGGGCAACCAGAATTAGAGAGATGTAAACAGGACCACACACATGGAGGTTTCTGAACCCTCAGCAACCCCTCGAGGGGCTGGGAGATGAGTCCCAGAGGTCGTTGCGAGGTTCATGGTTTATCTTGCTTCTCTTTTGCCGGTTCTTTGAGTCTGCCTGGGAGAAGGGCCTGGTATTCATCAGGAATACAGGACACTTGTCCAGTCCTGTTACCTTCTACCTAAACCTCTCCCTCTTTCCCATCTTGACTTAAAGGCATAGTCTGCGGGAAGCTACGGAAGTGGACAGGTCCACATGAGGCAGAATGCAGGAGACTGTGAATAGAGAGAGGCGGGAGCTGGGGCTGGGCTGGGCTACTCGTGGAGCTGACAGATGGCAGTCAATCCGTCAGACCTCTCATCTACTTTCCCATCACAGAAATCTAGTGTGGCTGTCATTGTCCCTGGTCACTCCTCCTCTAGTCCTCAAAGGGAGTCCACTGGGAAAGGCAAGGAAAAGGGACATTCTATTCCAGTGAGTCACTGACTGTCTGGCCAGCTCCCTTCCCCATGAGCCTTGGCCTGCTTCTCCCGCATTCCCAGGCTTAGCCTGGGATGAGATCTCCTTCTCCTTCATGGACTCAACCTTGTGTGCCTATTGACTTTGGTAGAAGTCTCCACTATCCGTGTCATTTTAAGGAAAGGGAAACTGAGGTCCAGGCCAGGCAAGCATTCTCTTAAGGCCGCCCAGCACTCTAAGTGATTTAAATAACTCTGTTCCCTCCTATCAGACGCTACTGTGAATCCACTAACAAGCTGGCTGGAAACTCAAGGTCAGGAGCAGAATCCCTACGCAGTCCCCAAAGAAACACTGAACCAGTGCCGCCAGGGGGTGGCGCCTGCCCTGGACCAGGCTGGAAGGTGCACTGAGTGCTCAGGAGACCAGTCTGTGTGATCTCAACTGTCCTTTCTCCAAAGCCCTGGATGTCCACACTGAACATTTCCTTGTACCTTAGGCAGGGACCACCTATTTCTCCCCATGCTACGGGCAGCTCCCAGGCCCTGCTTCTCATCCCAGAAGAGTTCCCAGGGCTCTGTCACAGGGCCCTAGCGGGCTCCCTCCTCCCAGTGTGCTACAATTAAGAACCATTTCACTAAACAAACAAACAAACAAATAAATAAATACATGCTTTCTGGTGGCTTTTATTTCTTATAGCCAAGCAACACTGAATGTTTGGATGAACAATGTATGGGCCAGGCTGTCCCACTTGAAGGACATCCCACATTCTGCCCCTTGAAGGACATCCCAGGGCCTTCCCACTCAGACGAGCACTTCGTATCCACTGGGGCACTGGTTCTACCAGACACCCTTGTTACTTCCGGGGTCACCAGGAATTGAAGTCACAAGGTAGGGTGTCCAGCCAGCCCTGCTCCAAGCCCAAGCCCTGCAGTGGTTCTCAGGTCTCTGTTGCACAGTTCAAGAAGGGCTCACATACAAATGAAACCCAAGCCAAACTCAGCCCCCCCCCCCCCCCCCCCGTATACCCCAAAGACACAGCCTCTTCTATGGAGACAACAGGGTTCACTCATTTCCGTGCTGGGTGGAGGGCAGGGCCAGGTAGGTACCATCCATTGGCCTCAGTGGCGGGCTCCGCGAGCATGGTGGTGGTGGTGGTGGAGACGATGGGGAGAACGGTGATGCTGGCGGTGGAGGTGCTGGCGGTGGTGATGAAAGCCTACACTGGTCACCCCAGACACATGGCCACGGTGATGGTGAGAGACTCCCAGGAGACCCAGGCGCCGGCCATGGAAGAGTCGAGGCCGGGTTTGCCGGACTCGGTTTCTCTCCACGTCATGCTCCCGTGATCTGTGGAAAAGACAGACGGCCAACAGCATAACCAGCATTAAGAGAGCCAGCACAATGCCTGTGATCCAGCCCACGAGGGTTGTGTTCCCCAGAAGGCCTAACATCTGGAAGCCAGAGGGTCCCCCTTCACTCGGTGGCTCCCTTTAGCAGCCTCTGCTCGGCCCTCACAGTCCCTGAAGTTAAGGTTCTCTCGGCTCTCGCAGGCTGGAGAGCAGCCAGGGAATGTGGGAGAGGCCTGTTTGGACTAGCTTCTCAACCCAGAGCAAGGCCAGAGGCTGTTTGAGGGGAGGCCCTGCAGGAAGAGTGGGTGGAGGCTGAGGAGCTGTGGGACTGACTCGCTTGAGGGAAGGGCCCTGACTTTAGGGATAAGAGGTCAAGATCTCCAGGCAGAGGGAGGGCCCTCCTCTGGCCTTCTACAGAGATTAAAGGTGTAGGGTTTGCACCCACACAACTCCCATGCTCTGTGACAGCAGCCTGCAGTGTCCTCCATAGTGAAGGGTCAGAGGCTGTCAGTGAGTCACCCCAAGACCTGTGAACCTCAGTCGGGATGGCTGGAGCCGCAGTCCACTACCCAAGGAGGCCCTTGCTTCTCCTGCTGGGTCTAGGAGGCCAGAGCGCTGGGTGTCAGTGTTGGGTCAATGGGAAGCAGAAGACAGCCACTTGACGTCACACAGGCCAGCCTCTGGGCTCCCAGATCAACACTCTCAATGGCTGTCAGTCTCCTTGTTCTCTCATTGTCCCTGCCACAGAGCTCAGGCCATTCCTTCCTGGCTGGGGACTCAGACCGTGATCGAGTGTCTTCAACAATCTCATTACTGACTCTGAAACTCCCAGCCCCCGGTCATCACAAATGAGGCTCATATTCTCCCGAAGCATCCCTGTCATCTCAAGCTGACTGGGATCTCTAATGTATCGGGGATGCTCCCCACAGCCCCAGCCCTATGTCCTGGACCCTCAGGGGTCCTTCATTCCCTTCCTCCTAGCTCCTTCTGGTAAGTGCTAAGCTCCTGCCAGGAGTGTTTACCTCAGTCCCAGGCTGGCTCTCAAGCTCCACCCTGTGAAGTTGGGCCCATTGTTTCCTCTGTGAGGTCCCATGGCAGAGGAGACCTCTAGGTTACTTCCACTCTATTCCCAACCGTGGCTGCTTTCTCTGATACCTTCAGTAAAAACCTGCAGCAGCTCAAAGGGCGAAATATCACCTTTGGCCAAGTTGATCTCGGGAGTAGCAGGTCTCATGACCCCGGAGGTGTCGCCAGCCCTCTGGAGCCATCACTTGAAGTTTTAATGAGGCTTGAGTGCAGAACTCCTCCTGTAGACTTCCGGGGCTCTGGAGCCAGCTGTCTTCCCTAGAGGGAAAGCGATGAGAAAGCCTGCTGGGAGCTGTGGGGAGGAGGGAGAGGAAGAGGGATTGCAGAAGAGAAGGCTAGATAGAGAACCTCTCTCTGGGACTTCTCCAAGGAGATGCCCACTCCACACAAGCCAGGGGCTGCAGTGTGCAGATCTGAAGACCTTCAGTCGTTCCTAATGGTCCCTGGGAATCATCCTCCTCCACCCCCCCACTCCCGCCAGCACATCCTAGGGAAACTGAGGCCAGAGAAGGGAAGAAACTTGCCCGTGTCTCTCACCTTTGGGGGTTAGTGTCTACCACAAGCAATCAATAGCGCTTTAGTGGCCGTGGGGAGAGCTGTCCAGGGTGGAGGACACTTCCTGCTGCTGGGACCTCCACAGACGACAGCAGATGGTGCACAGTAAGGGTGAGCACGAGGGGCCAGGGATTGAGAGACCAGACACACGCAGGGCATATTTAGTTTATGAGGTACGCATTTTCTCTCTGCTTGGATAAAAGCTAGGATCTTATTAGCTGCTCTGGGTACTTAGAGGCTGCAGTCTGCGGTCTCCGGGGCTTCAGAAGTAACTCATGTCCCCTGTGGGATAGAGCGACTGGTTATGACGGCATAGCCCCGGCCTCAGCAAAGCTGGCCTGTGGCTCTGTCATTGTATTTCCCCCTGCAGCTGACTCTTTCTTCTGCAGTACGCCACAGGCACCTTTCTTTGGCAGGGCTTTCAGACCTACCAGCTGGTGTGCAAGACTTCAGAAGTTCTCGCTATCTCCCGTCAGTCCCATGCTTTCCAGGGTGTCTCAACTCGGCGACACTTTGCATGCACAAGTACACTTTAAAGCCAGTGTCATCCTGTGGGAACTCAGGAGCATCTTACTTGTCTTATGTAATTGTTCATACATGTTCCACACAAGGCTGTGGGTGGTTCTTGGTTGGCCCGCAAGAACAACCACATTGTTTTCACTAATTGGTGGCACCACCTAGTGGTGGCAGTGAATAAATCGCTTTTGTAGCCGGACCCATCAAAAATTTCTATTATCCTTGTTTTTGTTTGTAGACCATAATTAACAGCGGTGCATTTAACTAGCTCATCATCCTAAGTTATCAATAACATGACCAAAGAATTAAGCATGGGAAAATAGTATCCCACAGTAGAAGTCAGTAATCACAGCTTTGGCCCTGGTAAGTTCCAAGGACATTCCTGGGAAGGTACGTCCCAGTAGGGCTGTCCAAAAACTGTACAAGAGACAGCCAGGCAGAAGAAAAGCCCAGAGGTGGGCTGCGGCAACAAGAAGCTGGGTGACCTTGACAACTGAGAGCATCTGTCCCAGAGAATCCAGCCAGGGCTCCAGGCACCCTGTCCTTACACAGAATTGCAGGGAGAGTGGCCAATAGTTCCTAACCTGGACACTCAGGTCAGTTAGAGAAAGGAGACACACTGCCAGTGAGCTGAGTGTTGCCAGGGTGGGCCTAGAAAACAAAACCACAGGTGAGCCGAGGGGAGGGGTCTCCAATGCCTCAGAGGCAACACACTTGGAAAAGTTCTACTTAAATATTTATAGATCCTAATCCCACGCCAGCCAAAACCAGAGTCCCTCCATTCAGTGAGTGCGAAAAGAAGAATCGGTAGAGAAGCGACTGTATCCCAACCAAGGTCACTGGGCTCCACGAGGAGAAACAGTAAAAATTCCCTCGTCTGTGCTCTACACACAAGGTCAATCTGTGCAACCAGGGTTTTTCTAATTTTACATATTTGCTGCTGCTGCTGCTGGTGTGTGTGTGTGTGTGTGTGTGTGTGTGTGTGTGTATGTGTGTGTGTTAGAGGACAGTTTGCACGAGTCCAGTTTCTCCTCCTACCATGCAGGTCCTGACCCACACTAGATCCTCAGGCTTGGGAGTGAGCAACATCACCCAGCTGAGCCATCTCACCAGCCCGGGATGTTTATTTTTAATTAAGAACTCAACCCAGAACATTCTTTATAACTCAGAAAAAGATGGCATTACAAGACGAGAGAAGGAGAAGGAAGGTCTGGAAATCAAACCTGCTTCTTCCTTTTTGGTTATTTGAGACTTCCTTTCCCCTTCTACTCCAGGCTGGCCTGAGACACACGACATGGCCTAAGCTGGCTTCAGACTACCATCCTACAGCACCGGCCTTCCAAGTCCTGGATGACACACACCACCATGCCCAGAACTCAACTATATTTCTGTAACTAATACTTTAAATAAGAGAACAGAGCCTACGGACAAATCAACATTAAAGAAGCAAAGGAAATGGAGTCAGTGAGATGTCTTGGTGAATGAAGATGCTTCACCCCCAAATCTGGTGACCTGAGTTCCGTCCCCAGGACTCACATGGTAGAAGGAGAGCACTGATCTGTTGAAGTTGTCCTCTCATCTCTACACACATGCGCCATAGATGTAATAACATTATTAATGTATAATATATGAATAAAGAAAATGTAATAAAAACCACTTAAAAGAAATAAAGACAATCTCCTAACCTGATGAAGTAAGTCTTCTAATCAAAAATATGCTGAGTATGTTTAAAGAGGCCAAGCCACATAAGAAGGACCAATGAGATCTTAACGTCACCAGAGTAATAATATTAATTTTCAAGGCAACAAGGTAAGACCAGCATAGGAAAACATTGACAGTTTAATTTAAAACTAAATACAGTCTACCAAACAACCCAATTTACATAGATGAGTAGAGGATATGCCTGCCCCAATCCTGCATATTATATTCTAGCAGCCTTTTTTATAACTGCCAAAAATCTAGAGGTGGTCAAGGCGCCCTTCAGTGAGTTAGTGCCCAGCAAACACCGGGGCAGTGAGACAGTGTGACGCTGTGCACGGTGAAAGAGAAACGAGTTATCAGCTCAGGAACCGATAGACACAAAGCACACACCTTTCGCTAAGTAAAAGAAGCCAATATGAAAAGACTGCACACCATGAGGACCCAGTTCTACGACACTGGGAAATGTAAAACTACAGAGAACTAAACAAGAATGAGTGTTGAGGGGCTGGAGAGATGGCTCAGAGGTTAAGAGCATTGCCTGCTCTTCCAAAGGTCCTGAGTTCAATTCCCAGCAACCACATGGTGGCTCACAACCATCTGTAATGGGGTCTGGTGCCCTCTTCTGGCCTGCAGGCATACACACAGACAGAATATTGTATACATAATAAATAAATAAATATTTAAAAAAGAATGAGTGTTGAGCTAGGAGAAAGAAGGGAGGAAAATGGAGCACAGAAACACAAAGCAGGGTGTGTATTTTTAAGACACTGTAATGGTGACTACATGACATCATACAGTTCTTAAAATCTATAGCATATGCCACCAAGAGAGAGCCCTAATGTCGCCACAACTTTGAGTGGCAATGTGTCGACCGCAGGCTCATCCATTAACAAAGGCACTGACATAGTGCGTGAGGTCGATGGTGGGGAAGGCTGAGCATGTAAGGTTCAAAGGGAGAGGGGAATTTTGTTTCTTCCAGTAAACTTTTCTGTAGTCCTCACACCACTGCTCTAAGACTGGCCTTAATAGGAGAGAGACAGGAAGCCCTAAATGGCTTAAATACAGAGAAAGAGGCATTCGTGATTCATGGGTCTTGATTTTGTTGTACTGTAGCCTTGGGTGGCCCCGAATTTGTGACAATCCTCCTGCTTCAGGCTTCCAGGTGCTGGCTTACAAACTGGAAGCCACCGTGCCATTGTTTTATTTTTGTAAACATGTATTATTTACCTTCTGAATCCACCAGAGCCTGACCCCAGAGCTGACTGTCACAAAGCACCACAGACGCTAGCCAGCGAATGCATTGCCATCCCTTGCACAGTGCTGAGAGATGAATATCCACGAGCAACTAACGGGTATTCTAGGAAAGCGGAGGTGGGCTGATATTTTTTTTAAAAAAAAAAAAAAACTCTACCGATGTAATTGATTCTGTAAGTAGGATAAAAAGTGAGAGCACATCGTCATCCGAACAGATGGTCCCCAAAAAACATCTGATAAAATTAGCTATGCATTCCTGATGAGTATCACAAATGAACAAGCTAAGGAAGACGACATTCTTCATGCAGTTAAAAGAAAGAAACATCTTAAGTAAAAAGGCTCACATCATCATTCATAGTTTAAAAACATAAGCATTCCTTTAAAAGGAATAACAAACTAATTGTTTGCCCCCAACATTTTTTTTACTCAGCTTAGAACTACTAAATTAGGGAATATTGGAAAAGGCAGGATTGTAATTGCTTATCTAGGAAACTTAAAATAAGTTTCTGAAAAGCTGCTAATGCTAACAAGAACTAAGATTCTGTTCCTGTTCCTTTTAGAGCCTGTGTCTCTTGTCTCCCATGCTGGCCTTGAACTCACTGTATAGCTGAGGATGATCTAGTAACTCTGACCCCCCCCCCCCCCCCCCCCCCGCCTCCTCTTCCCGAGTACTGGGATCACAGGTGTGTGTCATTGAGCATGTTTTATGCCCCACTAGGAACCAAGCCCAGAACTCCTGCACGGTGTGTAGATACTCCACCAATCAGCTTACCACAGCCCCAGCTCAGAATTAGATCATTTAAAATTAAAAAATGTAAATATTTTCTTGCATAGCAGTAATGACTAGTTCAAAAATATGGTAAAATGAAGACATCATTAACACTGGTGATCATAAAAATGCAAAGTTATGAATAAGCTTAACAAGAAATGTGAAATGAGGCAGATATGGAAGCAGACGCCTGCAACTCAAGCAACCAGGAGGCAGAATTAGGACATCCAGGAATTCAAGATCAGCCTCGCGTTTATATATAGTGAATCTGAGACCAGCCCGGGCTGCAAAAGACCTGCTGTCAAGAAATTAAATAAGTAAATATGAACTCTAAAACCACAAAATAGTGTGTGTGTGGGATCCAATACTTTGTCAAGAGCCGTGAAGGGAAATGCCTGCAGCTGAGATGACCCACCGTGAGTTCCGATGGGAAGAGCTCACGGCTAAGCCCAGTACTCCAGTGAACACTGACGTGTAAAACCAGCTAACCGCTGGAGGAACTGTTGCATGGACAGAGGTAAAAGTTTGAAATGGGGAGGGGTGTGCTTTTTTGTTTTGTCTCTCCAGTTACGTTAGATTTTCACAGGTAGCCTAGGGCAGTCATCCAGAGAAAGACCTGAATTGTGCAAAATGTAGGAATTTGCCTTGACCTTCAAAACCTTGCCTTCTAAGTCCAACCACTTTGTGGGAGCTTCTACAATCTTGTTTCTCTCCCTTTCCCCATACAGAGTAGAGAACCAGGCAGAGGCCCCACAACATCCCCCATGTTGTAGAAAGCCATCCTGAGGTAGATATCCTCTTTCTGCCTCTCTGGCAGGGCTGTCCAACAGTTTGCAATGTGATTTTTATTGCATAGCTACTCGTCCCGCATTGGCTTCTAGCATTGTGCTAAAACACCATATCAGAGCAGCTTGGGGAGGAAAGGGTTCATTTGGCCTACATTCCCCTGCCACAACCCATCACCGAGGAAGTCAGGACAGGGACAGAAGCAGAGACCATGGAGAAATGCTGCTTCCTGGCTTGCTCCTCATGGCTTGCTCCACCTGCCCAGGAGTGTGATAACCCTCAGTGGACTGGGTGCTCCCACATAAACCACTAATCAATAAAATGTCCCCTATAGGACAAATCTCATGGAGGCATCTCCTCTGCTGAGATTCACTCTTCCAAGATGACCCTTCACTAAACGGCACACCTCTGGGCAGAACTGTCCCCCACCCCACAGCTCCAAGCTGTGTCCTGTTCTGGGCAAAGCAAAGAAGAATCCAACACAGCCGCTGAAGGCAGAGGGCTAAAAACCCAGGACCAAACCAAGGAGGACCTGAGAAGAGCAGATGACGCTTGCTTCTGGGAACCTCATTGAGAGCCTTGCCGAGGACATCCTCTTGATGTCCTTTAGATCAGGCCTGGGCAGAGCTGCTCTCCTGGACTGCACATGGAAACATAAAGGACATTGAACTTGTCAGAATGATGGAGTCCACGCTTAGCATTCAAGAGCCAGAGAGAGGTAAGCATCCTCCAATGAGGCGGTCATACAGCAGAAGGTAGACTGGCCCTCTCCAGAGCATCACTGGTGCACCTGCTGAGAGGCCTGATGATAGAGAAAACCCAACACACTTGTTTCTGTCTCCTGCTTAAGGGCGCTGAAGCCTGCTCTCCAACCTGTACTGAGCAACCGGTTTTAATTATTTAGGGTAAGAACAGGGAACTCCCCAGGACCCGAGGGTATGAGAAACACCCAAGGCATTCAGAACACTGGAGAGCTAGGCTCCCCACAGGACATCTGTGTGATTACGGAGATCACCAAAAGCCAAGTTCAATTAGCGCGGTCTAATTGATCTTCGGGGAAGTTGTCCCTGGAGCTCAACATGAAATGCCACAGCAGCAGAACACTTCCAGGGACAGTACCCAGGGGAAATGACATGACTTTCTGGTTGAATCTCAGGGGCTGGAGCAGGGCGGCTATGAGTAGATGCCCTTTAGAACTTGGGTTTATATATACTTGGAAGTCCCCAAATGCGTCAGACCTTAGAAAGCCATGGCTACAGCACAGGTAAGGGTGTGAGCTCTGAGGGGTGCAGGATGGATGTCAGCCTGCAGAAGGACCCTTAATCTCCTCCCAGAACACACATGAAAAGGGACCTGGGGGTTCACATCATGGCACGGGCAGGAAGATGAATGGGGCTTAGGGAAGGGAGGACAGGTCTAAAATCCACAGTGACATGGAATTAGCCAGGTTTTCTGAATCATTTGATTTGGAAAACTGAGGGAGAGGCAGCTCTAAGGCCTGTGTACCAGAATAGCCCTGCCATGGGCTGCTCTACAGCAGCAAGGAAGAAGACGGGAGGAGAAAGTAATAATAGAAAATAGAAAAATAGGGCTGGAGAGATGGCTCAGAGGTTAAGAGCATTGCCTGCTCTTCCAAAGGTCCTGAGTTCAATTCCCGGCAACCACATGGTGACTCACAACCATCTGTAATGAGGTCTGGTGTCCTCTTCTGGCCTGCAGACATACAGAATATTGTATACATAATTAATTAATAAAAAAATCCAAGGCAGGCGGTGGTGGTGCACACCTTTAATCCCAGCACCTGGGTGCCAGAGGCAGGCGGATCTCTGTGAGTTCGAGGCCAGCCTGGTCTACAAGAGCTAGTCTCCAAAAACTACGGAGAAACCCTGCCTCGAAAAATCCAAAAAGAGAAAAGAAAATAGAAAAATAATGGAGAAACACAACGAAGTGACAGCATGATTCTTTTTAAATGAGTAACCAAATTGCAAGTCTTTGGTGGGGGGAAGACTCGAGTTACTAGAATCAGAAAAGAAAGGGGAGACATTGCTACCGACTTTACAGACTCATAAGGATCATGAAGGAACAACTGTAGACTTAAAAAAGATGAAAGCCGACAATTTGCAACAATGTGTTTGAACCTAAGGGACACCATGTTAAGTGAAACATGCTAGGGATGAAGAGGCAAATTTCACATGAGCTCACTTGTATGTTGTGTCTAAAGAGTTTCCCAGAAGCTGGGAGTATAATGGTGAGCAGAAGCTTGGGGAAGGTTATTGGGAAGGGAGAGAAGACAGCTAGAAGGATTACATTCTGAAAGAGCAAGGTGGTGACGTGAACTAATGTATTATGGGGAAAATATAGGATTAGAGAGATGGCTCCATAGTTCAGGGCACTGGCTGCTCTAGCAGGAGACCCAGGCTCGGTTCCCAGCACCCACATGGAGGGTGACCACTGTCTGTAATTCTGGTCTCTGGGGATCCAACACCCTTTTCTGGTCTCTAAAGGTACCAGGCATGCATGTGGTGCCCAGAAATATTTGCAGGCAAAAATACCCATGCACATAAAATAAATTAGTTTTAAAAATGTAAAAGGAATATGGAAAGGAAGGTGTTTGTTAATTAGTTTGTTTTTATTTTATTTATTTATTTATTTATTTATTTATTTATTTATTTATTTATTTTTGGTTTTTCAAGACAGGGTTTCTCTATGGTTTTAGAGCCTGTCCTGGAACTAGCTCTTATAGACCAGGCTGGTCTCGAACTCACAGAGATCCGCCTGCCTCTGCCTCCCGAGTGCTGGGATTAAAGGCGTGCGCCACCACCGCCCGGCCTTAATTAGTTTAATTTAACATCTTACAATATATACTTGGACATTGTATGTATTTCATACCATCACATTATATAAAATTAAAACACAGCTGGGCGGTGGTGATATACACCTTTAATCCCAGCACTCGGGAGGCAAAGGCAGGCAGATCTCTGTGAGTTCAAGGCGAGCCTGCTCTACAAGAGCTAGTTCCAGGACAGGCTCCAAAGCTACAGAGAAACCTTATCTTGGAAAAAAAATTAAAACACTCTTATCTGTCAATTAAATAAGCTGTTTAAGTTGTATACCAAAAAAAATTAGACAACTTAGACCAAATGGACAACTTTTTATAAACAACAGCAGAAGTTCTCAAAGCAGAGCCTCATAGCATAAGTGTGTAAGGCCAGCTGCTTTAGGAGGCAGGGGGATTCCAAGTTAAAGCCTGCCTGGGCTACAGAGTGGGTTTAAGGCCAACTGGAGCAAGTCAGGTAGAGCCTGTTTCCAAACCAAACGTGTGAAAGAGGGCTGGGCACGTACATCAGTGGGAGAACGAGCTTGCGGAGTGAGAATGAGCCCACGCTTCAGTCCTCACTCCAAGAAAGAGAAGGGGAGGAGGTCCGGGAAGATGGCACTCACCAAATAAACCTGAGGTCTGTAGGTCTGAGTTCCAAACACACACACACACACATGCACACACACACACACACACACACACGCACACACACACAAAGCCTGAGTGTCGTTCTAATATCTGCAATCCCCAGCATCCCACTACAGGGAGACAGGAGGTGGACACAGGAGGATCCTGGGAACTGGTCAGCCAGCTGGCCTGGCATATGCCACAGAAAAACAACCAGGAAGGCTCATCTCAAACAAGGTAGAAGATGAAGACCAACATTCAACCGAGGTTGTCCTCTGACCTCCACACAGGTGCTGTGGTGCACACGTTAGCATTCACACACACACACCACACACAATGAGCACATTCATGCACACACATGCATGCATGCTGCATTCACACAAACTCACCCAAAAATAAACAGAAATTCTAAATAGGCTTTTGTCCTGATTAGCTGTTCATCCACCTGACACAAGCTAGAGCTGGCTGGGAAGAGGAACCTCAGTTGAGACAAAGCCTCCTTCAGATCGACTGTAGACAGGTCCTACAGACTAATGATTTCTACAGACTAATGATTCAAATGGGAAGGTCCAGACCATTGTGGGTGGTTCCATCCCTGGACTGGTTCTATAAAAAAGCAGGCTGAGCTAGATCTGGGGAGCAAGCCAGTAAGCAGCACCCTTCCATGGCCCCTGCAGCAGCTCCTGCCTCCAGGAGGTGGAATATGCCCTTTCTTCCCTATTAGCTTCGGTCCTGGGGTTTCCTCACAGAGGTCCAAAGCAGACCAAGCTAACTTAGACTCAACAAAGAGGTTGAACTGGTAATAAAAAACAGCAGATACCCAATAGCTTTTCTGACCTATTTACCGAACATTTAAAGAAATAATCCCAATTCCTCACAAACTGCTCAAACTGTTAAGAAAAAAGGTACCAAGGGACATTTAAAGACACATGTTAGTCTGTGACGACACTGGAGGATCCATCTGACAAGGGGCCTGCCCTGAGGACATGCAGAGAACTCACAGAAAGATGGATCACACAACTTCACAACAGAGTTTGAAGAACAATTTGAAGAATAGAAACCATCAATAAGCACATGAAAAGATGCCCAGTGTCCTCTTGGGATGGAAATCAAAGACAGGAGATGCGACTTTGTCTTCTACTTCAACCTCTATTTTAGCACAGCTACAGAAAACAACAACAACAAGTCAGACATTACCAAGAATGATTCCAAGGAACCAGAAGCCTGTGCACAGCTGCTGAGGTGCAAACTTAGGCAGTTGTTTTGGGATAGGACCGGGTAATTCCTCAACACACGAAGCAGAGTTACCGTCTGACTCTGCAGCTCTCCTTTTAGACGGAAGCCCAAGAAAAGGAGATGTGTTTCCACACCCTGAGCACACGTGTTGATCGCGGTGTGTTTCTAACAGCCTTTCAGGCACAGTCCAAACTAACGAATGCTCAGCCAAACAGAGCATACCCTGGCATTCTTTCCTGTGATTTAGCCAAGCGTAGCCCAGGAGCACATGTGTGGAGGTCAGAGGACAACCTCTGGGAGCCCGTTCTCTTTGTCCACCATGCAGCGCCCAGCAGTGGAAATCAGTGCTTGTCAGCTGCAAGCACCACACAGAGCTATCGCCCCCCCCTCTCTGTTTGTCTCTCCCTCCTTCCCCTCTCCCTCCTTCTCCCTCTTTCCTTCCCCTTCTCCCTCCCTCCCCCTTCCCTCCTTCCCTACTCCTCCTTTCCCTCTCTTTATTATGGCTAAGGTTGGCCCGGTTCTCCTGGCAATCCTACCGCCTCACCCCCCATGTGCTGAGAAACAGGCCTGGTCATTTGGGGGTGTGCCTCAACTATGCCTTCTGATTTGATTTTGGCTGTTTCCTTTATTTTAAGTCTTTTCTTATTTTAAGTCTTATTTTTAAACTGGGTCTCTCTATGTAGACCTAGCTGTCTTAGAACTCGCTGTGTGAACCAAGCTGACCTCAAACTCACAGAGATCCACCTGCCTCTAGCTCCGAAAAGTGTGTGCTGCCGCCACACCCAGCTCAGATTCTTTCCCCGGCTTTTCTTTCCTGCTGATTTATTAGTATTCTGTGGATGAGAAGTCTATTCTTATCCCTGTGATGTGTCAATCACACATGCTTCAAAGTTTTCAACTTGTTTTGTCTCCTTTGATGCTAATTCTTTCTTGGGTCTGGTTTTCCTCCTCTGCGGTGCTGACTTTCTTGAGCGTGTTCAACTTCTTATTGGTAGGGTATCTTCGTATATTCTTATCTACGATTTGCATGTATTGTCTCCAGGAATGACAACAAGGGTCTAGAGGAGTTGGGGGTAGGGGGCAGGGCTGTCATCTGCTCTCTTCATTTCTCCAGAGATTCTCAGAAAGCATCGACATTGACAATGGCCCACCAGGCTCCAGTGTGGGCTTTCCTTGGAGTCCCTGGCCAGTTACCTGTGGGCAGCTGAGAACCTTACTGTCCCTGCTGTCCTGGGCTGAGAATGCCCTCCTTCTGGCTGTGGTTTCTCCCAACAATCCCATCTCATCTGGCTGCCATTTCCCAGGAATTCCTCAGTATTTCTAGCTGACCGGTGGCACTTTCTCTTGCTTTTCAGTCTCCTTAGGAAGACTGAAGATTCAATCTCTTTGTTTAAGATCTGCCTTCTATAGCTTATGGAAGGTTTCCAAACAGTCTGGGGCCAGCACACCAGAGCTGGCAACACAGAGCTTATTCTCTGTACCCAAAGTTCAGACGTAGTTTTCTAATGTGTGAGTTTATTACTAGGAAAAGCCATCCTGGTTCAGAAAAGTGAAATTATAGCTGAGGGTTTACTTCTCGAAAATGACATCGGCCGCATGCTGCTGGTGGTTTCGCTCAGTGGCGGAACACTCACCTCGCATGCATGACGCCCTGGGTTCAAGGTTCAGCCGAGAAAAGGGAGAGGGATGTGAAATCCTAAAGCGTGGAAAGCAGGATCTGTCGGCGAATGGGCTGCTTGTCTGGGAAAAATCTAGATATTTCTGCCTTTCGCTTGTTCTTTGACAATTTCATACGTGTATACAAATGTAGGTCAGACCATCCCATCTGTTATGCTTTCTCTCTCCTCTCCTCTTCTTCTCTCTCTCTCTCTCTCTCTCTCTC
>NW_026067972.1:5960226-6002621 GCF_014885135.2 Alexandromys fortis
CTCTCTCTCTCTCTCTCTCTCTCTCTCTCCCTCTCCCTCTCCCTCTCCCTCCCTCCCTTCCCCCTGCCGCCCCCAGCTGGAGTGCTGACTGATCTAGTTGGTCTGATCATGCTCAGGTCTTGAACAGGTAACTACCATGCAGCAGCCATGTCATTTCTAGGAGACAGCATTTTGCATCCTCTAACTCTTCCTGGAAGACTGGATTCTTTCCATGCAGATTGTAGATGTCTTCAGGGTTTCCTAGTATTGAGACGTAGAGCCCCAGAGGCAATACAGACAATCACCCAAAAGGAATACACAAATTTTATATCTACCCTATCCCTAGACCCACGATTCCTGTGCCACAGTGATCAGGGCCCAAGTGCTGGAGTTTTACAGGAATTCCAACCCCCATCTTCAAGGGTCATGAGCATTGGCTCACTGACCACCAGGGGGAGCCTGGGAGCTGGTCAGCGCGCCTCCCCGCCCTTCAAACTCATCCTGCACCCGGGATGAGAATAAACTACTACAGGAGGAAAAGGGAAGAGGTTTCAACATCACAAAAATATGTATCGATGCAAATCACCTTGTTAACAAGTCAGAAGAAGAGTCGTGATCAGAACAAAGCCAAGCCATGTATTAATAATCGAGGGACAACGTTCTTGCTTGAGGAAACTGGATTTTGTAAAGATATCAAGTCCTGCCCTAAATCAGCCAACCGACCACAGGCAAAGTCCCAGGAGAATTTTCGTGAAATATGACGAGCTGATTGCAAAATTTGTGTGGAAAGGAAATGAGCAAGAATAGCCAAGGAATCGTCGGAAAGAGCTGACAGGGCTTGGGCCTGTGGCTGCAGTTTACAGCTGTTCCTTTCCCCTAAGCTGACCATGGCAGTTAAAACAGTGAGATGTGAGGACAGTGGGAGGCATGTCCTTAAAGCAGACACCCAAAAGAGACACACAAGGGCCTGCAAAATTAGTATATGACAAAGGTATCTTTACCAAAAAATAAAAAAAGATTTGGTCTTGCTCTACAGCCCAGGTTGGCTTCAGACTTCCCAGACGTGCATTTTAAGGTCTAAGATAAGACAGCCTTTATAATAAGTCCTGTTGTAGGAAGTAAGTAAGCTCACCTAACTTTACTCAGTGCAGAGTAGATACCCTCTAAGTAAGAGTCAAGGTTAAAAACAAGTTGAAAACCCTGAGGAACGAAAAAGGTCGTGAGTTTCAGGCTAGCCTGGGCTACAGAGTGAGACTTTGCCTCAAAAGAGCAACAAAAAAAAATTTAAGTTATTGGGAAAATATTTTAAAAATATATTTATAACTTGGGAACATGGTGAGACAAAAATATAGAGGGGGAGGGAGGGAGGGAGGGAGGGAGGGAGAGAGAGAGAGAGAGAGAGAGAGAGAGAGAGAGAGAGAGAGAGAGAGATCTGATCCCCCTGCCTCCACATACCAAAGTGTCAGGATCATGGGTGTGTGCCACCATGCCCAATCTATATCATAGCGGGGATGGAATCCAGGGCTATATGCACGGCAAGGCAAGCACTTTTACCGAGCGAGCAACAGGCCTACCTCCTGAAGTTTCAGAGTGGTTAAATAGAATTCCAACAACAAACCAAAGCCCAGTTCCAAAATAAAATACACTATGGTTCTATGGTTTCTTGCTTTGTTCTTGTTTTTGTTTTTATTTTGTTTTGTTTCATTTCCTGAGGCTGCGAATCAAGCCCCAGACCCTGCGTATACTAAGCTATGCCTTGAGCTACACCCCCACCTTATGACGCTGGTTAAAGAGACCTTTAGTCATTGGGGTCTAGACTGGGAACTGGAGAGGACTTCGGTGGTGAAGCGTCACTGGGATGCTGTGAGAACAGGGCAGAGGGACCAGGTGGAGACAGAGGAGAAAGGTCACTAGCTCCCGGGGCGGCCACACACTGACCGAGGAGACTTAAGTGACACCGGGAGCCATGGCTATGCCCCAGCCTCACCAGATGACACCGGGCTGACTCTAGACCCCTAACAGCAATCTCTGTCCATACGGGGGTCTTGGTCAAGATGGTCATTGAGCACTGGCTTGTTCAGGTTCTCGTCTCTTTATCCAGTCCAGTCCCCAGTTAACACTCCAGATTTTGTGATTCTGTAAACTCCTGATGAGAATTGAGCCAAGACCCCTCACGCTCCATCCGGAAAGTAGCAACATTTATCACTTGTTCACTTGTTCCTTGGTTTATTTGCAAATGGATTAAAATTGTTTATGTATTCATTCCAATAATTAAGCATCCATTCATTGATTGATTTACTCCTAAGTGTTCCTGGGTCACTGAACCAGTCCAGGACTGCCCTGCAAGTGTGGAGCCCTGAGCCCTGAGCCACTTTCTCCAGCGTTTTCACGCTAATTAAACTCTCTAACTAGACTGCATAATTGGGTCTTTGGGACATCATCCCTGAAGCACCCCAAAGTGTGTTAGCTGGGTCCGCTTCCTTTCCTCACTCTAGGTTGCCTTGGGGATTGTGCAGTCCCTTGGTACACAGGGCGCTTTGAACGGTGCCACCTCCATCTGGCCCACCTGCCCCATAGAAGGCTGTTGGTCGGGATGACACTAACAACTGTCCAGAATGGGGAACCTGTCCTGCCCACAGAAAACCACTAAGATCCATCAGCCTTGGGCCCACCAGAATGGACTAGTTCTACCTGCTACAGAGAACCCTGCTGAGTTCTGAGCCTTTAAAATAATTCTGTCAGATTCTATATGTTCCACCTGACCTTATCAAGTGGAAAACTCTTCATCATTTCCACAAAAACCTAGGTGCGTTTCCACGGTTTGGAAAGGCAGGCGGGAGTGAAGCTTCCGCCAGGGAGCCAGAGCACAGACTGGGAGGAGGCTGGAGGTAGGTGACGAACAGAACGCGCAGACAGGATGGAGGGTGGAGGACCCTGAGGAATCGCCAGGGCTGGCTTCCCACTCTAATTCACAGTGCTACTTCCCATCTCTGGGCCTCAGTTTCCCCAAGTGTAAGGCTCCAGCTGATGTGTAAGCCCCTTCCAAGTTCTGCAAGAGTGTCCCCCTGGGCTGCAAGCCGTCCATAACTGACCAGCTGCCCGTTCCACTTTCCTTAGTCCTAGGGAGCTGCGAACAACAGCGATAAGTTACTTAGAGCCACATGTTGGCCTGCAGAACCTAAGAGAGAAGCGGAAGGAGATGGCATTGCTGTGGGCTGGCAGGGAGGGCAGCTGGCAAGAAGTGAGAGGCGTGGTTGTCACCCTGAGCTACAGCACAGCAGAACACGCGGGACACGAAGCAGGAAAACTCAGTCTGGTTGAGAGGTAAGGGAAGGCTCCCTTGTGAACTGGGTTTTAGGGAGCAGTGGGTCAGGAGGGGGGAGACAAAGGACACTGTGGGCTCTACAGACAAAACTCCCTAGCCTGTGTCCCCCTCCTTTCTTTCCCATGTGATAGAAAAGTCAGAGCCAGAGACTTGTCTTTGACACACAGGCTGGGAAGCAGACAGAACACACAGTCAGTTTTGTCCACTTGTCCCAGGCTTCTTTGTAACCCCCACCCTCAGGGCTGCTCCTTCCTAATGACTCCCCGGCAACCCCTGCCGAGCTGTGGTCTCCTGCCTAGCTCAGTAAAGCGCTTTGGTCATAGGTCCAATACTCTGCCAGTCCTGCTGTGTGTGTGTGTGCGCACACAAGAGAGAGAGACATATGCATACACACTGATATGAATATGTGAATGGTCACACGTGCACATAAGTCTATGTGTAGGATGAGCACTCACAGGTGCATATGTACCAGTGTGTACGACAGGTGTTTGTGCACCCACCTGAATGTGTGCGCAGGAGGTGACCTTACGTGGGTGTATGTCTATTCCAGCACAAAGCCCATAGCCTCAGGGGCCGATGTGTCCTAGTGACTGAAGAGGTGCATGTCACCGCGCAGAGTCAGCCACAGCTTACTCTGGTCACTGGAGCTTCCAGGAAAAGACAGGAGCATCGCTGTGCCTTGTACCAGTGCTTGCCTCTGAAGCGCTCTGCTAGAAAGATGCCCCCACCAAACACCCAGCCCCAGAGCATCCCTACTGGGCTTTGGTGGGGAGCTCACAGCTCATATTTCTCTGAGCCTGTGTGAGGTGGACACAATCAGGTTGAGAGCAGAGCTTCTACCTGCAGCCCTAGGATGAGATCAGAGCTCTCCTGACTGCTGAGTGGCCTTGGATTCCCAGAGATGGGTCTCAGAGTAGGACTAAGGTCTTGGCTCTATGTTAATACCTAATATGAAGAAGGAATCGCCACTGGGGCTACCTAGCCTTGACATGAGGTATGTCAGAGGCCCAGAGAGGCCCTTCAAGCACCCCTTATCAAAAGTTTATATGTAGGGCATGCAGGCAGAGGGAAAGCCAGGCACGGGAGAGTGGAGAACTCTACCTGGGAAGGGTTTGGAGTCAGTGCTTAGCCTGTGTCCTCACTTGTCCCCCTGATGTTAGTACAGTGTTTGGTGTGTAGCAGGTCCTAAGTCACTTCTGATTTGGGGAAGAATAAATAAGAAGCAAGTGAAAGGAAGGGAGTCTCCAGGTGACGCGCCAGAGAGGAGGTGGATTTGGACACTAAGCTCCATGTTATGGTGGAATCATCCCAGCTGCTCAGAGACACCAAGAAAGGGATAAAATCTGCTTTTTTGATGGTAAGAGGATTATGGGGAGGAAGCAGGAGGGTGTCCGACGAGGCTAGCAGGTGTTTGGGGCTTGCTGAAGGCAAATGTCTGCTCCATATGTGAGGTGACACAATGCTGGCAGACTCTCCCGGAGACTCGCCTCCCTGGCAGGCACTGTGTGAGCTCAGTTTCCCCATCTGCCATAGAGAGCTCCCCAGTGAGCTTGTCAGGGCACTTTCTGTGCTAATAACCTTGAAGCTTAGGAAGCCAAAACATCCTTTGTCCTGACTGGGAGAAAATAAGACTGGGGACTGGGTTCCAGGGTCCCTTGCCTTTTCACCAGAGAGCTCACAAAGAGGCAACTTCTGAAGCTTCAGCCCACACAGAGCTGCTGACAGAGCATCTCTGTGTGTGGAGGGGTGCCCGCTCACAGGCTTAGAGGCCAGTGGCAGCCCCCACCCGAGATGTAAAGCATAGAGTGTGGAGACCAGAGCTGGTCTGGGGAGACAAATCAGATTACCACAGCAGAAGGACAAACGAGGACGTTCCAGATGGTGGGGACAGTGTAAGCGACGACTCAGAGGCTGCTGCAAAGCCAGAGAGTGTTCATTAGCCGTTCAAACGCTCTGACAAGTTCTGCAGTAAAGACCTTTATCCCTCATTCAGCATTGACTCACAGTGACTCTTCAGAGTGCCCATTCATGCTTCCTTGAACGCCCGCATAGGGAATCTGACAGATTCTGCTCTGAATCATCCTCACTTTTCACATGGATGCACTGGAGCCTACAGAGGATGTGGAGACTGTCCCAACGTCCCAGAAAGTGTGTCTAAGCTGGGAAAGACCTTAACAATCTCTGTGGTCCTACCAACCTGCACCCCGTGCTTCTGCCCCACGGTGCATGCAGCCAGAACCCCACAGTATGGAGCCCAGCAACAGGACAGCCATCTCCGAGTTCATCTTGAAGGGATTTTCTGGTTACCCGGCCCTGGAGCACCTACTCTTTCCTCTGTGTTCATCCATGTACCTGGTGACCCTGCTGGGGAACAGCGCCATTGTGGCGGTGAGCACGCTGGATGCCCGCCTACACACGCCCATGTACTTTTTTCTGGGTAATCTTTCCATTTTGGACATCTGCTACACATCTACTTTCGTGCCCCTGATGCTCGTCCACCTCCTGTCGTCCCGGAAGACCATCTCCTTTACTGGCTGTGCCATCCAGATGTGCCTGAGCCTCTCCACAGGCTCCACGGAGTGCCTGCTGCTTGCCATCATGGCCTATGACCGCTACCTGGCCATCTGTCAGCCACTCAGGTACCCTGTGCTCATGACCAACAGGCTCTGCCTGGTGCTGGCAGGTGCCTCCTGGGCACTCTGCCTCCTCAAGTCCGTGACAGAAACTGTCATCGCCATGAGGCTGCCCTTCTGTGGCCACCACGTGATCAGACACTTCACCTGCGAGATCCTGGCTGTGCTGAAGCTGGCCTGTGGTGACACATCGGTCAGCGATGCCTTCCTGCTGGTGGGCGCCATCCTCCTCCTGCCTGTACCCCTGACCCTCATCTGCCTGTCCTACATGCTGATCCTGGCCACCATCCTGAGGGTGCCCTCAGCCGCCGGGCGCCGCAAAGCCTTCTCCACCTGCTCGGCACACCTGGCTGTGGTCCTGCTTTTCTATAGCACCATCATCTTCATGTATATGAGACCCAAGAGCAAGGAGGCCCATATCTCCGACCAGGTCTTCACAGTCCTCTACGCTGTGGTAACCCCCATGCTGAACCCCATCATCTACAGCCTGAGGAACAAGGAGGTGAAGGAGGCTGCCAGGAAAGCTTGGGGCAGTCGACGGGCCTGTAGGTGAAGGAACATGGGCTCTGTGTGGGCAGGGGTCTGGGCTTGAGTTATCGTATGCCAACACAGCCACAAGGCAGAGGATAGAACCATGGGGACCTCCACTCCACAGTCACAGCACCAAGTCCCTCTAATCCTGACCCAGAACCTTCTGTTCCTGCCCTGTCCTAGTGCCCAGCATCTGCCCCTGGGCCTCCACAGTAGCCTCTGAGCCGATCTTAAGACTTCAGCCTTGGCTAGGTACCATGACTCCTACTTGTAATACTAGCGTTTGTGAGGCAGAGGCAGGAGGATAGTAAACTTGATATCAGTCTGTGCTACGTAGTAAGACCCAGTCACAAATAAACAGACAGATACTAGTCATTAGAATTGTCCTCTTGAGTCTCTCTTTCAGTGGAGCATCGGGGGAGAGGATTTTTTTGTTTGTTTGCTCGTTCGTTTGTTTGTTTTTCAAGACAGGGTTTCTCTGTAGCTTTGGAGCCTGTCCTGGAACTCGCTCTGTAGACCAGGCTGGTTGCGAACTCACAGAGATTCGCCTGCCTCTGCCTCCCAAGTGCTGAGATTAAAGGCGTGCGCCGCCGCCATCACCACCCAGCATGGGGGAGAGGATTTTAAGAACCACTAAGATGGCATCGATCTCCTGACTGACATCCATAAAGGGCTCCTCACTGCTCTCAAGATGAAGCAAATGTTCTTCAGCTGGGCCTCACTGCTGTCTGCCTGACTGCCTAGCTCCCAGCCTTCTCCCCACACGCTCCTGCCTCATAGCCCCACACATCAGCCCAATGTGAGCCTCACCCTTCCCCACACCACCCACCCCCAAGCTCTTCCTTTGTTCTTCCTGTGAGGTAACTCTTCTCAGCACCTCCCCTCCCCATGCAGGTGGACTTCCTGTCCCTTCAGGCTTCTACTCTTGGCTTCTCTCATTATCTCTCCTGTGTCCTTGGCTTCCAATATTATACCAAGAGCAGGGAACATGACACCCTATTCTGCCCCAACATCCAGCCTGGCTCAGCTACAGGCCCTGAACACCTTTATGAAGAACATACATGAACATGACAGTTTAGGGTCCTTCCCAAATCGGAACAGAGATGAAGTCCTCAGAGGTTAGGTAAGGCCCAGTCCTCTGGGAGATGACAGGAGAGGCAGAAGTTAGGACCAAAAATACAAGAGCCCAGACTTTTCTGGTCACAGGATTCCAACCACCCAGAGCAACCTGAAGCTGGGATTCCTCTCCAACTCCACCAACAGCAGCTGCAGCTTCCGGTACTCCTGCCTCATCTGAGGGTGCTTGCTGTACCCTCCTCACCCATCCCTGAGCTCTCCTTAGCTGTCCCTGCTGGCTGCTCAGCCTCCCCACAGCTTCCCTTTCTGAGAGCTCAGAGCACACGAAGCTACAGAGTCACTGAGGTCATCCACTCCCCACCACCCTGCCAGTGCCAGGCATCGTCTGCACCATGGTATCCTCCAGGCAGCAGTCCGGCCTTCCTGCCAGCTGGCTGCAGGCCACCACAGCCCCACACAAGTCTTCTGCTGCCCTATTGGGCCTGTCTCCTTCCCTGGGGACTCTCAGTGAGCCAGACTAAAAAGAGAGAGGAAATTAAGGAGCAGGGCAAGGGACAGAAGCCGCTACCCCTGGGATCTAGTTTGCATGTCCGGTTGGCCGAGAGTCAAGAAACTTGAACACAGCTGATAAAACGCAGACTGGCTGCAGAGGCGGTAGTCATTCTTCTAAAGACATCTCAAACGGGATGTTCAAAATGATGGAGAACCCAAGCCGGACAGAGGTGGTACACATCTTTAATCCCAGCATTTGGGAGGCAGAGGCAGGTGGATCTCTGAGAGTTTGAGAGTTTGAGGCCAGCCTGATCTACAAAGCAAGTTCCAGGATAGAGAGAGTGGTTACACAGAGAACCCCTGTCTTGAAAGAAAGAAAGAAAGAAAGAAAGAAAGAAAGAAAGAAAGAAAGAAAGAAAGGAAGGAAGGAAGGAAGGAAGGAAGGAAGGAAGGAAGGAAGGAAGGAAGGGAGAAAGGAAGGGAGAAGGAAAGAAAGAAGACCATAGAACAATCAAGAACTCAACTTACTTAGGACCAGAATGTCCGTGCCTTGAGCTTAACTGTTAGCATTCCCTTCCCCTCCCTATGTCTAATACACCTTATGATTTCATTTACAAAGGAATAAGAAATAAGAGTAGAAGGATGGCTCAGCAGTCAAGAGCACTTATTGTTTGTTCAGGGGATCCACGCCCACATTGCGGCTCACAGCTGTGTGTAACTCCAGGTCCAGGGGTTCCGGTGCCCTCTTCTGACCTCCATGGACACTGCACACATGTGGTGCACATACAGACAAGCTGACAAACATTCATACACGTAAAAATAAACATTTTTTCAAATTTTGCTTAATCTTTTACTTTTATAAATTACATTATTTGTCTTTATTTATTATTTTGAGACAAGGTCTCATGTAGCCCTTGGCTGGCCTGGAACTCCCTATGCAGACCAGGCTGGGCTCAAACTCACAGTGATCTGCCTGCCTCTGCCTCCTGAGTGCTGGGATTAAAGGGGTGCGCTAAGATGCCCAGCTATAAATTGCAGGTATAGCAATGTGACAGATATTTGTGTCCCTGTAAAGACACTCAAGCACAGCTTTCCCCCTCTTTAGTTAGCACCCACCTTAGCTGTATGCTTTGTTCCTCTGTGTCTCTTTGACTCCTGATGAAATATTTTTCCTGTGGTGAACCAAGGACTCGATTTTACCCAAGTGGAGGTTCCTAGGCAGAGATCTTCTCAAGGCACTGCTTGCAATGCTGGGCTACATCTCCCCACTGCAGCTGATATGAGCAGTTACCACTGCTCCCGGATACTTCCTGAGCGTGCATTGGGGGGACTGGCAGCAGTCAGCTCATGAGACTTTTAACTCAGTCGCTCACAGGATGCCATCTTCCCTTACACCCTTAGTGAATCAGATCTTCCTAATCGTGTGCCTATTGTGAAGTAAGGAGTGGGAGGTGATAATAAACCAATATGAACTTCTTATGTAGCAAGTGGGAAGATGAACCAGGGACCTTAGAAACTTCCAGATCTTTTCATTCTGCACTGCCATTTTTAGGAATCTAGTTTAAGGGAAAAAATGAAGGGTATATGTAAGGGAATGATGGCACATGCCTGTACTCTTAGCACTTAGGAGACAGACTAAAAGATCAGAAGTTAAAGGCACGTCTCAACCATAAAGCAAGTTTGAGGTAGGCCTGGACAACTTGAGATGCCTGCACACTCATGCACATGCACACACACACTCACGCGCGTGTGTACACACACACACTAGGGCACAGTTAAAGATTTATATATAAGAATATTAATTACAGCACAAAACCATTCATCCACTGTACAAAAAGACGTAGCAATCTTGATGTCCAGTTGGAAAAGAATGTTTTAATAAATCCAGGTGGAATCCAATGGCAGAATGTAACACAGACACAAGAAGACATTTTTTGAGAAATACTGGATGACAGGAAATTATTACGATGTAATCAACAGGAGGGGGGAAAGGCAGATCAGGAAACATTGCATTCAGTGCCTCCCTAATCTTATTTTTTAATTATTTGTCTCGTGGTTATATGATTAAGTCTGTAGAAAATTCCGGAAAACTGCAATGAGATGTTAATAGAGCTGCCTCCTCCCCGAGCGATGGGATTACAGATAACTACTGTTCTCTTGGCTTTTTCAATATGGTTCACGATCTCTAAATAAATAGATCTGAGAAATGACGGTGTTCTTTTTATGGAGTGGTAGGTCACCTTGCTCCCCAGTAGATGGGCTCTGGGGGGCAGAGTGAGGAAGCTGGTGATGCAGCCTCAGCCATGGGAGCAGAGAGAGAAGGAGGTGGAGAGGAGTTGGGAATATTGACAGGCATGAGTAAAGTATTTAGGAGGAGGAAATACGTGGGAATGTGTGTGATTCACCGTTAGTAACTGGCACTGCAGAAGCAGGTGAGGAAGAGGGGAGCGTGTGGGCTTCGGGGGATTTCCTGGATGGGTAGAGGTTCATTCCACAGTGGCACAGAGAATAAGTGCAGCAGCAGGAAGCTGAGGAGACACTGCCCCTGGTCTCAGACCTGTTATGTTTAAGCGTCTCCCAGGCAGCAAACAGGCCTAGACCATTCCAGAGGCAGACAGAAAATCAGAGCTAACCATTACTTTGACGTATATTCCTGATAAAATTCCAGAAGATGTATCATGGCATAGTATGAGGAATTATAAACTCTACTGTCTTATTTACAATTGTATTTTAGTATCTAAATGGTGAAGGGTGTCTCTATTTTAAAAGGCCAGGAAGGGAAAGGGGAAGCCTGTATAAATTCTCATGCCTGGAGTAAGTATTTAAAATACCCCTTACATGCATCTAGAGGGGTCTCATACACCTCCCGGAAAGTAGCCTTCCTCAAAGTTGGGTGGGTGGATGGATGGATGGATGGATGGATGGATCCAAGACCACATAGCAATCATGAAAGAAGAAAACTCATATTCCAAAACCCAAGCCTAGAAAAGGACCACCCCTGCCCCAGAGCCTGTGGCATGCGAGGGGCAAGGCTACAACAAGGTACGACCTTCTCTGTCCACCTCACATCCACAGGGACCTTCTGGGACAGGGCAAGGAACCTGGAGTCCCAGGAGCCTGAGTCCCTCAGCAGGCAAACCTGAAAGTTTATGAACTTGTAGAGTTGAACTTTAAATTGGGCAGGGACTATGTGGTCCCTGAAAAGGGAGCAAGTGCGCTGTGTGGCAGGGGACCAGGACACTGGTCCTTGGGGCCCCTCAGCCTGACCCACCTTAGCATACTGCATCTGCTAGTTAGGAACTCAGGACTACCGCACCACCTCCCGCAAGCTTCAGGTCAGCTAGCATGGCTGCAGACCCCACCTATTCTAAAGCGATTGCATCACCAAGTCTGTGGTAAGGAATTCATCTAGCATGCTCTTTTCAGTAACCCTTCTTCAAGACATTTAAAAGCTAAAGTACCTATTACACGACAAAAAGAATATCCACACTCACTAAGTATTTTCCATGAACCAGTTCAGTACTAAATGTTTAACTGCACCCCGATGCATTCCTAAAGTATCATTATTTGCGAGGAAGCACTGCCGTCTCTATGACAGGTAAGGAAACCAAAGCTCAAACAACAGTTTGCAAATGGAACATGGTGGTGCATACTTGCAATTCCAGATTGGGAGAAAGAGGCAGGAGGATTATCATAAAGTTAAGGCTAGCCTGGTCTGTATAGCAAGTTCCAGGCCAATCAATAACCCTATCTCAATCAAATAAATGCACACACACACACACACACACACACACACTCACCAAAACAAAAATAACAACAACAAAACCTGTTGGGGCATGAGGGGATATCCTAGCAATTCAAACTGGGTATGGGCTCAGGGCAGCCGGAGTCCAAGGCCCCTCTTGCTAAACTCTCACATGATGGTGGCAGAAATGGTGATGCCGAAATCCCAAACCCATGTAGTTTAAAGAATAGGGCCTTCATCATTTCTCTTTCTTTCTATGAGAATAATTTTTGAAGCCTGCGGCTTTAAGAATTAAGTGGTTTCCATTAGATTCACCAGCAGTGAGACTTATGTGATATTTACCTTGCAAAGTAACCTGGTCTGCCAAATCGCAAGGTTATAGGTTTCTGGAACAACGTGAGGGACTACTAGGGAGGGTACAGAGTACCAGAGATCACCCAATTGGATGACTCCATTTCTGAGCTGGAGGAACTTGGCCAAGGATGCACGGCAGAACAGGAACAAAAGCCAGAAAACAAGCCGAGGTCTCTTCCCCTTCATTCCAGGACCCAGCCATGCTTTCTCCTGCCTCTCTGGGTTTTAGACAGTAGAATGAAAGAAGAGGCATGGTTCTTGGGGACACTCAGTGTCATATAGCTCTTGAATATGCTGCTTTTCTGGGCCATAACAGTGTATGACATCTGACAGACGCTGCAGTCACTTTAAGAAATCTGGCCTGGTATTCTCCATGTAGCCCAGCTGGCTCAAACGTACAGTTCTCACGCCTCAGTGTCCTCTGTGGTGTGACAGGCATGTGCCACCATGCCTGCTTGGATCTGCGTGTGCCCAAGTGTGGTGCTGACATGCTGCAGCCTCGCTGCTTCTCCCCTCTGAGCACGTGTCGGGGCTCCCCAGGCCCAGTGGTGTGCAGGCAGATGTCCATACAGTGTGTTGTACTTCTGGGTCTGAGCATTTACCAGCTGGTAGAGATGTTCCCGTGTGTCCTTCCCCATCCCTAACTGATGATGTCCAGGTAGCAGAGACCCCCCACTAGCCAGTCTCTAAAGAGAGCCCTCTGAAATCCACATTATATGTGTAGTAAGAGAGACACGCTTGTCATGTTACGCTAGCTAAAGTCATGAGGTTGTTTGTTACTGCACCGTAACCCGGCACATCCCGACTGATGCTCCTGGTCTCCCTTCATGTGCCCAGCTGTGAGTCAAAGCCACGGGCTGCCTGACACCGTGGTATTTTCTCCACTTAGACTGCTTAGTTCTCGTGGCCCTAATAGGCCATGAGCAGACCCTTAAGCTGTGATGAAGCCCACCATGTTCCTAATGTTACCCGCCAAGAAAAAAACGGCCGTTCTCTAGGCAGGACACTGCCACTCCCCAACAGCCTCTTCTAGCAGAGCCCAACAGCTACATCTTTCTGCTGGAGGGGAGGAGTGTTCACATCAGAGGTCAGTATCTAGGGCACAGTGACAGCAGCCATCTCAACACAGTTCAGTCGGAGTGGCAACCACTGGCCATCCTGGGAACAGGACACTGGAGGCTGACAGTGGCAAACTGGATACATCCCTTCCACTTCAATAACCCACTATTCAATAGTCTAGTCAGAGGGGAGCGGGGAGTGAGGGAGGGGGCGCCAAAACACAGTTCAGGGTAAAAAACATCTGCTAACAGCCGGGTAAGCACCCTGTTATCAGAGCAGCCAGAGTCCTGAGAGGCAGCCACACAGAGGTGTGCAAACTGAGCCTGGAAGAGTGGACGAGAAACGCCAGTCCAGCTCAAGGGCCTCTCACAGGTGGGGTGAGACTGCCTTGTGGGAACGCTCTCTCATGAGGGAAGTGCTCCAACAAGACCGAAGCACATGCAGAAGGGATGTGGTTTGCATGCGGGAGGTGACTCGGGCAGAGCCTCTCACAAAGCCTCAAATGCCTCTGCCATCCCATCCAGTCTGTTGGTGAGAGAACAATGAAGAAAAGGGCAGAGAGGTGAGTCTGGGCCTTTCCCCTGATTGACAACAGCTGTCAGGAGCTGAGCTGAAGGAGATCTGTGACCACACACACACCCATGACGACTAAGCCAGCTACTCTCTCCCGAGTTCAGATTGATTTCTTTATGTCTTAGATTCAGATAGACTCTCGAGGGTCTAAAGCCCCGAGAGAGAGAGGAAGGGTGTGTTCAAGGTCGCTGAGAGCAAGAGGGTGAGGGGAGCAGAAGCCACAGCGGCCTCTGCTGCTTTTGCGGCACTTGACACAGGTGCACAAGCCGTGTTAAACCCATGACCAGCAGCAGCTCTGTGGTGCGCATGCTCTTGCATTTTAAGATCAAGAGCCGGGCGATGGTGGAGCATGCCTTTAATCCCAGCACTTGGGAGGCAGAGGCAGGCGGATCTCTGTGAGTTCGAGACCAGCCTGGTCTACAGAGCTAGTGCCAGGACAGGCTCCAAAGCCACAGAGAAACCCTGTCTCAAAAAACCAAAAAAAAAAAAAAAAAGATCAAGAGACTGTCCTGCAGCACCCTAGATAGAGAGCGGTGACCAGCAATCAGGCTGACACATCCCTTGGGGCCAAATATTCTATGCTAGGTGACAGCACCCGTCAGACACCTACCTTCCAAAGCTATGCTAGGTGACAGCACCCATCAGACACCTTCCAAAGCTCATCTTCACTTAGTCAGGGAGCTGGGCAGTAACCATGGCAGCTGTGAATCCCCCCATACACACACTCTTTCTTTCTTTTCGAGTAGGTACCCTCAAAATACCCACGGAATGAATGAAGCTGAAATGCTATGGGCGTTTGCTATTGTCATATGAAGTAATCTAGAAAAGAGCTTCCTTTGAATGGTCAAGGACCTTGGACAAGCAGAGTGCGGTGGCACTTGCCTGTGAACACTAGCACTTAGGAGGATGGAGAGTTGGAGGCCAGCCTGGGTTACATAGGGAGACATTATCTCAAAAAAAAAAAATCACATTAGATTCCAAAAGAAGACATCAAACATGAGTCTCCTGTCAAATCTGAGCAGCACTCGTGGAGAACAGAAAGCGGTTTAGGGGGCCCGAGTGTGCCACATTCTCCCCTCACCCCCCCCCCCCCCCCCCCCCCCCCCCCCCCCCCCCCCCCCCGTCTATATCGGCAGCACTGCGGCTGAGAGAACCAGCTGCAGATCTAAAGTCCAGGTCTCTCGCTCTACAGCTGGTGGAACTCAGTTCTGGAGAGAGGCTGACCTGCTGCAGGTCCCGGGCAGCCAGAGCTACTGTGGTCCAGGTGGCAAGAGGAGGAAGGAGATGGGATGGGCAAACCACACAGCTGTGACCGAGTATGTCCTGCTGGGACTCCGCGAGCACCACAGCCTAGAGATAGTCCTCTTTGTGCTTTGTCTGAGCATCTACTGCGCCACGCTAGTGGGGAACGCCCTCCTTGTGGGGCTGATTGGGCTGGACCCCCACCTGCACAACCCCATGTACTTCTTTCTCAGCAACCTCTCTCTCATAGACATCGGCGGGACCTCTTCCTTCATACCTCTGATGCTGGTCAACTTCCTGGACATCCAAAGGACCATCTCCTTCCCCAGCTGTGCCCTGCAGATGTACATGACCCTGGCACTGGGTGCTACGGAGTGCCTGCTTCTGGCCGTGATGGCGTACGACCGGTATGTGGCTATCTGCCAGCCACTTCGGTACTCAGAACTCATGAACGGGCAGCTCTGCGTGCAGATGGCAGTGCTAAGCTGGGGGAAGGGCTTTGCCAACTCTCTGCTGCAGTCCATCCTTGTCTGGCGCCTCCCCTTCTGTGGCCATAATGTCATCAACCATTTCTTCTGTGAGATCCTGGCCGTGCTGAAACTGGCCTGTGGGGACATCTCCCTCAATGCACTGATATTAACGGTGGCTACAACTGTCCTGACCATGGCCCCACTCCTGCTCATATGCCTATCTTACACGTTCATCCTGGCTGCCATCTTTAGGGTACCCTCTGCTGCAGGCCGGACCAAAGCCTTCTCCACCTGCTCTGCCCACCTCTCAGTGGTGGTGATTTTCTATGGGACCATCTCCTTCATGTATCTGAAGCCCAAAGCCAAAGACCCCAGCGTGGATAAGATTATCACACTATTCTATGGGATTGTGGCACCCTCACTAAACCCCTTCATCTACAGTCTGAGGAACACGGAAGTGAAAGCAGCTGTGACCAGCCTGCTGCAGGGAGGTCTCATCACCAGGAAAATGTCCCACTTTTAACTCCTAGCCTCTATCTTTGTCAGCCAGTAGAGGCTACGTTCTCCTGGGGCGACGGCTTCAATGTTTCAGTGGCTTAAAAACCATAAAGGTTTGTTTCTCACTCACGCTTCGGGTCTACTAAGCTTGGCTGGGGTTCTGCTCCACATCACCCTCCTGAGACTTAAGACCACAGCTTAATCCAGAACGCAGCTGACTACAATGACCAACCTGCCTGGGCTCTCACAGCTTCCACTGAGAAGTGGCACAGGCTGCTCCCACCCTTCATCTCACTGGCCCACAGGTGGCCACATCGAACAAACGGGGAGAAGCCCAGCCTGGCACAAGCCTGGAAGAGAAAAGAGGACTCAGAGAGTCAGCCCCAGAGGAAGTCAGACTTGGTTTCCTCTGCCCTGATCTCTCTTCACAGACGCATACTGGGTTCATCACCCCAGCAAAGCTCTGGTTAGCTTACTCACAAAAGCTTTGTGCCAGGACAGCCGAACGAGGCTAACACTGTGCTTTCCAGAATTTCATTTTCATATGGGTTTGGTTAGACTTGCCCATGGGACATATACAGAAATGTGGAAGCCAAAGGGAGCACAACCCAGCCCTGCAGGAGCACTCCCATCACTAATATGCTGAATCCCATGGTTCGTGGTCCGTCCAGTTCTAGTCAGATCCCCTCCCTGAGCTGTTCTCAGGCTGGACCAAGTGTGGCCATGTGCCAAAAGGTGCCCGCTTCTCCTCCAGGCCGTGTGTGTCAACTGAGCTGGACACAGTTTTCATTTGTCTCCTCAGCTCTAACCCACCTTTACTGTCCTTCCCTCATGCCCTTAACTGCCAGTCCAAAGGGCCTGTAAAAGCTTCAGGCCCAGTGCCAAATGCAGAGATCCAACTCAATAGGTCTCTTTAACTACTGCTATGATTGTGGAAGTCTAATCTTAATGGATAACAATTGTACGAACATATCTCGAACTCCAAAGGCTGAACTGTTGGCAGGCCTCTAGTAACGTAAGTACTATCCCTTGAGATTATTTAAGACTGGGGACTTAACCTGCTGTCCTACTTGGCTTTTTTAAGTTTAACCTGCTGGGCTGAAGAGGTGGCTCAGACATTAAGAGCACTGGCTACTCTTCCAGAGGTCCTGAGTTCAATTCCCAGCAACCACATGGTGGCTCACAGCCATCTGTAATGTGATTTAGTGCCCTCTTCTGCCATGCAGGCCAAACACTGTATATATAATAAATCTTAAAAAAAAAAAGATTGCATTAAGTATGGTGGGCAGATGCAGTTCATGCCTTTAATCTCAGAACTCAGGAGGTAGACACAGGTGAATCCCTGTGAGTTCAAGGCCAGCCTGGCCTACAGAACAAGTTCCAGAGCAGGCTCCAAAGCTACAGAGAATCCCTGTCTCTGAAAAAAAAAAAAAAGTTAACCTGCCTTTTAGAGGACAAGGTAAATCATTCTTAATAGGACTTGGATTTCACATGCAATCAGCTTCTCGACCTAAGCTAATCCATAGCTTTGCTCTTGGTAGGTACTGGTCATGCCCTTGACCCAGAATAACGTATGTTGTGGTGATCATTTTCTGAAAACAGCTAACACATTGGAAGCAACTTTAAGACAGAAGACCACCATAAATGCTGAGAGCAACATGTGGATAGAGGTGGCTAGCTCTTGTGTGGTTTCATTTACTCTCCTGGGTCAGTTGGGAGCAGTAAAATTACTTCCTTTTTAAAACCCTGTTTAAGATTTTGGTAAAAATCCCTCATTTTTGCCCAATGCCATACTGTCTTTGCTATTCTATAAAATATAGTTCAAAGTCAGTATTTAGAGATAGACACAGGACAGTCAGAGACCAGACAGACACAAGGACAAGCACATTCAGACATAGAACAAACAGGAAACAAGGACATCACACACACACACACACACACACACACACACACGACAGACTATAGATAGACCAACTATAAACTACAGACAGACGAGTGAAGATTTCAAATTTTGGCTCATTGTGGGTCAAACTAATCCAAGAGAACAGAGCATGGTATATGCATCCCTTTAATACCAGCACTGGGGAGGAAGAGGCAGGCAGATCTTCATGGGTTTGAGGTCATCCTGGTCTACAGAGTGAGTTCCAGGCTAGCCAGGGCTCCACAGAGAGACCCTATCTCAAAAAATAAGAACAATTTTAAGTCAAGTGAAAGCGTTTTGCTTCCATTCCTTAATGCATCATTGATACAATTTAGCACTCTGGGGTTAAGTATGTTAACCACTCACAATCTCTACAATACACTCCTCACATTACCTTTCATGGCATCCCACGGACACAGTATGGAGTCTAAAGTTCTTGGCTCAATCCTCAAGGCCCTTAGGAATCTGGCCCACACTCAGCATGACCCCCCCAACATGGGTCAGCCTCTCATGACGTCATCTTACCGCCCCCACAATCCTCTCCTCATGCTATTCAGGAATCACACCTCTTTCATAGGTTCTCTCGATGCATTTGGAGGCTGACTTCTTCATCCTACGGCACTTTGTTGGGACCCTTCACTAGGATCAATCCCATCCTTACCGACGTGAGAGCTCCTTTGGGGCAAGGTGCCACCAACTCATCCCCATGGCTCTAATGGGGCTTTCCTTACATGACAATGAAACTAAATTGTCACATGGAAGTTCTCACATCACCACCAGGTGATAATGAGCCCATGTTTTTAGGCATGCTCCAAGCAGTGAACTTGGTGTGGTTGCATGTACAGATACATGCAAGGAAGCAGTAACAACTGCTGACCACAGCCATGTGTCCAAGGCAGGCTAGGCTTGCTGGATCTTAGATTCTCCCAATGATCCAAGTCAGCAGACAACTCAGGGTCCAGTCCTGTCTTATTGCTGGTTCCCCTGGAAATCCAACAAACACCTCAAATCCAAAATGTCCCAAACTACTCATCCTCCTCAATCACAAGTGTGTCACCATGATCAGGGTATGGCACAATCACCCAAGCCAAAAAAAAGAGAGGCCCTCCTGGGTTTTCATACCCCCCACACACACACACCACGTGCCACTGGGCGCTAGGTGCCCTGAAGTCTGCCTCCTGGAGCTCTGAGCCAGTCTCCTCCTCCTGTGGGAGCCATGTAAATAAGCCCTCACTGTTTCCATTTCAGTTAGTGTGGCAGCTTTGACACTGTGCTCTTCCCCCAGACACACCCTTCCCCCAGCCATCGAAACGGTTTGCCCATTCTCCTGCTTAAATGTTTCCAGTGGCTCCTCATTCCCGTTTCCCTGTAAAGCCCACAGTACCCATCTGTCCACAGCATCATCAGCTGCTTGCCTTCATCAACCCAGCACACACCTCTTCGCAGCTCCTAAACACCAGTCTTTCCTGCCTCTCCCACTCCCCATCATCGAAACCCTTTCCAAACACGCCGTGACCATTGTCTGTCATATGTGCAACAGGTTGGGCACTATATTAAGTGTCCTAAGTACTTTAGTGACTGGGGACCAGACAGAATGAATGTCTCGGGAAAGGAATCAAAGATGGGCACTCATAACCACAGAGAAATTTTCCCCACAGCTTGGCAATGTGGCAACCCCACTCACTTACCCATTCATTGCCTTCTACACTCTGGCTGAGTCCGTCCTGATTCCTGGCTATTTGGGTCAACTGTCCTCGCGGCCTAACCTACCTATCTCAGGTGAGAATAGTTGATCTCCCATCCAACACTAATGAGGCCAGCCCTGCTTAGCTTCTCTCATCATCCAGGTTCAGGTGTGTTCAGGGCGGTATGTACAGTCAGAGATAAGGTAAGGAATAGCATTTCTTCTTTTTAAAAAAAGTTTATTATTTTTAGTCAGGTGTATGTGTGTCTGTGTGTGTACTTGTGTGGAAAAGTCCCTATGGGGTCCAGAGGTGGTGTGTCCCTGGAGCTATAGTTACAGGCATCTTATCCTGTAACTGGGTACAGGGAATTGAACTCCAGTCCTCTGGAGGAGCAATGCTCTTAACCACTGAGTCATTTCTCCAACCATTTTTATTTAAGAGAGGGCCTATGTAAATTTGGCTGGCTTGAACTCAAGTCAATTCGCCAGCTCCTACCCCTAGAGTGCTGGGATAAAGGTGTGCACCCCACACCTGGCCCCAGAACAGCACTTCTGATACAGGAGCGGACACCAGGCCCATCCACCTTCACTCCTTGCCACTCAGTCAGCTACTTTATTCTTTACCCGGTGCCTCAGGGAAGCGATCTGATTGCTGAGAGTAAAGAATAAAGTGGTATTTCCCAGGCTCTGAGCTTCAAAGGCCTAGGCCGTGGAGAGAATAGAAAGGATTAAGGCACAGAGAAAAGATTCCGTCCAAATGTGAGGTTGTCTCCTCCAGATTGACAAGAGGGAGGGGCGAGAGGAGGGAAGTATGAGCGCTGTCCCAGATTCCCTGAAGAAGCCAGAGCTGAGCCAGCTTCGTCTACAGGGAAAACAACTCATCTTCTGCCCTATCAGGTAAAACCCTGCATAGGACCCCGGGAGAGAACTGGCTTCATGCTGTGTCTGGGTAGCCCAGTACAAACACCTCACATGGTACACAACTTGGGGGCAGACACTCGGAGATACGCAGACAGAACAAAAACAAAAAAAAAAAAAATGGCTCAGCATTTAGCAGTCTGTCTGACTGCTGACTGGGAACCAGTTGGGATGACAGCGCTCTCAGAAAATGGATGAAGTAGAGACCCTGGGGACCAGAAAGAATTCTTCTAGTATTTTAGCATAAGACAAAATCCTCAAAACTCAGTTATGAGCCCATGGGGGAAGAAAGAGTTCAGCTGCCAGGCATGATGTCCATGTCTGTAATTCCAGGACCCCGAGGATCATGATATCAAGACCAGAACAAACTATATACACAGCAACACACGAACGTGCGTGCGGAAACACACACACACACACACACACACACACGCACACACTAAAAAAAGAAATCTAAATTCATACAAGATTATTTCTGGCATGCAAGAAAAAATGGAAGCTTAAAATAGTAGTTCCATTCTTATAGCGCCGTGTACATCTGAAATTTGTGCCTGTTGCTCCACTTTCCTGGCACCTTAGCTTCCTTCTCTGTGGTGTAGGCGTCGTGGGGAAGCCTGTCTTATGAATTCATCTCTGCACACACACAGCAAGCACACGCACGCACGCATGCGCACTCTCCTCTTCACTGCCACAGATTAGGGTCCACAACAACCAGGAAATGGACAGCAGGGAGTTTTGGAATTAAACACAGGAACCAGATAAGAGAGATGTGGGTGTGCAAGCCATAGGCAGAAGTCACAGACAGTAGCTTCCAGCATCTTCTTCAGGAAGGTCCTGTCACTCTCACGCTTTTCTCGGTGTCCCTTTCACTCCATCTCCCCACACCCTGGCCCCAGGAGGGGAAAGAAAGGCAGCACAGAATCAGTATGGACTTCATTGGAGACAAACCAGACTCCACCTGCATCAAATCAGGACCCCAGCTGCCTAGCCCCGCCCCAGCTGTCTCTCCCAGCCCTCTGCCCAGCACAGCACAGTCCAGAAGTGGCCAGTGTTGCAGAGCCTCTGGGAAAATCTGGTGATGTGTTTCTCCAAGATGGACTCCTTTTCCCTCTGTACTGATGATTCATTCCTGATGACAATTTGTCTCCTTGAGAAGTATCTCATGTCTGTAGGAGCTCTTCCTATCCCTGGGAAGGGCTCCGCACCCCTAGGTCCTCCTTGGTCCTGAGGGGCTGTGTCCTGCATAGCTCATCCTTAAGAAGGACTCCAGAAGAACAGGAGGACTCCGGGCTCTCAGGAAATTCTCCATGTCTTGGGAAGGCCTCCTGGTCCCTGAAATCAGTCATCCTTGAGAAAGATTGTGCGCCTCTAAGAAACACAACTTGTCCCTTGTTCCTAGAAGGGCTCCACAGCCCCAGGAGGAACCCTAGGCAGGGTTCATAACCCCTAGGAGCCTGGCCCAAAGCCCCTCTCAGCTGGCACAGATGCTGCTGACAGTGGCCCCTCCAGGGCCCACAAGGCCCAGTTCTTCCTGTTCATTGATGCACAGCTGGTAACCGCAGCCCCGGGCCCGAGTTCCAGATGGGACCCGGCAGTCAGTCTTGGCACGAGGAGGTAGCAAGAAGCCTACGCTGCCAGCAATGAGCATATGCCAAATGCTATGAATGTAGAAGTAGTTGTCCCGGGTCTCCACGAAAGCATACAGAAGGACGGCACTGCCTGCAATAAGGCTGCCCGGGCACAGGTAGAAGAGCCAGCGGCGCCATGTTGGCGGATAACAGTGCCGGCGCCGGACGCTGCGAACTGTCTGGGGGAAGCAGAGAAGTGGGATTCAGGAATACGAAGCCCTAGAATACAAGGCTCTAGAGTATGAGGCCAGAGACAGTTCAGACTTCCCCTCAGCCCTACGTGTGACCTAAAGGTACCTGCCAAGACTTGAGTGGCCACTGTGAACAGCAGGTAATGGTAACAGAAAGCAAGGCTACCTTCAACTGGGGACCAGATGGCCAGCGCCCTGTATCCACTCCTGCTCCCTCCTTTGCCCTTCACAGGCTTCTCCACTCTTACCCAAGCTGTAGCCAAGATCCCAAGGGCGAAGAGACTGGGTCCAAGCAGGTTCCAGAGTCCATGCCGGTCAAGCTGCAGAGCCATGGACAGCAGCATAGCCCCCAGCAAATACAACACCTACAGAGACAGGACTCCAAGATTGGGCCAGGATGTGGGGGCATGAGTGGATTCTAAATAGAGGTTAGCTATGGCTGTCTCCCAGGACCCACTCTGCACTGACCTGCTTGATCACGGGCTGCAAACGAGCCATGGCAATGACGGTGACCCAAACCGACATTAAGGAGCCCAGGAAGTCACAGAACTGAAGCACATCGTAGTCCATGATGCAGAAAACCACAATGCCTGGCTGGTCACAGGCATGATAGAACTGCAAAAGGAAAGTGCGGGCGTTAAAAGACCTTGAGGCCACAAGTCCAGGGCTATGAAACCAAAGAAAGACCTGATGGGGGTTACTCCTCTGTCAGAGAAGTAGAGGTCAGAGGTCACAGGTGAACAATACTAGGAAATGCCTGACTCCTTCATTCTTTTTTTTAAGATTTATATGTATGGGTGTTTTGCCTGCATGTATGTCTGCGTACCACATGTACACAGTACCCACGAAGGCACAAGAAGAGGGTATAGAATCCACTGGAACTGGAGTTACAGACAGTTGTTAGCCACCATGTGGGTGCTAGGAATCAAACCCCAATCCTCTACAAGAGCGGCCAGTGTTCTTAACCACCAAGCCATCTCTCCAGCCCTGATTCACTTATTCTTGAGAAAAATAGCAGTGAGGTCTGGTCTGCTTTACAGCCAAGCGTATCTGGCAGCTCAGACACTGGTCCCCCACTCCTTGTGTGAGGAGTCATCACAGGCCCCTCCTCCTTTCTGTGTGCTTCAAAGGCAGGTGTAAGATGCTGATTAAGCCTGGAATGTAAACTTAATCTTGAGAAGTAAATGCAAATCAGAAACAGATGTCTGCTACATTATTTAGTGGCTTGTATTCTTACATCTGACACTAAAGAGGAGAATAGCCAGAGAGCCACATGGAATCACAGCACTCAGGATGAGATCAACCTGAGTGAGCTGCATAGTAGGTTCTAGGCCAGCCTGAGCAGCAGTCAGATCCTGTCCAGGATGGGTCAGGAAGAGATGCTCAGGAGACAAGTAATGTGCTATGAATCCATATTCAGATGTTAATTCTTCATGGTTTGGAGAGCAGGGCCATGTCCCTTCACCATATGGTATCCTAGCGTGAGTGCCATGCTGTCCCATGGCCACAGCGTCACTCTTCACGGCCACGGCCACCTATCATCTTAGTGCAGTCATGAGAATTGATAAGCAATGTTACACAGTACATTCAATAGCTGTCAGTTTCTGTCCTCATTATCTGGAATGTTTGGCTACACAGAGAACCAAGTGCTAGGTTTTTGGCATATTTTTCAAAAATATATTTTATATCTATAAGCACCTGGATTATAGTCTTGCTGACTGCTCCTGTACCCCAGATAAGCACCACTTCCAGAGGTAAACTATCCTATGTTAAGACAAGGAAGAGGACACTCATCTACTATCCTTGTATGTCAACTACAAACTAACCAACAAGTCCTTAAACAGGCATGTCTGTGTCTAAACTAAGAATGAAAAAGAAAAGACAATAGGAACCCTGTGTCCAGAAAACTGGATACTAGTTCTATGGTTTTTTTTTTTTTCTGAGACAGGGTTTCTCTGTAGTTTTGGAGCCTGTCCTGGAACTAGCTCTTGTAGACCAAACTGTCCTCAAACTCACAGAGATCCGCCTGCCTCTGCCTCCCGAGTGCTGGGATTAAAGGTGTGCTAGTTCTGTTTTGAACACGTGGAAAAGAACACATAGAGCAGGACTTTCAGTAGCAGACTTAAAGCCAGCAGCTCTTTCTCACACTCCTGTACTTTTTTTTTTTTTTAAGACAGAGGGGGCTGGGTGGTAGTGGCACATGCCTTTAATCCCAGTAGTTTGAGGCCAGCCTGGTCTACAAGAGCTAGTTCCAGGAAAGGCTCCAAAGCTACAGAAAAACCCTGTCTCGAAACACCCCCCACCAAAAAAAAAGAACGGTTAAGGCTAGAAAGAGTTTGGCAGTTAAGAGCACAGGCTGTCTTGCAAAAGCCCCCAGTTCAGTTCCCAGCAGTCACACTATGGCTCAAAACCTCCTGTAACTCCAGTCCTAGAAGACCCATTGGCCTCTGTGGGCACTGCACACATGGATGGGGTGCACAAAATTCATGCACACCAAGTAAAAACAATAGATCTTTTAAAAGGGAGTGGGGTTTCTTCATGCAGGGTGAGGGAGTGAGTTTCCTCCAGTTCCTCCTTGGTCCCTTTTCAGGTTAGTACCGTATCTAGATAACAAAGAGGCATCTGGGCTAGAATATTCTAGGACAGAATGGATGTTCTGTTCAGTTCTGTACAGTTCCTGCTGTAGTAAAGTGTTCTTACTAATTCTGAGTCACTTTAGATCTCCCTGAGGCCAAGAGTGGGCTGGCAGAACAGCTGTTGGGGGGGGGAGGGGCTCTGTGAGTAACAGTAGACAGCGCACCTGGTAATAAGAAGGAATAGAATCTAATACAAAAATAGAAAGAGACTCTCAGACCAGGCCTGAAAGGGAGCCAGCTAAACCGGGGTGCATTGGTCCCATCTGGTAGCATGGCTACAGCCTCCTCTGCCTTCTTCATAGCTGAGTACCTGGAAGTCCCCACAATCCTCACTTGGACATACAACCCCCTACTTTCTCCATGGAGAGTTTTAGGCCAACCTTGTCTGTAGATTAGAACTTTACTTCACAAATGATGAGAGAGAACATGGAGATTGCTGAGCAGGGGAGCCTCCCACAGAGACAGTGAAGACTCCATGGAGAGACCCCGTGACAGACGCTGTGCTGGCTTACAGAGAAACGGTGAACACCCAATCCCACATTGCATTCCGTGTATCCAGTCAATATCTCTTCTCCCTCCACATGGGCTGGGACGCTCCACACCTGTGAGGCTGACTTGGAAGCAGCTTTGGCCACTTATCCCACAAGCTGCCTGACAAAACAGTCACTTCCTACACACGTTATTGGGGGCGGGCAGGGCATTGCTCTAGGAGACATAGTGAAGGTCCAGTCATCTTCAAACCGAGAGAATGTGGTGGAAACGTGGAGCCTCTCCCCACCCTGCGGTAAGAACAGAGAAGCAGAGGTGCCGCTGTCTACATACCGTGGAGAAGAACATGGTGAAGGTGTAGACAGCAGCTTCCAGCACGTACCGGCTCCGAATGGCCAAGACCACAGGTGGCAAAAACATGAGGTTGCTCAGGCAGAGGAGGAGTGTGGACAGCAGCTGGAATCCATAGGTGAGCGCATCGGCACTGTCTGTGCAACCCCAGCCTCGCCACCCTGCAAGTAGGGAAGGAAGGGACAGGGTGGAGGAGGGCAGAAGGCACCCCTGGCTCAACAGACAATTGTGCTCATGCCTGTCCTCATACCCAGTGCCTTGGGGCACCCCTGCTGGCCACCCCATGCACAAGCCAAGTCTGACCTGCTCCCCACCCCAGCCCGCTCACCAGCCTTGCACTCGCAGGCCGCGTACAGGTAGTTGTGGGTGCGCAGCAGCTTGCACTGGCCATAGGGCCCACAGTCATCCACGCATGGGGACAGGAAGGTGCGCAACCGCACTTCAGCCGTCGCATTGCGGCATCGCACGAACCTGCGAGCATACACGCTCCTGGTTATTTGAGTCCAGGGCCATCCCCAACCCAGCTCCAGCTATGTCCCCTATTGCTCTTGCTCACCGAGGTCCCACCCCGCAAAGAGAGCGGAGGGTCAGGAACCAGGTCCCCGTCTGTGGGAAAGGAATTCGAAGTCTGGCCACTCTGGACGTGACACTGACTGAGAGGAGGAAACCTGAGAGGGACTCTAAAGGGGAAAGCATGAGCCCAGGAGAGAGAAGTGGTCAGCACGGAGTTAGAACCCACTTCTGGGAACCCAGCCTCCCTTTATTCCCCATTCCCATCCCCACCTTTGGAACAGGTCACAGCAGCATCCCCCAGGCTCAAGGGCACCTCATGAGTCAGGCATCCAAACACTGTTACATTTTCTTGGTGCAGGGAACTCTGAGCAGGGTGAAGATGCAAATGAGGCTGTCAGACCCTTGGGGTGGGCCACCCTAAACCTGTCACTTCTCCCATCCCTAAGGCTGGAAGTCCCATTCTCCTCTGGGTGGGCCCACTCCTCCAGGGATCAATCCATCAAAGCTGTGCTCTTACTCAGTAGGAGCCAGAGATCCATCAGATCCTCACAGCCAGACTCTCAAAGTCTAACAACAAAGCAAGCCCTGACTCTGAATCGTCCCTCTGGAAGAGAAGGCACCTTGGTTCATCCTATCTGATGCCAGACGTAGATACCAGCAAAAGATGAAGGTAACTTAACGTTCTCAGCCCCCTAGCCCTGGGGCTGAAAGCTTATTAAGAAAATGCACTCCTCAAGTGAAATGACCCAAGTACAAATGGAGGGAGCTGAAGCCAGAGAGATTAAATGGAGCAATCTGACTGGGGTGAAAAGAACACAGACATCCCCAGGTGTGGATGTAAGGGGTGGCTGTCTTTGAGGGAGGAACGGGACACCACAAATTCATCTCAAGAAAGATCTGAGGCAGCCTGACACATTAAATTAGGGTAAAAATAAAGGCTTAGGAGAACATTTCAAATCAGGCTGGAAAAATAAGGCTGTCCCTAGACATGAGTTATGTACTTGACTAAAGTGGAGAAGGCGCCCCAGGAGTCTCTCATCTGTGAGCACATCTAGATTCGCTGGAGTCTCCAGGGTGGACTTCAGCTAAATTCTTAGTATTACTTTTGATATTTCTGTGGTAGCATTTCATGTAACTCACTATATATAACTGACCCAGGCTCTGACTAGCCTCGTTGTGCTGGGATCATGTGTGTATGCCACCACACACACCTTTCTTCAGCTGAATTCTCACCAGACAATGCTGCGAACGTACACCTGTCCTCAAGCACAAGAGTGGTTTATCACGTCCTTCAGTGGAAGGCCGGGAAGGCAATATGCAGAAGTACTACTCAGTGAAAGAGACAGGAACAGCCCAAAGCAGTCCCCAGCTACATAGTCCTTGATCCAGGGGAAAGATCAAAATACTTGGAAGAAATGAAAAAGATCCAGGGTTCTTAGTCCACCACAATCCCTGATGAGCTCAGTGTGACGCAACAACTTAAAGAACCACTTGTTCTCCAGATGTATGAAGTCAAGGCTTGCCTGGGTGTGGATGTGCACCTTTAATCCCAATGCTCAGGAGGCAGAAGCAGGCAGATCTTTTGTGTTTAAGGCCAGCTGGTCTATATAGCAAGTTCCAGGCCCTCAGGGCTACTTAGTGAGACTGTGAAAAATAAATAAATAAACGGATAAACAGTTTGCCTGCCACACTGGTCACACCAGTTCAGATTATCACTTTCAGAGACATGATGGCCAATCAAAGTGGAACAGAGGGATGAGTGTCGGGTGGAGGGAAGTCTAACACCGGAGTCCCCGACACTGAAGGGGTTCAGCTGTTGAGAGAGCAATGGAAACAGCTAAAGGGCTGCTAAAATAGCATAGCATTGTAGCCAATGCACAGCAGTAAGGTGAATGTAAGCAGTAAGGTAATGAATGGGGTCTGTACTGTCTTCCTGTGTGCTTGCACCTGCACGTGTGCATGCATGTGTGGGCCAGAGTTCAATTTTAAGTATCATTCTTCAAATGCTATCCACCTTGTCTTTGAAGCATGGCCTCTCATTTGACCTGGAACTCACCAATTAGGCCAGGCTGGCCCAGGGACTATCCTGTTTCCACCTCCTCAGTGCTGAGATTACAGGTGTGTGCTTGGAAGGCAAGCACTTTATCCTCTGAGCTAGCTCAGACCCAAGCAGTTACTCACTGTTCATTTTTTTCTATAAATCTAAAACTTCTCTAAAAGAATCTACTACTACAAACAAGGACACACACGGATTTGCTAGATATGGCGTCTAGACAGAACAAAGTCAGTGGGTGAAGTTCAGGAAAGCAGTCCTAGTAGACTATCGGGAATGCCACTAGCTACAGGAGCTGTCTGAACACAGGCTGCATGGCCTCTCGTTACAGAAATGAACTACCATTGTCATCAGCCCTCTAACAGGTCAACCTACAAATAGAACCCTGGACCACTGTGTCCTGGCTGGCGCAGCTCTCACAAGGCAGTGGGGGCTGAGAACAAAGCACAGAAGCGACCTGGAAAGAGCGCCAGAAGGAGGCAGGGCCCTGCACGCCTGCAACCTTCCTTCAGACTCCCCAACAGGGAAGCACCCCTTCCCAAGAAGTACCACATTGAGCTGCAGCTCCAGACTAAGGACACCGCCACTGTCCAGCACTGGCAACAGCCTCAGAGCAAACACGGCCGGGCGCTCAGGTGGAAGAGCCACGCTGGGACCAAAGAAGATGTAGAAGTGGACAGAGAAGGTATCCAGCTCGTTGCGCAGAGTGGGACGCACTGGCCAGCAGTGCTCAGGTGGCGATGTGGCTGCAGACCCTTCTACAGGGGTCCCCTGGGATGGTGGCTCTGGGGGCAGTGGCTGGTTGCCCAGTGATTGGGGCATATTCATGGCAGCCCCAGGGACCAAGGCACGGGACAGGCTGGGTTGTGGACACTCTGTGAAGGAGAAGAAACCAAAGGTGAGACATGAGGTCCATACAGCCCCATAGCCCCCACCACAGACCAGAACTGAGCCCATCTCCTGTTGAGCTAGCAAAGGGGAGGAAGGAATGTAAACTAAAATAGAATGGGCCTGGAGAAAGGAGGCATCAAGACCATGGCACAGGGTCCAGATGTTTCCTAATTGTCACAGAGATTCAGTCACTACATTGTAGTCACCTGTCCCTCCCCAAGGTCAGAGTAGAGGAATTAAGATCACACGTGTCCTCCTCAAAGCAGTGAAAACACTGTACTATAAGCTAATGGGAGGCACTGTCCTGATGACTGTGAGCACTGAGGCAAGAGGCAAGAGCAGCTCCTCAAGTCCTGGCTGGCCCTGTCTACCCCAGGACACTGAAAATGAGATGAAGGGAGGGAGGGAGGGAGGGAGGGGGATGGAGAGAGAGGGAGAAAGAAAGAAAGAAAGAAAGAAAGAAAGAAAGAAAGAAAGAAAGAAAGAAAGAAAGAAAGAAAGAAAGAAAGCCTTTAGTTGTCCCAAGTCAGGCACAAAGACACACTATGAAGGCTACCCAATGACCTGAAGTCTGGGTGGGGTAGAGGAAACTGTAAGGATGTGGTTGAGGGTCTCAGAACATAGCCATCCAGATTACCTCAGGTACATCCCTGCACAGATTGGGAGTTGAGGCAGATGAAGGGGCTCTGACCTTGTAACCGTACACATAGCTGGAAGCGGATGATCCTGCCAGGGCCGCGGGATGGTGTCTCCACACGCACATAGACCCAGTGCCCCCAGGGGGGCAGGGCCAACTCCAGCTGGCATACTGAGGCACCTCCACAGGCCACAGAGCTTGAGTTGTGCAGTGGTGGGGCCTTGGGACGTAGGCGCAGTGTTAGGGGGCAGGCAGATGCCCCTCGGCCCCCTACACACACCAGTTGTGCTGAAACCCTGTAAGTGAAGCTGGGCACAAAGACCCTGAACAGAGGACAGGTTGGGGGCAAGAAAAGACAGAGAGGTAAGAGACATGAGAGAGAAACAGAAGAAAGGGAAGGAACAGGTGGCCCGCTCAGATCTTCCTCAGTGGGAGGGGAGGGGAGACTGGATGGGACCCACCCTGGGGACTCTGGGTTACTTTGGCTAGAGGGAAAGCAAGATGGATCCCTGTGTAAGACCAGAGGAGGAAAGGGCAGGGCAGGTTTGGAGTGTTTACTCACTTATACAAGGCTGAACGATTGTGGGGGGAGAGAGTTTGCTCTGAGGGACGGCCAGGAACCAGTACAGCCACATCCAGCAAACGTCGGACAATCAGCTGTGGCTGAAGGAGGTACTGACACTCGTCCTGGAGACCCTGAAACAAAAAGGGGTAGCAGGAGAGACAGTGGGAACACTCCAAACCAAGGCTAACGTAACCTGCTGGAGGGGTCCTGAAGAAACCCTTTATCCTCCAGTTCCCGGGGCTCCCATTCTGGAGCTAAGTTCTGAACTTTTCCTACCTGAGTAGTCATTTTTATTAAGTTTTGTATTAAAAATATTTTAGAATGGGCTTAACTACAAGGGTTGAGGGAAAAGATACTCTGAAGAAAGACATACCAAGTACAGGAACAGCCTCTTCCAAGGAGAAATGCTTTTTATTTGTGTGTGTTCATTTACTTTAGTGCAGCCACATGGCAGAGGGGAACCTCAGATCTGTCTCCTCATTCCCCCTTGCTTGAGGCAGGCCTCATCTTGTTTGCAGCTGTATGAGCCAGGCTAGCTGGCCCACCAACTTGGCCTGTGAGTTTCCGGAGAGTCTCCTGTCCCCGCCACCATCTTGTCAGAGAAGCACTGGGATTCCAGACGTATGCTACTCAGCTTTATGTGGGTTCTGGGATCTGAACTCATGTCCTTGTGCTTGTAAAGCAAGTGCTTTACCCCCTGAGCCGTCCCCTCAGCTCTCAGGCCCATCGTTCTGGTCACCTCTGCTCTATCTGGGTCTTCAAGGACACAACACTGATGCTGTGGCTCTGCTGTGCCTTCTCCCAGCCCAGCCCTCCTCTTGGTACACTGCTAGCCAGCAATCCCCGCACACACTGCACAGCAAGCCATCCCATCCCACAACTCCTACTGGCTCTTCTGGGCGTGGAAAGCTCCTCCTAGGCCTCTGGTCCAACCCTCCCACCACCACTAGTTTAACTGTTCCTGCTCTCTAGGCTGCCCTTCTGACGTGTGTCTGTCTGACCTCTGCTCCAGCATGCCATGAAGACTACTTACTACCCCCTAAGCAACCTCCAGACTATTTGGAACTTGAGAACAGGACTTGGCCCACCCGACACAGGCCTATCATGCTCTGCACAACTTGCCATGAATGTCTGCCAAACTCATGAATCAGCCCAGCTGCAGACAGCACTGACCTTTATGAAGCCAAAATCTGTCCCCTCACAGCTACTCTGACCTGACCTACGGCCTCAGACTGTTTCTTTGGACAGCGAAGGACAGCCACCACACTTCCCAAGGCTTCTCTTGTACTGGACAAGCTCCCAAGACCCCGCCCTACTATAGTGAGAGCCCCCTCCCAGAAACCCTGTCACTCAACGTCACAGCTCTCCTTCCACAGCAGCGACCTCTTCTACGCCCCACAAACCCATCAGCTAAAGGGTGTAAGGGTCTCTGAATGAGGCTTCGCTAACCTTGTAGACCAGGCCTTTGGTTGGCCTGATAAACTAGAGACTATGGCTTGTTATGGTGGTTGTTCTGATAAGATGTGCCTCCAAAGCCTTGTTCTGGGAGAAAGTTCCAGGCTTTGACATTCCACCATGTTTCGTGCCATGGAATGAGTTGGCCAAGCCTTGGGTTCTGGGCTGACCACAGTGCTGTGCGAAGAGGCAGCCGCCCTGCCCTTCCATCTCACTGTTCATTCCCGATGCTTAGCACACCACCTGACACATCCGAGGTGCTGGAAACAAAACAGCTGTCAAGCTGAAGAATGGGTGCCCAGAAGAGAGTTCCTTGAGTGATACAATTATCCAGAATTTTCCATCTCTGACATCCAAAGCAGATGTCCCTCACTTCTCATGCCAAACCCTATGGATCAGAAATACTCTGGCAATACATTTCAGAGGACCCCCAGTCCACCACCCCACTGAACACAGGAATCCACGGCAGTCTCATGTTTGGTATGCACCTGCCTCACAGCCGAGGGAAAGAAACACTGTGCCCATGCTTACTGTTGAGTTCAGGAAAGGATAGGACCAGGCATGCTCTGGCTGTGTTCCTTCAACATCCAGTCTCTTCTTCAATATGAAGCAGAAACCAAGAATGGTGGAGGGCCTAGCAGAAGGCTTTGGACTATGGGAACTCCTCCTATTTTGTGGGGCACAGGGAATGTCTTTTCTTTTTTGTTCTTTAGAGAGGATACCAGGTCTTATTCTGTAGTCCAGGCTAGCCTTGACCTCACCTGGTAGTCCAGGCTGGTTACAACTCATGCCAATCTTCCACCCTCAGCCTCTTAGAAACAGGATTACAGATACGAGTCACCATGCCCAGTTGTTAAAATGCGCCCCAGCAGACTGGCCTGTAGGTGCCTTTTTCTGGATTGATGATTGATGTGGGGGAGGGGCTAGTTCACTGTGGGTGGGGTTACCCTTGGGCTGGTAATCTTGGGTTCTATAAGAAACCAGGCTGAGCAAGCCAGAGGAAGCAAGTCAGTAAGCCGCGTTCCTCCATGGCCTCTGCATCAGCTCCTTCACCTCCAGATTCCTTCCCTATTTGAGTTCCTGCCCTGGCTTCCCTCGGCAATGGAGTATGACCTGAGAGCTGTAAGCTGAAAGAAACCCCTTCCTCTCCACACTGCTACAGTCACGGTGTTCTGTTTCTCCACGGCAGGAGAAACTCTGACTATGACAGGCTTGCAGACTGAAGATACTTAAGGACACGCAGCTTCCCCTGTCCCCAGTTTCTTGTCCTCAGTCAGTCAACAGCAATCAGTGTAGGAGTGAGTGACAACAGGACAGACTGCAGGGGCGGGAGAGGAAGCACAGCGACATTCAGGAGGTCACTATTATGGCGGTACAGGAGAGCACTGGAGATGCGCTAGGTGGAGAGGCATCTGCTGATGTGTTGAGAGCGGAGGAACACACTTTAGGGACTGGTCATGGGGAAGCAAGAGAAAAGTAAGACTCAAGAGTGATGACACATTTGAGGCTTGAACAACTGGTGGGCAGTGGCTATCTACTGGGAAGAAGACAACCAGAAGGAAGACCCCCAAGCCTGGAAGTGAAGTAGAAGTCAGAGTTTGGGGCTCTGCTTTGCTTGGGGCATATTAAACCTGAGACTGTTCTTAGAAGCAGTTGAAGGTGTCAAGAAAGCTCACAGATATAGTTTGAGATTCAAAGAATATAAGACTGGCTGTCTACTCTTAAGAGGCATAGACAGTATTTAAAACAACTCTGCCATAGACACCAAAAAAGAGAATGAAAAACAAAAAGGAGTTCTTCTGAGACCAAGCCTCAGGTTGTAACAGCACACACAGATCAAGCAGAAACATCAGGAAAAAAAAAGTGTTGTGAAATATTATTTTAACTAGGCAAAGATGTGTTATATTTCTTTATGCTGTATTTGTTTAACTATGTAAGGATATGTGTTTAACTATGTACAGATGTGTTGTATTTGTTTTACCCTGCCTGCCTAAAGGCACCTATTTGGTCTAACAAAAAGCTAAACAGTCAATAGCTAGGCAGGAGAGGAATAGGAGGAACTGACGGGCAGAGAGAATAAGTAGGAGGAGGAATCTAGAGAGAAAAAAAGATGAAAGAGGAGAGAATGAGGGAGACGCCCAGGGTGAGAAGTCAGGCAGCCGCCAACTAGACATGAGAAGCAGTAAAAGTAAGAAATACTGAAGTAAGAAAGGTAATAAGCCCCAAGGCAAAAGGCAGGTAAAAAGAAAGAGGTTAACTTAAGTTAAAGAGCCAGAAATGAGCCTAAGATAGGCCAGGCATTCAAAACTAATAAGAAGTCTCTGTGTCATGATTTGGGAGCTGGTTGGTGGCCCAAAAGAAAAGGCCTGGTACAAAACACGGGAGTCATAACGCCAAGACAAGACCAGTCAAGGAGGAAAGAATGATATGCGGAAGGAGTTGAAATCTGGATACTAGTTATCTACAGGGAGAGAAACTCAAGACTAAAGGAGGGAAGAAGGCTAGTTTCCCAGGATCGAGGAGCTAAAGAATCCTTAGAGGCCCATGTATGATTTAAGAAGGTAATCAACACTTTAGAAGAACCACATCCAAGATCCTTGCCCATCCAACCTCTAGAACAGGCACGTCCAAAGAGCTGCACTTGCCAGTGCTCAGACCTGCAGCCTCCAGTGACCAAACTGTGTCCTTTCTCTCTGGTCTCGCCACACTGCAGAAAGCATGGCTGTCTAGGCCTCCATTTGCAGTACCAAGTCCTGCTGGGACTGAAAACTCTCTCTAGATGGAAACATGTACACCAGGCCTGGTTGTCTTCTCACTCCCCAGTGATCTAGACACTTTGAATCGTGCACCAGGTTCTAGGAAGCCTTGCTCTGTACTGCTATCCCCAAGCAATCCTGGCCATGCCTATCCGGGTCTCAGCTCCACATTCCTTACTAGGTCTAGGCTCCTTGTGCTTCCTGCTTGCTTAGCATGATACCTAGAACAAGAGCTGGACTCTAGTCCAGGAAGAAGCCTCTAGCCCAGTGGTTCTCAACCTGCGAAGTGCAAGCCCCACAGGGGTCACATATCAAATATCCTGCATATCAGATATTTACATTATGATTTAAAATAGTAGAATTATATTTATGAAGTAGCAATGAAATAACTTTATGGTTGAGGGTCATCACAACATAAGGAACTGTGTTAAATGATCTAACATTAAGAAGGTTGAGAACCACTGGGCTAGAAGATCCTTCCCTCAGTTCTTACAAAATGAGACAAGATTATGACTGAGTCAAGAGGCAGTGTCTTTGAGATTTGACCAAAGATCAATGAAGACATTCTTCCTAGTATAAAAATCCTTAGTTCAACAGAAATCAAGAGTCCAGAGACAGGTAATCTCCCAGCATGCTCTCATCTAAAGGGCTCCCAGGTCTTCATGGACTTTACAACACTCAGCCTAGACTGGTCAAGACGCTATGCCAATTCAGAGGCAATTTTCACCTGGCTGGGAGTTTCTGTCCCTCTTAATCCTCAAAGGCCAAACACCACTGGCTTTCTTGCTTAATGCTCTTACTTTATAACACTCTATAATCCTCACCTGTTCATTCTCTGTCCTTCAACATACACACGGCCACCAGACTAACAGTGGCCAGCTCACCACGCCTTCCCTCTCCTGCAATGGGCAGAAGGAGGAAACCTATGTACTTCCTCACTCCCAGGAGGAATTCCAACTTGTCTAACACACCAGAGGGGCAGGAAAACATTGTGGTATTGTCTTTCACTTCAAACTAAAGAAACATCCTGACCTTTGGCCCTTCCCTTCAACCTGACAATCTCCACTGTGTTAAAGTCCATGCTGACATCCAGAGGAAAGGAAGGTAATGGTTGGGAAGGATGTCAGCTATCTAAAGCTTCTTTTATTAGGAAAACTTTCTCTCATGGTTTCTCAGAGGGCAAAGGAGAGACCTGAAACCGTGATGCCTGAGCTAGAGACAAGGATGTGGCCTGGGAGACGTTTCAGGGCTATTATCAACCAAAAATAAAAAAAAAAAAAAAAAACAAAACAGTGCTGTGTTTGTATGGCAGATTTTGAACTTTGTAGTTTCTCTTCAACCTACCCAGAATCACCATGTCCCAGTTTTCGACTACAGACCTCCCCGAAGCTAAGCTGCTGGGCTGTAATAGTGCCCGTCCCAGCCATGCCGGTGCTGTTGATAAGCTCTGATAAAGGCTATGATGCCAGCGGGCACTCAGCAGCAATGGGTGGGAAGATATGATTCCTCCTGTCCCAGGGAGCATCAACCCACCTTGACAGAGATGTGGCCATGGGCTTGGGGAAGGTGGGCAGCCAAGAACCAGTCCCCAGGTAAGGGGCTGCTGACGTTAAAGATGCCTGAGGTTCTGTTGGGCAGTGTCCAGCTGAGGGTGAGTGAGAAAACCCCAGGCACAGCCGTGTCTGTTGGAAAGTGTGTATGCAGGGGATTGATGACAGGGGGCGCTCCAGAGCGGAAATACCTGGGTGACATGAAAGGAAGAGCAGTGGGGTAGGAATTAGGAGATAGGGGTTAAAAAAAAAAAAACTGTCATTCGTCACTAGTAAACAAACAGATTTCCTATACTGACATATACCACAGAATTATCCCAGGAAGAGATGGAGTTCATAAGGGGCAATAGGTCAGTTCAAGTATCCACAGTAGTTACATGAAGTCAGGTGACAAGGAGGCCTTATTCAACCTGGATAAGGGTCAAGGTCACGGTCAGGGGGCGTGTTTAGACCTCAAAATGTCATACTCCAGTTTGGAAAGTAACTAGGGTTGGAAATTGGGGATACAGATCAAACACTCACACAGTCACACTTTGATCTGGGCAGTGGTCTCCAAAGGTTCCTCCCTGTTCCTTGAAGATGATGAGGTTCCAAACAGCCAGGAACGTGTCCTCAGGAACGTGGAAGTGGAAGAGCTCGGTGCTGGCAAAGGAGCGAAATGGGCTGAGCTTTCGGGGTGAGCAGGTGGAGTAATCGGTCAGGAAAAGGCCTCCTGGGAAGCAGAAGGGAGTCAGCGGAAAGGAGGACAAAGGCATTTCCACTTGGTTGCGAGCCCATTTTCCTCACCAACAGCACCAAGCCAACAAGCACACTTCACCAGCCAGGAGCTGGGGTTTATGCTAACCTAGCCAGTGTCTGCTTTGTTCCTCACAAAACCTTGATCTTAAAAAAAATGCCTATCGCAAAAAATTAGAAAACTAAGAATTTAGGACACTTCATATAACGTCAAGGTCACTGACTTAGGAGGTATTATTCTCCTCTCACCAAGCCTAACAAAACAGGGTGTGCAAGTGTGTGTGCATGTGTGTGTGTGTGTGTGTGTGTGTGTGTTGGCATAGGCTCTTAAGCCACTGAGCAAGCTAGAACTCCACCTGTGGGGCTTGGGAGTCAGCACAGAACTCTGTAACTTGTTTGTTTTCTGCCCTTCTCTATGCCCCAGTGGTTAGGAGCAGTAAAAATTCTCAGAAGCTTCACAAGAGCTGTCTGTATACCAACTCAGGGCAGAAGAGGGGAGGGGAAGGTGTGGTGAGGCTGCAAGGGAGCTGCTTGGGTGGCAGAGTCAAGAACAGGAGCTGGCAGGCCACCACGACAGTGCCCAAGAGAGGAGAGTGATCAGATGCTCTAGGGTCAAAATGCGTAGCCAGGGTGTTCTCCCAGGAGGAGGTCCTGAAAGGCAGTCATTCGGTGACTAAGTGGCACCCTAAATTACTTGGGAATATTTGGAGTAGAACAGGCTCTCTGTCGCGCGCTCTCTCTCTCTCTCTCTCTCTCTCTCTCTCTCTCTCTCTCTCTCTGTGTGTGTGTGTGTGTGTGTGTGTGTGTGTGTGTATCTCTAGCTGAAATGCTCAGGGTGGACAGGAAAGCCACAGGCCCTAGCCAGGCATGCACATAGGACAGGAGTGTCGTGGCAGTGTAGGTAACAGGATACACCTGACAGGAGAAGGTGGCTCAGAGTGCAGGCAGTGTCCCCATATAAAGCACTCTCATGGCCTCTCTGTCTCTGTCTCTCCTCTCTCAATGGCCTGCGCCCCCCCCCGTTTCAAAACAGTTCCAAAGAAGCCCAGAAATATGTCTCTGGACAAGAGGAAAGCTGGGTGGACTCAGGTGTCTTCCAGACACAGCAGAGGTTGGAAGGGGAGAGTTCAGCAACACAGGAAATACCCACATGGCTTCCCTACTCTGATGGTCTCTACTCCTGGAGATGGGGGCATGACCCCTAAAATGAGGTATTTAAAGTAACAGAGACATGGGGCATCAGTAAAGGGAGGCTGCTGAAAGACAGCAGGTTGGCCACACTAAACTGGGGCACCTTTGAAGAGTCACACTCCAGAGGTACCTTATACAAGCAGAAGCCACCGGCCAGAGTGGCTCAAAGGCCATGACAACACCAAAGGACTAGACTGCTGTGCCAACCGAAGACCAATCTCAACAAGAGAAACTGCCAGCTTGCACTGCCCAGCAACCAAAGGCTCAGAGCTGCACTCAGACAGTGGTGGGGAGGTATCCAAAGCAGATGAGGGGCAGGGGGACTAGCTAAAGGAGAAGACAGCTCCGCCTCCAAACTGAGCAGCCCTGAATACCATTGTTACAAGCAATAAGAAAGAGCTCTGGAGTGCCCTCTGCTGGGGTTAGGGCAGGCTGCTCCTCCTAAAGTGAGCACCAGACAAACACAAAGAGCTTACTTGGCCTGGAGAATCAGGGAACTGCCGAGCCAATTCCAAGCAAACCGGAGGCTATGGGAGCCGTGGGTGTCACAGGATGTGCTTGGAGGAAAAGGAGAGAGCGGCAGCTTGGAGCTTGGGAGGAACTTAGAAGGAGTTTGAAGGCGGGGTGGATCCTTGGGAAACAGTCCTATTCACCTCATTCTTTGATTTGGGATTTGAACAGGGCCTACCAGAACCATGTCCCAGCGAACTTGTCCTGACGCCCCTTCTACAATAACATGTAGGTGCTTTCCCACCACCTAAATCATACGAGTGTGTGCAAACTCCCCTCATCAAAACCAAAAACCTGACTGCCAGCTGTTTCTGCAGTCATCAACAATGGATGTCCATTCCTCCACCCTGGGCCCTTCCTTCCACAAGCCGCACTTCAGTGATATATTCATAAGAGGAGTGGGCCAAGCTGAGAGTGTGTGGGCCACATCACATGTCCCCTGCCCCTCACACAATGACATATGTATGCACTCCAAAACCATGTCAGCTCGTGTACACTCAGATAAAATACATGTCACCAGTATGTAAGCATGAGCACATGCCGCACACACACCATTCCCACAGATCCCTGTTATACACACAGGTACCTAGCACCCACACATCTCTGCAGGATGCGCTGACCTCAAGCTGTACACTAAAGCCGGCCCACGGAGATCAATGAAACCCACCTCCGTCCACAGATGTTACTGCCAAAGACTGTTGAGCACGGCTCAGTCCCAGTGCCACTCAGCAAAGGTGGCCTGGGGCTGAGGTCATCTCTGCCCTTAGGCTGGAGCAGTCTCTGCTTCCCTCGGTCTGGTCTAGCCTTTAAGAAGCTGGGCCACTCCTCCCAACCAACTGACTTCCTAGGCTACGCGTTGGATAAAGACTGACACCTGACAAATGAGAAACTGTTTATGAATTAAGCCTCCTGGCAGACAGACTAGAGAGACAAGAGATTATGCTCTGGGCCAATGGAAGAATACTTCAACCTGGAAGGTATTCAGAGAGAGAGAGGGGACGGGAGGGAGCCAACCAGTATGTCACAGCAACTAGGAACCCTAGGAACCCTCTTTTCTAGCCCCACGATTGCCACTTACATACAATACAACTCTAAACAAATTACGCCCTCACTGAGCCTCAGTTTCCCCATCTGTAGAATGCTGCTGAGGTTCAGCCATGCTTTAAAAGTATCAAATTATCCATAGCCCAGTGGCGCTTTCTTGGGGAAAGACCCAGTACAAGAAGAAAGCTCATTATAATAGCAACTAACCCACATCCATCTATGCAGTGCAACATATTGTCTTCAAGACTGTTTGGAATATGCACTTGGCATCTCAAAGGTTTAGGCCATGTCTGGACCTAGAACTTAAGTGCCTAGTCTATAGGACTATGTCATAGAATTTCGCAGGAGTAAAGCCCCCAAGACTTCCCAAGGGGTCAGGATGGACACCAAGAAATGAAATCTCGCAGAGCTTTTTGGGGACTATTAGCCACCTGCTGAACCAGCTGAGCAACACCACTCTTGAAGTCCGCCAAACCATCTCTTGTGTAAGCCCTTTTCCCCTTATTTCCTCCCACGTCCCCAGTGACCTAGCTCCCCAAGTCCCACCTCTCCCAACCCTTTCCAAGCCCTCCCTCCCCGGAACCCCAACCTTATCTCAATTTTTCCTGTTTCCGCACTCACCAGCCCCTGGACCAAGGACAGAAAACAGCAACAGCAGCAATAGGGCTGGCGGCAACTGGAGCCCAGACCTGAGTCGAGGCTGGGAGAGGGGCAGAGTATGAGAGAGGCGGGGAGCCAGCGGAAGAGACTTGGGCAAACACAGAGATGGGGGCAAAGGCTGAGATATTGGGTTGCGTTGGACTGAGCACTGGGGCTCAAACAAGGGCCGAAGATGTGTTGGGAGGAGTGAGGGAAATGGGGACAGGAACAAGGGCTGGGGCTGGGCCAGGGGCTTAAGCAAACGCTGGGAATGGGACAGGGTCAGAGGCTGGGCTGGGATTTGTGACAAGGGGTGGAACAAGGGCCGAGGCGGAGATAGCGGCCAAGTCAGAGGCAGGGACTGGGGCTGAAGCGGGGACCTGGTCCTGGGCATTCGCTGGGACATTGGCCGGGGCCGGGGCAGGTTTGGGAAGTGGGGCGAGGGCGTGGCCGACGGCCAAAGCTGAGATTGGGATAGGATGAGGGGCCGGGACAAGGGCTGGGCCATGGCCCGGGGCGGGGGCGGGGCCGGCCAGGCCAGCACGGGACGCTCGCAGAGCTGACCCGCGGCTCCGCTCCCCACGCCCGGGGGGTGGCCTCCGGCGTCCTCGCGGGCCCGGGGTCGTCACCGGGACCTGGGTAGGAGTTCAGGCCTGGGCGACTCCGGGCTGCGCTGAACCGGCGATAAGCAGGCCCCGCGGCGTCCTCGGCGTGACGCTCGCCTGGCGCTCCGCCCTACGCCTATTTGATTGGTCCCTCTCCGCAGAGCCCGCCCCCACCAAATCCTATTGGCCTCTAACTGAAGCCTGCTGGGCTACCTACCTGAGAACCTCCTCACCCTAACAGAGAACCCGGGTGACCTCTTAGGTCCCCACAGCATCCAGTGAACGCCAGAATGATACAGGAACCTTCCAGAAACTCACATAACCAGGCTCCTCTCAGAACATGTTCCTCCCAGTCATTTGTTGGCACAGCCTACACAGAGACTCACTCAACTTCGGTCCCACCTAGATCCAAAGCAGCCCCCTCAGGAAACCTCACCCACGCAGATGACCAGACTACTGTTGCAATGGAGACTACTGGGCGTTCCGGTTGCCCTGGAGATCCATGCCAGCCCCCCCCCTCCCGGTCTGGGTTCTAGAGGTTTCAGTCAAGTACATCCTTCATCGGCCCTGGACCTCTCTTGTCCCTTCCCTTTACTGTCCTTCCTCAATTCGGGCCAGAGTCCCTTTGCGAAGGTCTGCAGATGCCCAGGTCCCCCAACAAACTTAACAACAAGACCTCTCACTTAGCAACTACAGCCTGGCTCATCCAAAGCAAAACCGTTCATTCCCTCGGTCAGGGCCAGTACTTCCCCCTCCAACCCAGGTAAAGATCCTGACCTAAGGACCTAAAGGACTTGCAACCACCAAGCCGAAGCTCAGAGGTATGTAGTTTCTCCACAGCCCTCCACCCCAACCCTTTACTCCTTCCTTCTCCTGGTACCTCCTGCCCCTCCCCACGCATTCTCTACTTTTCATCATTATCCCACCCACCCGTCCACTTTCTCCCCATCATCCTACCTCTGCCCCTTCCCTAATCTGCCCTTTAGGAAGACTCCAGTGGAGTTAATTGATTCTTTTTTACCATTAGTTTTATTGTATGTATATATGTGCTTTGCCTGCATGTATGTCCGTGCACTGTGGGTGTACAGTGCCTCTGGAGCCCCGAAGAAAGGATCAGAACTTGGAACTGGAGTTATGGACAGGTGTGAGCTGCCATGTGGGTGCTGGGAATTGAACCCAGGTCCTCCGCTGAGCCATATCTCTAATGAGTTTAATATGTAACATCTTAGCTGGGTGGTGGTGGTGCATGTCTTTAATCCTAGCACTTGGGAGGCAGGCAGGGAGATCTCTGTGAGTTCAAGGCCAGCCTGATCTACAAAGCTTGTTCCAGGACAGCTAGGGCTACACAAAGAAACCTTGTCTCAAAAATAAAAATGAGAAAGGGAGGAAAGGAAGGAAGGAAGAAGGGAGGGAGGGAGGGAGGGAGGGAGGGAGGGAGGGAGGGAGGGAGGGAGG
>NW_026067972.1:6002675-6045597 GCF_014885135.2 Alexandromys fortis
GGAGGGAGGGAGGGAGGAAGGGAGGGAGGGAGGAAAGGAAGATGTAACATCTTAAGGTAGCTGCTATCTCTGATGCATGGGGAACACTAGGGAATGGTGAAACTCAAGAATCTGCAGGTAGCACTTGCAAATGATGATGAGCTTACAGATGATGACAGTCTGTTTCAGCCAAGTGATGGCACTGACCTGTAATCCCAGTACTTGGGAAGCAGAGGCAGGAGAATTGCTGCCAGTTCAAAGCCAACTTGGTCTACAGAGCCAATTCTAGACCAGCCAGGGCTATAGAGTGAGACCCTGTCTCAAAAAAAAAAAAAAAAAAAAAAAAGAAGTAGCTCAGGGATGGAGCACTTCTTGCCGGCATACAAAGGCCATCATTCAGTCCTTAGCACCCGGAGGGGGTCAGGCATGATGGTAACAGACCTTGAATGGCGGGTCCAAGACACGTGAATGTACTCCTTTAGGCTGAGCCAGAATGTTTTGTGTGTTCAAAAGATCTTGCTGGAAGAGTACAGAGAGCTTGCCTCTCGGATCTTCCTGGGGTAAATTAGGCATCTTGGAGAGAAGCCATTCACATTGTCACTGTGTGTCACACTCTCTTTCCAGAGCTCACCTGGCCACAATGCCTAGCATGGTGCCTGATTCAAGTGTTGGTTTAGGCTGTTTATAAAATGGAAGTTTCATAAACGGAAGACTGAGTGAGGAAATACATTTGGGGCTGTAGAGGGGCAATGTTATTATACAGTCAGGCGGGAGATGATGAGAACATGAACAAATTGGAGGGAACAGAGAGAAAAGGATCCATTTGAGGAGTGTTTGGTTTTAGTTGCAGATGAGCGCTAGGGAAGAAGACTGTGGTGCTCACATATGTCCAAGGTCAGTTCTGAAGCCTGTGGGACAGTCAGTTGGAAACACCTGGCACGAAGCATCCAAGGCACACAGGGAAAAAGAGGTCTGAGTTAGAGACATGGACTTAGAAGTCAGCGGTAGCCCGGCACGGAGATGCGCCTTTGTGATTCCATCCTCAAGAGTCTGAGGCAGGAGGTCCATGAGGAGTTCAGACCAGCCTGGACTACATAGAAACTTAGCCTGGGCTATAAAGTAAGACTTTGTCTTGGGGTGGGGAAGGGAGGGAGAGAATGTACGCACAGCATGTAGCTGAAAAGTCGTTGAAGGCTTGAACATGAATGAGACCAAAGGAAGAGGCGCGTGGTCCCTGGACAGAAGCGGAGGATAGCACTGTGGCATTTTTCCGCACTCTTCCCAACTCCGGCTTCATCTTCAGACTCTAGCACTCCATAACTATAGTTGCAGGGTCCTAAGACATGCTTCAGACTCTGCCTTTGGACTGGCCAGGTAGCTTGTTGGGGCTCCCTCTTGGGTTCTCTGCTACCAGCTACTGATGGGCTTCTTGCTGCTTCTGTCTTTCCATCTTTAAATTACAGCTCCCTGCCAACCTACCGTAGTATGCTGTGTGAGGGTACATGAGTGAACCTCTGGCTCTGCACCCTGAAACCCAGAATTCTGCTTCCTTCCTTCCGATGTTTTTCGGCGCACTATTAATTTTCTCCTCACCCCCTAGCATCCTGAAACTGGGGCTCTGCCCTGACTTACAGACCCTCCAGCCTCAACCTAATGAAGCCTGTACCTTATTCTACCACTAGATGGAAGCAAATGAGATCACAGACAGTCCTCAGGCCACCAAGGATGCAGAGAACCGCCCTTCTTTAAAGGACCCTTCTGCAGAAGACTTGCGGGAGCCCACTAGCCTGGAAACTGAAACTTCCGCAGATCTTTCCAGCTCACAGACCTCTTTGCAGCTTCCTGTCTACGATGCCCTTTTTGTGACATCCACTCCGCCAAATCCTGAGACTGAGGCCTCTGAGAGCCTCTTGGAGCCACCTGACTCTGAAACTCCCTTAAAGTCCCATACCACTGAGATTCTTTCCACACCATCCCAGGTTTCCTTCGAGGCCCCAGCCTTTGAAACTCTCTCAAAGTCTCCCCAGTCTGTGGCCTCTCTAGAAAAAGCCATCACCAAGATCCCTTTGGAGAGCCTTACAGATGAGATTCACAGCTCTAAGGTCAAAAAAAAGTCTCTTAAGCTCTCACCAGAACTCAATCTCCCTGGATCTCCCCATAAGCTTTCTTCTGCTAAAGGCCCAGAGACCCAGGTCCCTGGATCTGAACACATCCCCAAGCACTCCCTTTCAGGACCATCCAGCCAGGCCCCTGCGGATATAGAACCGGCTGCAAAGCAGGAGGAAGCAAGGGAAGAGGAGCCAATAGTGGGGACCAGTACCATCTCTGCTCCTGCAGCCAAGCCCGAGTCTAGTGTGAGCAAGAAGGAGAAAAGAATTAGCGGTAATTGTTCCTGCCTTTCTTCTGTCCCTGTGACTCTTGCACTGCCCGTGACTTACCCAGAAGTGGGGGTCCGGGTTATTCTTGCATATGACTCCTCTTAGTTTTAAGGTCCTTTCACTGCCCACTGGTTACTCAGCCCCTCCCTTCCCAGGTTACACAAGCCGCCCAGTGGTCCCTGCTAAGCGGGCAGAGCTGGTGGATGTGGCTAAGGCAATGCACAGAGAACATTTTGGTACTCAAGTGGAGTATCTTTTCCAATGGGAGAAGGATTCAGCCCTGAAGGCCATCCAGACAGGTGAGCCCTGGTGGCCTTCCAGAGACCTGTAACAGGCCTATGGACAACTTCCAATCCAACAGATTTGGGAACCTTCCCCTTCAACGTAGACATGGCCATGCCACCTGGGTGGAATCTAGAATGGGAGCAGGTGGGTTGGCCTGAGGAAAAGTGGAGATTGCACGTGAAGTCCAAGCAGCAATAGATAGTAACTAATATTGTTAGCAACCGAAGAGTTGAGGGCCAGCCCCAGATCTAACACCCACATAATCTATACCAGAACAATCCTAATGCAGAGTGGCCCCAGGACCTTGGCCAGTTTCTAGGAGCCTTGTTCTCAAACGGATATGGCAAAAGATTGTGGTCCCTTTACTCCATTGATGTATGGATCTGCATGCCAGATCCATGACCATCTGAGTATCCAAAGGCCTTGAGGGTCCCCACTAAAGAGGAGTTCAAGCCACTGCTCATAATCCATATCCCCCTTTGACGAGGTCTCATGTGGTCCAGGCCGTGACCCTAGCCTCAAACTTCCTATACAATCATTGATGACCTTTAAGGATAACCTTGAACTCCTGATCCTCCTACTTCTGCTTCCTGAACGCTAGGGTCACATGTGTGTGCCCCCACAGCTGGTTTTACATGGTGCTGGGGTTTTGTGTATGCTAGGCAAGCACCCTCCCCCCGAGCTATGCCAAGAGGTAGTCCTGTGAGGGGAAGCTGCATCTCTGAAATGGGTGTGCAGGTGAGCTGTGTAAACACATGGCACAGTGTGTGTAAGCATGTTTACCTGTGTTGTGTATTTCACCATCTATAAGGATTCTTAATCTCAGTAGGACAGCCACTCAGATACTCTAGGATTCTGAACTGTGTAGATAAATTCAGTAGAAAGCATTGTGTTTGCTCAGGTTTTTCAACCTTCTGTTCTGCTTATAATGGAACTACATCAACAGGACTAAGAGATAAAGACAACTAGAAACCCCTACACTCTTATCCTCCTTTATGTAATTTGCACACCCCACCTCCATGTAGGGATCCTCGCCCCTTCATCTCTATTTTTTTTTAAAGTCTCATTTGTTTCTGAGTTTCCACTGATAGTGAAATCTGTCTAGTTATGCTAACATCTATTACTGATACTTTTGTCTTGCAAATGTAGGTTCTGTCCACTCCCCTCTTTCCTCTTTTAGATCCCCCTGTCCACTCCTCGCTCTTCAAGACCTCTGTGTTTCTTCTTTGTTTTAAATGTCTGTGTTTTCCTGCTTAAGCAAGTGGTTTGTGTACTCAGTCCTGCACAAAGATATTTGGGGTCCTTATCCTTCCAATGTTGAAGATCTTGAGTCAAGACTCCCTAAGAATCTTGCAGATTCTGAGGTTTCCAAATATTCTTTCAGCAAACAGTTATTATGCACCAACTATTTGCCAGACATTGAGTTTTAGTTGTGCAAGCAGTGGGGCAAGAAAAGTCTCAAGGATAAAACTTGTCCTCCAATTGCACAGTGAAGCCCTGCCTCAAAAAAATAAATAGCAAAGATCCCTCAACCAACGTGTATGAGTCCCCGCAGAGACAGAGGAAAGAGGCCCCCAGCTGGGGAGCTAGACATAGGCATGGGAAGGAAAGACTGCTGGAGCTAATGTCTATGAGAGGGTAAGAAGAAAGAGCCAAGCTGGGTGTAGTGGCGCACAACTATGATCTCAGCCCTTGGAAGGCTGAGGCAGGAGGATTACAAGTTTTTGGCTTGTCTGAATGAAGTGAGAACAGATGTGGGGCACATAGAAACCTGGTGAGCTGAGGACGAAGGTTGAGAGATTTTAAGGTGAACACTGGGTGTTGAGTGGAACATGCTGGTGAGAATGTCATCAACAGACGGCCCTGTGATCCAGGCCTAGGAGAGGTCAAGGATACAGAGGTATCCCTCATGTAAAGACAACTTATGTAGTATGGAAACCTTCTAGAAATCAAGAGTTGATATACAAGCACGGCCATGCAGCTGTACTGAGTCAGAATGGCACCCAAGGTAATGCCTCCTCTGCCTGCTTAGGCCACTTCTGACAGGAAGGGAGTTTGGAATCAGAGAATGGAGCCCAGAGCTGGGTGCAGTTTCCCTACTTTAAGGACATAGAATAGAATAGAATAGAATAGAATAGAATAGAATAGAATAGAATAGAATAGAATAGAATAGGGTAGGGTAGGGTAGGGTAGGGTAGGGTAGGGTAGGGTAGGGTAGGGTAGGGTAGGGTAGAGTAGAATAGAGTAATAGAATCTGAGGTATTCTTCATTCGAAGCTAGACACTGATTCGCGCATCCATGCTTAAACTGGTTAAGCGTTGGTCTTCAGGCAGACCCAGGTTCACGTCTGCACATCACCTGCCCAGCCACTGTGTTCGGCTTTTGTAGCGTTCAGAATTCCTCTAGTGCGGTCCTGGCTCCCACCCACTCATTGTGACTTTGCTTCTCCCTGTGCTCTCAAACATTCCGGGTACAGCAGGATCCTAGCACCAGAAGCAGCCAAGCCACAGCCACACCAGAACAGGTTTTAAGACCCTAGGAACTATGGGTAAGATAAGAACACCCAGCCTGAGGACAGACCTGCGGATTATGGCTAAAGGAACATGTTCGCTTTCAATCAGGCAGTCTGTCTTCTCTGACATCTCTTTCATGGCAGGATTAGAGATATGGATGAAAATACAACCGCTTCTCTTGTGGGGAAGCCAGGGATAACTTTTAGAAGAGGTGACATTTCTGTTGAGACCGCTGCCAGGCATCAGGGTCCCACAAGGACGCAAGCAAGGTTCTGAACCAAAACTGGAATACTCTCTGCTCTTCTGAGGAATGAGAGGATGAGCAGGAGGTGCTGCCCGTTCTCCCGTCACCTCTGCCTAGCCCTGCCTTGACTTGCGATAGGACTTTCTGTGAAGCAGGATTCTTTCAGACCCCACTGCTAAACCCAGGCTCTGGTTGCGGCCTGCTAAGCCTGAGTCTGAGGGTACTAGCCTCACTCTCCTTCCCATATCCACCTTCCAGTCCTCACAACTTAGATCCTTTGGTCTTCCAGCCATGACTTCTGGCCTGCTCCTTCCTCCTGATCCTGGAGAGCCACCAGGCATCCTTCTCAGGATCATAGAGGGCGTTAGTTACATAACACTAGGACACAGAAGGGATGACAGAGGCGGCAGCCCGGAGAGTAAAAGCGCTGGCTTCCTCCTACCTCTTGGCACCAGATCTGTCCAACTTCCACCTTTTCTCCCGGGTCCTTCACTAGTAACTCTCTTCAGGACCCAATCCCCATCACCCACTGTCCACCTGATCATCTAGCTTCTCTCTTGCTCGCCGTAAACACTTCAGAAAGGTTGGACTCGCATGGAGAGGGGAGGTAAGACAGCTTTAACAATCACCAGGGGCTCTCGTTCATCTTCAAACAGTGTCATCTGTAACCCGCCTGCTCTGAAACTGGAGACTGCCTTTGGTTATCTCGGTTAGGCTGACGAACATGGGGCCCATCCTGGGATAGGAAGGGAACTGACAAAACTTTGGGATAGATAATAAAACTTTAATGAAAAAAGTCTAAGGGCCAGAGGGAGGGCTCCCTAGTGGAAACAGGTATAAGGTGTGGTGGTGAGGAGGCCATCAGAACACTTGTAGGGAGTGTAGGATGTTTTTTTTTCTTTTTCACTCTTCCCTGTTAATCCCTCCATATGTAGGTCTTTACATTGGCTGGCGCTGCCCTCATTACCTATGGGACTGTTTCCGGATTGGAGACGAGTCCAGGTGCTTTTGTGGACATTTGTTGAAAGAACACCAGATCATCTCAGGTAGGAAAGAAGTTGCCAGACTCGTCGAGGATGGAGGGGTTACGGTAGCCTTTGATGTCTTGGAGGGAGAGACAGAGATGATCAGGGAGGATCTGCAGAGGGGGAACGGGTCCTTCCAGGTGCTGGTCTGATGCCATGCCTCGCCTTCCCCATTCTCCCAGATCTGTCGGTGCCCTGCCGCATGAGCCAGTGCAGGTGCCTCATGTTTTGTTTCATCCCATCACGCCCAGAGGAGGTGGGTGAGTTCTGGCTTAAGAGACGGGCCACCTTCGACCCCAAAGCATGGAGAGCCCAGTGTCGCTGTAAGCATACTCATGAAGAACATGCAGCCACCGGAGCGCATCCCTGCAGGCACCGCGGTAACTTCTAGTGCCAAGGGGTGTTCGGGTGGGGAGAAGCAGATGCAGGATGAAGAAGAGGCAAGAATGTGTCAGCTCGTGGGGATGCCATTGATTTCTTATATTCTTCTTGGTGTGCTTTTGCCTTAGGCTGTGGCTGCAACAGTTTTGAGTCAAATTTCCTCTGTGCGGCCTGTGACCGGCGCTGGGAGGAACACGAGACTTTCTTTGAGACTGAGGAGACCAGGCGAAGAGGAGGGAGACCTTATGGTGAGGGAACAACACGGGGCAGGGGATCTTGTCAGCATCTGTAATCAGAAGGGCAGGCAGAAAGGTATGCCCACCCTTCCCTCATCCTCTCCAGGCCTTCCATCTTCAGCCCACCCCACATCCCATGCCTGCACTGCTTTCCATCCCCAGGAGCAGACTATGTGCCTTTTGCAGAGATGCCTGCCCTCCGAGATGTCATCCTCACCAACTCTGACCTTGAGGCCCTCCAGATGCAGGGGGTCTCTGGCCATCCCAGTTCCCACCCTAGATCCCTTGAACTCCCTGGCTCAAGTAGCCTCCAGCCTGACCCTAAATCTGACCCCCATACCTGATTCTTTCACCTCTGCTCTTCCCTCCTGCAGGGGCAGACACTGTCAACAACTGGCACAGGCCTTTCTGAGCCTGGCCAAGATCAACAATAAAATGGAAGCCAAAAGACTCTGACCTGGCTCTATATGGGACAGGTAGCGTCAAGACTCAATTTATAGTCAGCTCTAACTGCAGGCCAGAGACAGCATCAAGCCACTGGCCTGACTCACTAGGAGAAGAGCTTCAAGAAAGCCAAGGGGGGAGAGTGTTTGAAGAGTAGAATAGCCAGTGATTTCAGGGGTAGCTGGGGCTCCATAAGGCAAAGACATTGCAATTAGTAAGTCTTTGGAGGCTTTGGACTATGGTTTCACACTGGCATGGTGGAGGTAAACGCTAAATATTAATATGAAGGTGTCTCTTCAAGGAGCTTGGGTAAGAAGTAGAAGAAAGAAATCAGACAAAACCCAGGCTGTAGATCAAGGAAGCAACTTTTTAAGACAGAAAGGGGGAAGAGGCCCACATGCAAAAAGATCTTGAAGGATGCAAAAGTGAGGAGAGATGCTTGGTGGGACAAGATCTCAGACATGGAGAAAAAGGAGCATGAGTTCAAGGCAGAGGTGAAGGTATTTGCTCTGATGCAGAGAAATTTCATCTTAAGACAAAGAAGAGAATATGAGCTGCAGGGAGTAGGGCCTCCTAAAGCTCCCCTCTGGAGACATCTGTATTCTCTGTGAAGCAAGCAAGGGATTAGTGGGCAGTAGGGACTGGAAGAGAAAGGTGAGCTCTGGGGAAGGCTGATGTGGGGAGTCAGAGATCATGGCAAGTGCATGGTCTAGGATTTAGTGTGGCTGGAAGTGAGACTCCGGTTGGAGAAGAGGCTAAACTATTTAGACTAATGGGTGCTGATGGATAGTGAGAAGCAGGCAGAGGAACAGGCCTGACGTGAAGGGATGTCATAGACGGGGACGTGATGCCAGGCAACAGCTGCTTTCAAAGGAATAAGGGCTCTCGAGTGCAACAAGGAGACGGTGGGCGGGGTCGGCAAAGCTAGCAACTTTCAGAGAGCAGCTGCAGGTGACGACAAGTGTGTGGAATAAGGAGGAATAAGCCAGTGTCAAATTGTGACTGCAAGGGAGTGGCAGAACTCCATAGGCGATCTTATGGCCCTACGACAGTTTGACACTGCTGGGCTTTGTGATGCTCAGTTCACTCTTTGGGCCTCGGTGGCCAGATCTGTAAGACAGGAATAACCAGTGTTGCCTGCACTCTGTGAAACCCAAAGGAAGATCCAGCTGCAAAACTTAGTGCTCCCTAGAATCCCATCCTCTTCTCACCCCAGCTCCTCTTACCCCTTGCCCTTCTCTGGTGCAGTTTTCAAGTCTCACATCTAGGCCTCAGGGGCAAGGTGATAATACATTTCCTGATATTTAGAAAGGCCATCTGTCTTTGCAAAAGAAAGGATGGTCTTCTAAGACCCCAGGGAAAAAAATCATAGGATCCCATATCAACCCTGGGAAGAAGAAAGGGCTTTCTAATAATATAACTGTGTAAAAGAGAGTGTGCCAATTCCAGAAGTTTCTCAACACTGGTTGTATGTGCTGTGATAAATGTATAAAAATATTCAATTAATTAATCATTGGAGACACAGTATGAATTCATTGCAAAGTATATAAACTATACTAATTTGAAAAATGTAAGAATAATAAATGTGCAATTCATTACTATATATAAAAAAGTAGAACAGTAAAACACCAACTATTTAATAATTATTGAACATTTATATACCAGGCCGCATGTTAAAAACAAAACAGCCTCTAAATATATAAGGGTAACTTACACTATTGTGCCAAACCAGAACTTACCAGGTGGTGAGTATTTGAGGGGATACTGATGTATTTTGAGATTGAGTCTTGCTATGTAGACCAGGCTATCCTGGAACTCTCGAGTGATCCTTCTGCCTCTGCCTGTCAAGTGGAAATACCATATTTCTTCTTTCAAATAATAAGGAAATGAAGAGATGGTTCAATGCTTAGGAAAGTTTCCTGCTCTTAAAGTACGGAAACTTGATTCACATCTGGTGGCTCACAACCACCTGTATGTAACTCCAGCTCTGTGGAATCTGACACCCTCTTGGAGGCCTCTGCAGGCACCCGCGCAGACTTGCACATATACCCACACACATACACATAAATCTTTAGGTGCTGAAGAGATGGCTAAGCAGCTAAAGGCACATACCGTAGCTCTTGGGGAGCACTGGAACTCAGCTACCAGCACCCACATCAAGAGGTTTCCAAAAGCAAGTATTCCAGCTCCAGCCCAGTCTGTGCCTCCTCAGCACCTATGGACACCTGCACTGGACATGCACACACCTCACAGGCAGAAACATAGACACAGTTTTAAAGAATGTGTATATACAAAGCAAACCTGTCTCACTGCCTCACAGAGTTAACGGCACCACACGCCACTTATGAAGTGAAAAAAAATGTAATACATAGTACAGCATTCATAGGATGCGCCTACCCTCACCTGTTTAAGGGAGAAAAAAAATGCCCTGAAAACTGACTGCGATGTGCGAGCGAGAACATAAAACTGACCAAAATTTTAAAAAAATCTTAAATATGTTTTAAATCTTTGACGTGGTCAAAGGACTGAAATGGACAGAAAAGGTTAGGTACCTATTCTACAGATTAAAACCTAGCCTACAGATTAAAAAAACTTGGTCCCAATTCACTTTTAGCTCCGCCCATGTGACTTCTGGAGCCAATAAGCTCTGAATGTCCTCAGAACCCCGCCCTCCTGGCCAATGCGGAGAAGGGTCTGCACTACGTTTAGCCTTTTGTACGGCAGGTGGCGAGGTCCCGCCCCACCCCCCACCCCCCCCGCCAGTGGGGGCCAGAGCTAAAAAGGACAGGCCGAAAGCGGGCAAGTCCCACCCATTCAGGAGCCTCAACCAAAGCTTGGTCAAGGTGGTGAACCTGAGCCCATTAGCAAAAAAATCCCACCCCCATATTTAGTTCTTCCAATGGAGTGGGAATGAATCTCAGAGCGAAACTAAGCGGGGATCCAATCGAAAAAGAATTTTCATGCCACTAAACAAAAATTGGTCCTGCTTTAGCAGGGGCAGCCAATGAGCTGCACGGAGGGACCCGCCCCCAGGCGGACGCGGCCAATGGGCTGCACCCGCAAGGCCGCAGGCTCCGGGAAGATGGCTGCTGCCGTGCTGCTGGCAGTGGGTTTGCGCACCGCGCGCAGAGCCCTGGCGGCCGCGGGGCCCCGGGGGGCGCAGGTGAGAAGCAATCAGAGGGATCTGGGGGCTCGTAGGCACTGGCGCGTTCCGGGACCAGCACGCGCGTCGCGCATCATTGCGGAGTTACTCTCCCAAGGGTCAATTTCAGGGACTCTGCGGTCGAGTCCGCGAGAGAAGCGGTCTCGCGGCGACCGCTTCCCCGAACAGCCGGGGCTTCCCGGTTGGGACTGAGCTGGTAGTGTTGGCCCGGAGCGTGCTTCGGCCTGCCTCTGCTGTGCCTACTCCAGGAAGTGAGCTCTCCTTCGGGAGCTAGCCTGTTCTCGGATCTCTAGCCCTACAATGCGCGTCAGCAATGCTCTTTGATCTTCCACACATTCCAACAGTGATTCAGTATATATCCCACAGTTTCGCTTCAGTGTAACGCCCTGATACCGGCCTTCTCCAAACCGGTGAGAAACTGGGATAGCCCCTGCCTCCTATCCCCTCTGACAGACCCGAGATCACGTAGCTGAACTCTTACATGACTCCGCTGATTCACATTACTGGAATTAAAATCCAGTGAAAGAAGCGGAGCATGGTGGCACATGACGGTAATCCCAGCATTTAGGAGTCTGAGGAGGCAGGGCTACCCCCTGGCCTGCGTAGCAACAACAGCTGCACAATAAGAATCAAATGTGACACCCAAATGAGAGATCGGCCAATGTCAGATAGGACAAATACACTTAAAACATAAATCAAGAAGCAAGGCTTAAAGATCAGAAAACGCACAGTAGAACTAAGTGGAAACAAGGTAAAGAGCTTCAGGCTCTCTTTAGGGCAGGATTCAACCATTCCTGAAGCTCTCAAGGATTTGTCTGATGTATTCAGTGGTAGCATAGGAACTGAGACCTCAATGTTGTTTGCTTTTGGAGACAGTGTCTTATGTATCCCACACTAGCCTAGAGTTTCCTAAATGTAGCGAAGAATGAGGAGTTCCCGAGCCTCCTGCCTCCCCGTCGCACAGTCTGGCATGACAGATTGCTGATGCTTTTACCTGTACAGTGCTGGATGTCTTTAGGCACATTTGCAGGAATCAATTGCACTCCTACATCCTATATAGCAATTACTGCGTGTTCTGTAAGAGGACCCACCATCATCTGGCCCAGCTTTTGCTGCTCAGGCTCTGAAATCCAGGGACTGGCCCTAGAGTGGAACCACTAATAGGTTCTTAGAAGAATGAAGTTAGAAACACTCTTAGAGCCCAGCCCCTTTCAGCCCCAACTAAGTACATGGGAAAATTACTGCCGGCTCTCTCCCTTGGGTTCCCCCAACCCACCTTCAGGTTCGGGGAAATGCAGGTGTGACTGATGGGGGTGAAGTGGCCAAGGCCCAGAAAGCAGCTCCTGGAGGAGCAGCGCCAACCATCTTCTCCCGGATTTTGGACCGAAGCCTCCCAGCTGACATTCTATATGAAGATCAGCAGGTGAAAGTCCCCACAGGGCCCAGCTCTCTTGAGAATTTCACAGGTGCCCTTGGGTCTAATGAAGTAACAGTGATCTCTCACCTGTCACGGCTTCCAGTGTCTGGTGTTCCGTGACGTGGCTCCTCAGGCTCCTGTGCATTTCCTGGTCATTCCTAAGAAGCCCATTCCTCGAATTAGCCAGGCTGAAGAAGAAGACCAGCAGGTGGGGAGAACAGGGCCAGGGGCCTGTCTGGGGGGAGCCCCGGATTAAGCTAGAGGTTTGACTCCTGTGAAGGGAGCTACCCCCTGTCCCTCTCCCTATAGCTTCTAGGACATTTACTCCTTGTGGCCAAGAAGATGGCAAAGGCAGAGGGTCTGAAAGATGGATATCGACTTGGTGAGTGGTTTTTGTCCTTTGGCCTTCTCCCCTCGAATCCCCATTTCTCAAGGTGATCTTTAGTCCTTGACGTCTCCCATGACCCCAATCCCTGGCGGCAAACTCATTCCAGTGGTCAACGATGGGAAGATGGGCGCGCAGTCCGTGTATCACCTGCACATTCACGTCCTCGGAGGCCGACAGCTGCAGTGGCCGCCTGGCTGAACCTGCCAGCTGACCCAGGACCACAGACCTGGATGCTTGGGTGGAGAAAAGGGAAAGAAATCCTGTGACATTAATAAACCATTCTCCCTTGATTTTGCATTCCTGTCTTAACTGTGTAACAGATTTGTACCACAAAAGAAAATTGATTCGGGGCTGTGATCTCTCTTGACCAGGGTCAGGATAAAAGATCCTATGGCTCAAGCAGTGGATAAAGGAGCACATAGTGCAGCTCTGCTAGTTTCTAGTGGTTCATTCTCGGTCAAATCCCTAGAAAAAATAAATAAATAGCAGTAGAAATTTGCCTGGACGACAAGACAGAGACCTGCCTATTGTCCTGTAATTCCTTCAATTTCGCTGTTATCTCCATATTTGTGTGCTGAGGATGGAGCCCAGGACCTCGGGTATACTGGACAACAAGTACTCCTACCACTGAACTGCATCCTTAAATTGTTAAATAAAATTAAAAAAAAAAAAAAGAACTTCACTCTCTCTCTCTCTTGGTTCATTAGGGAATGAACCATGAACAAAGCAAACGAGTTCATACCGATGTCCATCCTGTTCTTGTCGCCAATGCATCCCCGTAAGTCACCTTAGTCACAAGGAATCAAGTTGGCCATGGAGGCGAGGGTTCACGCTAGTGGAACTTTAAAAGCCCTGGTGAGGCCGAATGTAGCTGAGACAATCGCAAAGCACCAAGTCTAAGACTTCCGCCCCTGGAAAGAGTTTGTTTTCTCCTGCCCTGCCCGGCCACCTCGGGTCAGCCCAGCTCTAGTTGTGCGCAGTCTCCTAGAGTTGTTTGCCGTCTCTATGGCAACCCGGTAAGCCGGCCTCTGAAAATGGAGACGACCGAGTCTACTGAGGAATCTCCTCCGCTGCCGTAAGAGCCACCGCTGTGAGAACAAGGAAGGTCAACTGACTAACTTTGCAACGATTATGACAACCTCGATTGTATTTCTTTCAGATCTTCAGATGTACAGCCCAGCTCCGAAGGACTGGAGAGCACTTCCGATCTCATTCCTTCTTCGGGTGGCAGTCCTAGGTCGGCCCTAGTGGCCGTAACTGCACCATCTGTATTATGTGCAGAGCATCGTGGGCAGTATTCTTTGCTCACAGAGCCTTCTTCCGACAGTCTTCTCGAGGTTCCCTGCCCTGGGTCCCATCAGATAGGCCATGGGACGTTTGGCTACCAGCCCCTCTATGTTTCTTACATTCCTCGGAATGTTCCTGCTTCTTCTTATCCTGGAAGGAGCTCTGTTCACAGCTCTGGTCCTTGCTCTGGCTCAGGCTCTGGTCTTGGCCAGAGTTCTGATGCTGGCAAGGACACTGCTCCTACCTATAAGCCTAGGCCTGCCCCTGTACCAGCTCTTGCCCCTGGGCCTGAACCTGGCCCTGCTGACTCTGGACCTGGTCACAAGGTCAGCTCCAGCATTCCTCAAGGAGGCCTCCCACCAGTTCAGTTGCCTAATAGTAGCACATGGTATCAGTTCTGCTACTGTGTACCACACCGGCAACCCTGGGAACCTCTGCAAGTCTCAGAGCCTGGAGTAAGGGGGCCATTGAAACCCCCAGAGGCTGAAGAGAAATCTGAGTTTCTTTGTAAAACACTGCCGCGTGGCCGGTGCCTCCTTCACAACTGGGAGGAAGAGGTATGACGGTTTGGCCTGCTCCTGTTTTCTGAAGACGGGCCCCAGTTTCCTAGAGAAGCTGATAGTTTGTGATGAGGGCCAGCAGGGGAAGGGGGCTCATGGTCATTTAACATGTGGTCCACAGAGAGCCACCAACCAGTTGGATGAGGTTCCAAGATTGCAAGACGGCTCTGAGAGTTACTTCTTCCGACACGGACACCAGGGACTGCTGAGCATGCAACTTCACTCAGCCATGCCTGGCAGCACCACCCAGAAAGACTCATACCAGCCCCCCAGAAAGATCTGCCAGCCACTTCGAGGTGTGAAGCATGAGTGATGGGGCTGGAAAGAGTCCAGGAGGCAGAAAAGAGGCAGGACTGTGGACCCTTTGGCGGCTCTAAGGGCAAACCCCAAGATTTCCCTTCTCAACTCTGTTTCTGAAGCTGCTTCTTAACCAGACTACTCTTCTGCCCTCCCACAGGAAAGCGGGAAGCTATGCTGGAGATGCTCCTGCACCACCAGATCTGGTGAGAGCCTGGGAAGGGGGAAAGGGAGGGCAAGGTGGAAGGGAAAACTGGGACTGGCCTTGACCTCTCAGAGGGCTACCTAGTAAAGAGGCACAGGCAGAACAAGACCCTCCCAGGAAGCTCTTTGAGGCGGAGTCAGTAACACACCACGACTACACAGCAAAGATGGTCCAAACAGGGCCTCCGGCCCCTATAAAGGTGAGAACCCAACTCACCTTACTTGGGAAAACAGAAAACCCAGAGGTTGACCGAGAGCCCCAAAGACCAGGAGTTACTCAATATCTCTTCCCTCACAGCCTCATGATTACCGCCAAGAACAGCCTGAAACGTTCTGGAAGCAGAGAGCACCACAGCTACCGGTGTGTGGGTGTGACTAGGTGCTGGGTGGGGGAGAGAGGCTCTTCTGTTCTGGCTTGGGGAAGGGTGGCATCTGTCCTCATCCTAACACTCCTCCAGGGTGTCAGTAACATCAGGACACTGGACACACCATTCCGGAAGAACTGCAGCTTCTCAACACCAGTGCCTTTGTCTCTGGGACATCCTTTGCCTTACGAACTTGAGAATTTCCCCCACCAAATGGGTGCAATGTCTTCCCTTGCCTGCCAGGGAGAAGGGCAGGGGTGTGGAGGGTCGAGGACAACTCCAGCCTAAGGGTTGAGGAGGGAAGTGGATGGGGAATTCGGATTCTCCTATTGTTTATACTACAAGTAGGTGTGGGTGGAGTTACTTCTCTGTGCTTGGTGAGGGTTTCCCATAAAGCATTCTCCTCCTGAAGCTGCTGACTCGTTGAATCTGTGAGTAACCGTGCCCACACCAGTACTCTTCCTTTAGGATGGCTTGGACCCCAGACAAAGACACCAGGATTTGTTGTTGTTGTTTTATACTTGGACAAAATATTCTGGTCTAGATACAGATATTTACAAGAAGCCAGGGAGGGGGCAGGTATATGTACAAGCTGAGCTGCAGTGGGCAATGACTTCCATATATGGTAGAATTCTGGGTTTTTTTTTCTGTTTGTTTTTGTTTTTTGTCTGTCTGTGTGTGTGTATGTGTGTGTGTTTTCCATCTCATATGACAATGTCTGTTTTTGTTGTATGGAGAGACGGTGGTCATTGTCCAAAGTACCAGCAGCAGGAGATTGTCTGGCTTGGGGTTTACAGGAGGCCAGGAGGTCCTTTTCGCTCCCCTAAGAGCCAATACGTTCGCATTTTTCCTTTTCCCTGGAGGCAGAGAAATAAGCATAGTTGAGATTCTTCTGTGTTGGTGCCTTTAATCTCCCTTTCTTCTCCCACATCCACCCTCCCATGATCCATTCCCCCATGTCCTGCGGTCACCTTCATCTCCACATCCCCACGCAGCTCTAGCTGGAAGCATCCTAGCTCATCCAAGGCATCCTTGGTGGTCGAGGAGACATGGATCTTTAGAGCTGGGGTGGTGTGGACCAGGAATGGATGGAGAAAGAGGAGTCAAAGAAAAAAGGCAAGAGAAAAAAATGGCACAGGCGGAAAGGTGCCTTACCCAGCCAGCCACCCTCCCAATGCACACTTATGAGAGGCAATATATGCCCAAGGGCAGGGCACCTAAGAACTCTCCAGCTCTGAGAGACGTGAAGAACTCCAGAAAGGAGAAAGGAGCAAGACAGATCCAGGTCAGGGGTGGAGGGAAAGGCTGATGTCCTCACCTTGACCATTAGACTCCATCCGAGAAGCAGTGTTAACTGTGTCTCCAAAAAGACAGTACCGGGGCATCTTCAGACCAACAACCCCAGCACAGACTGGCCCTATGAAAACAAGCTGGTTGGGAGAGACCTGGACAAGTAGACCCTAGGGCTGGGTGAGAATCAGCCTTACCAGTATGAACACCTATACGTAACCTCAGCTGGTCATGGGGTCGGTGGCGGATGCGGAAGGAAGACACTGCATCTAATAATGCTAGGGCCATGCGAGCAATTTCTGGTGCATGGCGCTGACCATTTCGGCCTGGAAGGCCAGATACCACCATGTAGGCATCCCCAATGGTTTCCACCTGATTTAGAGGGAAAATTAAAAGGTCATCTGTAGGTTCAGTAGTTAGAACTCTGGCTACTCTTCCAGAGGACCTGAGTTTAGTTCCCGGCACACCCATAGCAGTTCAAATCCCCTGTAACAGTTTCAGGACTATGACATCTTCTTCTGGCCTCCCTGGGCAACTGCACACACGTGGAATATATTCACAAAGATGCACAAAGATAAGTGAAATAATAAAACTTTTTTTTATTATTATTTGTTTTCAGAGACAGGTTTCTCTGTAGCTTTTGGAACCTATCCTGACCTTGCTCTGTAGACCAGGCTGATTTCAAACCTGTCTCTGCCTCCCAAGTATTGGAATTAAAGGCACGTGCCATCACCACCCAGCAATAAAACTTTTTAAGAGATTATCTCTAGCTATGTTGATGGGAGTGAGACAGGGAGATAAGATGGACTTGGCCAGGAGTCACCCTGACAGCCTGGGAGGCCATGATTGGCCAGATTGACTAGGAGCTACTGCCGTGGTCCTGAGGATCTGTGGATAAGAGGAAGTCAGTTGGGGAATACTTAACTCCTCCTTGCTACCCCCAGGACCTGATAAACACTCAGGGGCATCTGCTGAACAAATGGCAGGAGTGGGATCCTAATCCAAAGAACCCAAAGGCTCAAAGAAGGTAAACCAGGCTCAGTAACGAACCAGGCAGCCTGTCTGTCAGAGGGAAGAAGTAGCCACTTGACTTTGATAACTGTACCAAACTTAGGGTGCACAGTGAAGCTTGCAGGGAGCCCACACTAAGTATTTAGGGATAGAGGGGTACTAAAACTTCCTCTCAAACGGTTCACATAATAATTAGATGAGTTTTTTAAAAATAAAAGAGGACCTGGAATGGTGCCAAGTAGCAGACTAGATTAGCATGGGGAAAGCTGTGGGTTTGGTTCACAAATACTCCAGGGAGGGGGAGACACCTAAAATAAATAGGAGGAAGTAAAAGCAATTGATGAATTTGTGAAAAGGGTTTGCAGCCGTTTTGTTAGGAAAACATCAGAGAAAGTAGAGTAAGCTTTTAATATCCTCATTTATGTTTAGATATCGTCTCACTGGGTAGCCAGGGCTGACCTTAAATTTGTGATCCATCTCTCCCAGCCTCCTAAATACTGAGATGACAAGCGGGTATCACCACACCCAGCACTTTTATCTGCCAGACTCAACGCTAGGCACTTTTAAGACCTACTTCTCACATTTACTTTTGTGTGCATGTGCACACACACAAAGAAGTCAGAAGACAACCTATGGGAGTCAGTTCTCTCCTTCCATCACATAAATTCCAGGGATGGAACCTAAGTCATCAGACTTGGCACCTTTACCCACTGAGCCGTCTCACCAGCCCGTTGGCTTTCATACACCTAATCTATTGCTGCAACAACCGGGGCGCAGAGAAACCCTGATACCTGTCTAAGGCCACATAATTCTCTAGAAAATCAGTTTCAAACCCAGTACATTTTTACTTCCAAGGACAATTAAGTCAACTCAACGACTTTAACAAAGAGCTGTATAACATGTATTTGTGTCCTGCCCCTCACCCCACAGTCAATCCGTGCCCACATTCTGGCAGGTATCTGTATTAATGCCCCAGAGAGAGAGGAACTAAAGCATGCTTTGATTAGGGAACCCTGAGAATCACAGGTGTCAGATCCGAGTGTCCTTGTTTGCCGGAATCAAATCCACTAAAGAGCACCAGGATGCGGGAAACTTGGGGAGCATTGACTGTGGAGTGGCTATGGTATGGGGGGGTTAGGAAACCGGCTCCAGCTCTCACCTTGTAGACATCAAAGTTGTCGATTATGGCATCAAAGCAGGTATAAAGGTCATTAAGAAGTGTCACCACCTAACAGGATGGGAAAGCAGAGGCTCTGAATTGTGTGTCCACGTTCCTAATCGTCCTCTAGCAGAAGGATAAAAGCGCTCTAGAGCCGACTAGTCCAGTGGGGCGCCCAGTCCCCTCCCCCGTTCTCCCCCAGCTCTCACCTGCATAGGCGTGCTCTCCGCCGACAGCGCTGTGAAGCCCACGATGTCGCTGAAGTAGATGGTAACACTGTCAAAAGCCTCTGCCTGGACAGTCTCTCCCCGTTTTAACTGCTCTGCCACGGAACTAGGAAACACGGGGGCACCTTCAGCCCAGCTTCAGGCAGGGAGAAGGACAGGGTGTGTGGCTGCAGCCCAGCCAGGCTGCAGTGTGAAAGCTGGCTTTGGTGGATGGAAAGGAAAGGGGCTGAGAAGACGCCGCCTGGTGCACAGTAGGGCGCACAAGCGGTGGGGAGCTGTGAGGGGACCCACGTGGGGCTAAGCGGTTCCAGCTGGACTTGTTCTGTGCACACTTGCTGAGACAAGGGCGAGGAAGAACAGGACCCTAAGAAGGAGGGATGGGGAGCAGAACGAGGCTGCACAGCTCCTTTGAAGACACAGGCGGGAGAGCATTCAGCCTGCAGCCAGGAGGGCTCACTCTGGCAAGAGGCAGCATTGTAGGGGTCCCAGGATCGCAAAAGAGTTCTCAGGAGGTGGATGAGGCAGAACCCAAGGAAGTTTTGGAAAGGGGGAAAAAGCTCTTACTGGGGTAGGATTTGGTAGAGCAGAGCCTCAGCTTTGCGCTTCTCCTCTAGGTATGCCTGTGTGCGCTCCTCCACCAGCTTCTCCAGGTTATTGGCATACTGCTCCATGCGCAGCAAAAGGTTGTCCAAAATGCTCGTACCTCCCTCCCTGCAGGGAGGCCAGGGTATGACACCTGCTCTGAGGTCCTCAAGACCAGCAGGACTTCCGGTTCAACCCACCCTCGGGATCCACCAGCCTCGTCCACTAAGCATGATAAGGGTTCTGTCCCTGGGAGCCTCCGCGCCACTCACTTGTTAAACCGACGAATGAAGCCCTTGATTTGCCCGAAGTCTGGACGTTCTGCTGGGTCCTGGGCCCAGCATCTCTCCATCAACAAAACTAACTCTTCATTCAGTTGTGTCCGGTCAATGCTTGGCCGAAAATATGGCCTCTGACCATTTCGAACCTTCTGGACAATCTCTGAGGGTGACAAAAAATTTGGATGAAGAACAAGATTCCCCTAGCCAGAGAGGGTGTAAATAGAAACTGATTCTTTTTTTTTTTTTTTTTCAAGACAGGGTTTCTCTATAGCTTTGTAGCATGCTCTGGAATTAGCTCGTATAGACCAGGCTGGCTTCGAACTCACAGAGATCTGCCTGCTTCTGCCTCCCAAGTACTGGGATTAAAGGCATGAGCCACCACTGCCCAGCTAGCAGCGGATTCTTACCTTTGGGACTGAGATCCAGGCCTTCCAAGTAGAAAGGCCCACTGCGGAGTGCTATTTCCTGTAGGATGATGGCAAAGCTGTAGACATCTGCCTTCTGCATGCCTGTGGTTGGCAAGGAGTTCCCACTAAGCAGTTCGGGGGCAGTCCACAGCTTCTCTGCAAAGAGTAAACAGACTGGCTAGTTTGCCTAAACAGGGCTCCTGGGTTCCACCTGGGCTCACTCCCATGTTGCTGCTACTGGTCTACCTCTCCCAGCCTCCCTTGGGGGTATCCTGGGGTTACTGCTACTGGTCTACCTCTCCCAGCCTCCCTTGGGGGTATCCTGGGGTTACTGCTACTGGTCTACCTCTCCCAGCCTCCCCTGGAGGAAATGATCAAGGCCTGGAGAGCAATATGGAAGGTAGGTGGTGGGGGAGGGGTGGGGAAGGGGAGTGATGATGCAGGGAGCAGGCTCACTGGCATAGAGGGCATGGCTGTCGTCAGGTTCAGCAGTTGATCGGAAGCTAGCCAGACCGTAATCTGTTATTTTGAGCACAAAACGACTATCCACCACACAGTTGGAGGACTTGAGACTTCCATGAGATGAGATAATGCTGTTGTGGAGAAAGGCCATACCCTACAGGATACAGAGGAAGTGTCTGGACCATGTGTGGCTTAGGCCACCCCAGTCCGTGAGATGGTCCAGCTAACTGCATAAAGATATTCAGACCACTAACCAAAACTCATTAGAAATGGAAGGATCTTGAGATAGTAAAAGCAAGCTGAGTTGAGATGATGTCCCTCAAGGAAGACGGAGGAATGGGGAGTCACCCCTTCCTAGGACAGTAAATAGCATCTAGGTGCTCGGGCTCAAGGGAAGGGGATAAGGAGAACCCCAATTGTTTCCCTGGAAATGGCAATCTTCTGAAGAGTGACGGGAACGGCCGAAACTAGGATGGCGCGTAGGGTGGCTTCACGTGCCCAGCAACTGATTAGGGAGACACAGCATAACTCTGACCTAGCCTCCAGAGGCGCCACAGCACACCGGCCGGCTGGGAGTCTAGTCTACAGCTTTGTGTAGGAAGCAGGTTGTGGTGGAGGAGGAATGTGATCTGTTAGAGGAATGCTAGACCAGACAGTAGCAAAGAAGGCAGTAAATCAGCAAAATCGGAAAAGTAGACAGAGGAGGGAAACAACCGCCAAACCAAGGCAGAAGCATGGCTTCCTGGAGGCAGACATTTGCCCCCAGGAATTCAAAGGCCGGTCTTGGGGGACAGGACAGTGCTTCCCCAGACAGAAGCTCTGGGAGCCCACCCTAGGAATAGAAGGCTCGGCATGGTGACCTGAGTCCATGTAAACGGTAGGCTCTGGCCTCGAACTCTTCCTCTGTAGTCCTCTCAGTACCAAGACACCTTTAGGCATCCTAAGCTGCTGAGTTTCCTGCTGTGGAAACTGCAAAGGAGTCACTTCTCCTCTGTTTATCGTCACATCTCCAGCTGAAAACTACATTGCTTTACCTGATATTTCTCTCTCACTAGATGGCAAGCTTTCGTGTGCATAAATCAATTTAAAAAAAAAAAACTTTCTGAGAATTTAGGATCAGAACCAGAGTCAGGTACATACAGGTGGGTGATCTCACTAGTGGGCATATGGGTTCTGAAACCTGCTTCTCAACACCTGTCTAACCCATGCAAGATTCGGTCATATGTGAGCCTCTGGGTCATAACTGAGCATCGGAATGAAAACAAAGAGTTAGTACAATTTTTCTTCCATCTCTCCAAGTTTAACATCCATATATATTTTTTATAATTTCAGTCTCTAAACAGGTGTAGTGTTATGCACCTATGTTAGCATTTGGGAAGTAGAAAACAGAAGAGTCAGAAACTCAAAGCAATTTCTGTCTGTGTAAGTTTGAAGCCAGACTGGGCAACATGAAACCCTGTCTCAAAAAGATTTCAAGCCAGGAGTGTTGTTACACACAGTTAATCCCAGCACATAGGAGACGGAGGCAGGCAGATCTCTGAGTTCAAGGTCAGTCTGTTCTACAGATCGAGTTCCAGGTTAGCCAAGACTACACAGCAACATCCAGTCCCCCCCCAAAAAAATCAGTTAAATTTAGATATGTTAGTTAAAGAATAGACATGCTTTAGCAGTTAAAGAATAGACAGTCAAATATTGGTCAAAGCGTGAAATAAGAAGGGTTTGAAGACCTCATCGTCCTTTTACGGCTCAAGGAATTTGGTTCTGTTCGGGTTTTTTTTGTTTGTTTGTTTGTTTTTTGTTTTTGTTTTTGTTTTTTTGTTTTTTTGAGACAGGGTTTCTCTGTGGTTTTGGAGCCTGTCCTGGAACTAGCTCTTGTAGACCAGGCTGGTCTCGAACTCACAGAGATTTGTTTGTTTGTTTGTTTTTTGTTTTTGTTTTTGTTTTTTTGTTTTTTTGAGACAGGGTTTCTCTGTGGTTTTGGAGCCTGTCCTGGAACTAGCTCTTGTAGACCAGGCTGGTCTCGAACTCACAGAGATCCGCCTGCCTCTGCCTCCCAAGTGCTGGGATTAAAGGCGTGCGCCACCATCGCCCGGCTCTGTTCGTTTTATTTTGAGACAGATTCTCATGATGATGTTCAGGCTGCTCTTGAACTCCCAATCCTCCTGTCTCAGTGAGTACTGGGATTATAGGTATGCATTGCCTGCACCCAGATGAGGGATGTCTTTTTATCGTTTTGTTTGCCTATTTTCTTTTTCTGGAGAGGATCTTATTCTGTGGCCCAAGCTGGCCTGAAACTCACTATGAAGCCTTGGCTGGGCCCAAAATCACAGCATTCCTCCTGCTTCAACCTCCCATACGATGGCATGCCCAACTATAGCTAAGGGGTTTTAATATCACCCCTTTGAGGTAGAAGAGACACTGGGGAAACATTTAAGATACCTGGGACAGGAAGACAAGAGCCCTCTCTGGGTATGGGACTACTGTGATAGATCCAAACTCCCCCAACTGCAGCCCAGAACCCCTGTTTACCCATTGTCACTCAACCACACATAGGGAACATGGAGAAAGCATGAGTGCCCAAGGCCTAGGAGAGGAACTGAGCACAGACTGAGCAATGGAGGCATTTTTAGTGGGCGAGGGCAGAAGAGCTGGAGAAGACTCACCTTCACAAGATCATTAATGAGTGAATAGCGAAACATCCAGTCCAAATTGATGCTGTCATTTTCTAGAATGTCCTGGCAAGTGACATGGAAGAGATCAGTATCTGTCTTAAGTCTCACTGGCTATCACTAGGCACAATGTGACTCGGGGACCTCCCCACCCCACCACAATCTCCTACACCTGCCCCTCACTTGTAAGCTCCCGCGAGGACAATACTCCGTGACAATGCAAATGTTGGGAGGGTCTATGCAGGCCCCGATGAAGCGAGTGAGATGGTTGAACTGGACGTCTCTCATCTGGCGGAAACGAGAAGGAAAGAACTGATGGCGCTGAAACATAGAGAAGCACACCGCTTCGAGCCGTGACCTCTCTCCTACTCACACCTATAACTGGGAACCCGTGATGAACAAGCCTCTTACCCTCTTAGCCATTTCCTCTTCCCTATGGACCCTCCCTTTCCACTCATACCCAGTTACGTACGTGCTTGAGTTCAAACAGAACCTGCCGGGTCAGCTCTATGCGCTTCTTATTCACGTGTTTGATGGCAACGACGTTTCCCTGAGGTGGGGGTGGAAAGAGAAAAAGGAATGAGCATCAGGAGTGTCGCACTGAGAGCATCCACGAGCTCGGCTGGGTGTAGAGAGGGGACAATGGGAGGCCAGAGGTTCAGGGGCAGAGGTGGCAGATGGGCATGAGACACAATGAAATGGTTGGGAACCAGAAGAAGCAGATGACTGTTCACCTTGAAGTGACCGGTGTTGGCAAAGATCTGGTATTTCCCATGGGCTGTCATGAGCGAGCCGTAACTGGATCCCCGCTGGGGCCAAGGGCAACATGGAGGCGGAAGGATGAAAGGAACATTAGATGGTGGTGGTAGTGCAAGTGGCTGTCGTTACAAGCCAATGTGCTGGGGAAGGTCCAGGGTAAGAGAGAACAGGGAACAGGAACTCAGAGGAAGGAAAGCCAGGGACTCACCAGCGACAGTGTTAGGCGGCTGCCTGCACCTTTATGGTAGCGGTCCGAGTTGCCGAACTGTAGCTCTTCCCAGCGAATGCGCCACAGCATGCTAGCCAGCTCCTTCTCCAGCATCAGTTTCCTGTAAGAACCGCACAGCTCAGTTGGCTGCCAAGCCCTGTCCTGCCACCCACAAAGCTGCAAGGGAGCTATAACTGTTACTACGGAAGAGTCAGGACTGGGACAGGAGGAAGCACGCGCCACACGCTGGTGAGTGCTCATGCACACTCAGTGTAGAGGGAAATGGTTTGGTTTGGTGTTGAGAAAGGGTCCAGGTAGGCATCAAACCCATGATGCTCTTCCTTCCTCAGCCTTCCAAAGGCTGGGATTACAGATGTGTACCACCACACACAGCTGTCGCTCTCTCTCTCTCTCTCTCTCTCTCTCTCTCTCTCTCTCTCTCCTCTTATGTCCTCTGCCTCTCCTCTCTCTTCAGGAGAGAGGTCTTCTTCTTCCAGGGTAGGAGTCAAACCTATGGCCTTGAGCATGCTAGGCAAAAGAGTTTTACCATAGAGCAGCTCCATCCCCACCCAACCTGTATAAACTGGGGCTTCCAGTCTTCCACCATGTGAAGACACAGTGAAACACTACTTTCCACCCTCACCACACAGAAAATGTGTTGGTGACTTGGTCATGGATTTCCCAAATATCCAGAACTGAGCAATGTTTTGTCGCATATTAGCAGGAGTGGGGTGGGAAAAGGAGCCAGGGACAGTCAGTGCATAGGAATTCATCTTTGATCCTAACTCTACTCAAAATCAGTACTCAAGGGCTGGAGAGGTGACCAAGTGGTTAGGAGTACCTGCCACTCTTACAGACCCAAGTTCAATTCCAAGCACCCATCCTGGGTAGTTTATAACCACCTGTAACTCAGAGTTCTGGGGTTCTGATGGCCTCTGGCCTCTACAGGCATGTGGCATCCAGTCATATAGACATACAGGAGATATATAAATAAAAATAGCTTAAAAATCAGTATTCATAGTTGGGCTAGGTGAAAGATGCCTTTAATCCCAGCACTTGAAAGGCCAAGGTAGGCAAATCTCTGAGAGTTTCAAGGCCAGCTTGCTCTACGTGATGAGTTCCAGATCAGCTAGGGCTCAACATGAGACCCTGTCTCAAACAAACAAACAAAAACATTCAGTATTCAAATAATGCACTACGGCACACATCTGTAATCCCAGCACTCAGGAGGCCAAGGGAGAAGGACCTTCAGTTTGAGGCCAGCCTGGGCTACTTGGCAAGACTTTGTCTCAGAAAAGCTGTTAGTCTACCCAGGCTACAGACAAAAGCAAAATAAACATCTACGAAGGACAACCCATGAAGAGGCTGGAGAGGAAGGTGCTAGACCCGCACCAGGTTATGAGATTTGCCACTCCCGCCCCACATAGCAGGGAACCTTGACCTTAGCCAGAGGCAGAAGGAGGTGAAGAGTAGGAAAACCTCAGACTCACCGGAAAATTAGGAAACTGGAAACACCAAACATGATGAAGGTGATTCCTGTGCCCAGCGCCACAATCGCCAGAGTGGAAAGGGGGGCTGAAGGAGGAAAGAGAGAGACCCTGAGAAAGACTGGAAAGGGCCGAGGGGGAGGAGACATGGGTGCAAGGGGTGCACAGCTTTCTCAAGGGAAAGAAGGAAGGAGAGAGAGCCGCAAAGATAGAATATAGCTAGGCGTGGGAGTGGGTGTCAGTGGAGGCAGAGCGCAGGGGTTGGGTAAAAGGGGGGGACTGCTCCCAGTCCCTGCACACACCCACTTTTATCACAGGATGGGTCGTCCAAGTCAAAGGCACAGGGGGGATTGTCCAAAGGTGGGGCCCCCTTCACCCAGGGAATAGGCCGGCCTGTCCACCAGATCTGCTTCTCGGCTCCTGAGTAGTGGGCTGCGGGCTGTGAGGAAGCAGAGCACTGGGCCCACAGGCCTGCCCCCAGCCTCCTCCCTGAGACTCCCACCATGACTCGGGTCTAGCAGGGGGAGTAAGCTCTTGCCCCAGTACCACTGATTATGTCCCCACTGGATTTTAGGGCCACTTTCTTTCTCTTCCCTGTCCTCTCCCCGTCACCTGGAAGTCCCCAGAATCCAAGTCTCCCATGGCCCACAGGACAAAATCAGTCTCGCGGTCATTGTTCTTGTCCATAACAACCAGCCCAGTTACACCTAAGATTAAAAAAAAAAAAATGCCCCTCACTTGAGATCTTCCTCTGGTCCCCTCGCCCACCTCCTGCCGCCCCAATCTCGCTGTCTGAGTCTCTCCCGCACCATGGTTCTGTCCCTGCAGTCCCTGGTGTCTCCCCTCCTGTATACTTCACCCCTCAGCCTGGTGTCAGCCCTCAGGCCTCGATTAGCCCCTCTTCATTACCATGGTATCTTCGCCCCTGCATCTTCTCCACAATCCGAAGTCCGTCTTCCCGAGTGCCTCCTTCCTGTATTGTCTCATTCAGGACTTGGGCATAGAGCAGGATCCCATCATAGAAACAGCCGGCAATGAGGTTCATCTGCGGGAAAGCAAGCTCAGCACACTCTCCAAATGTCCTGTGAGGCCCCACCCCAGTCCCCTTTCCCACCCCTGCAGTGTCCTTCTGCCTCTCCACTTTCCCAGCATCCCTCTCTCCTCCTTTCAACCCTATGGTGCCATCTTTATCCACCCGGCCCTGGGGAGCAAAGGTAATACCCTGGATGGAAGAGAGAGCCCAAAGTGGGGCTTGCTCTATGATCCAGTGTGATGAATTTCTCACAGCCTGCTCTGACTCTCAGAGATCTACTCACCAGGGATGGGGCCAGCTCCACACCAAAGTCTTCCCGGGCTCTGATCAGCAAGCGATTCTGGAATTCCTGATACTCAGGATTTGGGGGCTCTCGATATGTGATCACCAGTACAGTCTGCACCACGGCACATGGGAAGAATGAATGGGATTCAAATTGAGCGTGAGAGAAAGAAACCATTCTAGGAAAACTTGGCAAAACACACATAAAACATGCACAGGGGAGTCTGGCGGCTGAAATGGACTAAACTGGGGGGGGGGGCTGGAGGGGAGTGGCTCCCCTGTATGAGAGACTGATAGGCTGGTCCCAGAGAGGTGGATGGCATCAGAATGAAACCAACTCCATCCACAAACTCAGCCCATCAGCTTCCTTGCCTCCCTTCCATCATCAGGCCTCCTGCCAGGTTACCACACTCACGGGAACTCCTTTGTCCCTACTTTCTGGGTGCCCCTTTGATGCCAGCCCTCAGAAAGCAAAGGCAGCTGGTTCTCCGTGAGTTCAAGGCCAGCCTGATCTACAACGCGAGTTCCAGGACAGCCAGGAATACACAGAGAAACCCTGTCTCGAAAACAAAAACAACAAAACAATAACAACAACCTGACTTTTCCATATTGGGTCACTGGTACACAGTGACTTCTCTCAGTAAATTAGATTTCAAGCCCGGTGAGAAATACTTTTGAGACAAGGATTCCATCTGTGAAAACCACGAATTTAATTGGCTGCATAGAGGAAACACCTAGCAGACACAGCAGGCTCATTAAGAAGCAGGTATATGCTTCATAAGTTACACGCCCACACAGGTTGCACAGATAAGCAACTGATGCATGTGGTCTCAGCCACGTGCTCATTTTACTAACATGAATCAACGCATCTCCGTCCCTTGTCAAACTGCCTGCCTAGCTCCTCTGAGCCTCATATATCCCCTCTTCTCCAGCTGCAAGACTGCTCAGCCTTGGACCACACAACCAAATGAGACTGCGCAGACAGGAAACTGGTCTTATGACTTCAGAGAAAGATGTCGGTTCACTATATTTTGTGAAATACGACCACGTGGAGTGACAGGTTAAAACCTAGCCATTTCAAGATAGGCATGGCAGCTCACATCTGTAATCCCAGCACTCAAGAGGCTGAGGCAGAAAGATAGCTGTAAGATCAAGGCCAGCCTTGTCTACATAGTGAGTTCCAGGCCAAAGGGGGCGGCTACATAACAAGACCCCATTTCATAAAACAACATCAAAATCAGAACAAAAATCTGGCTATTTCTACCAGCTTTGTTTATTCTCATCACAGGAAGGACATGTAGACCATACAGACAATGGATGTATCACATGAGAGCTACAGGCATCAATTTGCTCCAGGTGGGAAATAATGAAGTCAGAGTCGGTTTCTACTGTGCATTCGTTATGTTACATTAGAGTTTTCTTACTGGGGAATTCAGATGCTGACTGTGTACTTTCAGCATTCACTCTCGGGCAGGAAAAGGAAAGGATGAGGGGGAAAGAGGGACAGGAGAAAGGGAGGAGGGAAGCTGGGTGGGGAGACAGGAAGTGCTACTCAGCGGCAGGCTGGAGGGTTCGTTCATTGACACCTGTTCCAAAAATAGAGATGTGGTCAAGCTGACGAATAGCAGTCAGGAAGAGAGTTGGAAAAGATGGGAGAGCACAATCCATACTTCGATAAAGGCTGATGAGAGGTTTTTAACTCTTTCTGGACTCTAACTCTCCGGGTTGGCGATTTCCCCCTAAGTTGGCTGTAATCAAATTTCTTGCCATGGGTTACACACTCCTATAATCCCAGCACTCTAGAGTCTAAGGCAGAAGGATGGAAAGTTCAAGGACAATTTGGATTCCAAGGCGGACCCTATCTTAAACAAAAACAAGATGTTTTAAAAATCTATGAGTCCCTCTTCACTTGTGTGTGTGTGTGCGCACGCGCGCGCACCTAATGTGGGTGCTGGGAACTGAACTTGAGTCCCCTGAAAGAACAGTGGCTGCTCTTAACTGCCAAGCCATCTCTCCAGCTCTTGCTTTGTTATCTTTTGGCTTTGTTTTGTTGTTGGCCTCAAACTCCAGATCCTCCTGCTTCAGACCCAGGGTGCTGGGATTACAAGCCTGCCGCTAGTCTCTTCTCCTCTTGAAACTTACTGAGGACCCCAAAGAAATTTTATATCTATCAATAGTTACCAAATTAGAAGTTAAAATTAAAGCTGAGCTTGGTAAATTATGAAAACACAAGAATGCACAAGCGTGTTTTCCATGGCTGTCAGAGCGGTGACCTCACCCACATTGTGCAGCCTCTAGAAAAAAAAAAAACACTGCAAAATCACAGGAGAATAGTGACAACGGCAAATAACATCTTGACAGTATTTCAAAATAATTTCCACTTCACAGCCCCCCTAAAAGGATTTCTGGGGCCCCAGGATCCAAAGGCCACACTTAGAAAATGGCTATTCAAGAATGTTTTGCTGTGGTTACTAACTAGCTACTAAAAAAAAAAAGAAAACAAACCCCAAACAAAAACAACTCCAAACACTTTCTGTACTTACTGAGGGACTAAAAGGAAGGCAAAGGTAGCTAATTGAGTCCCACTAATTCACAGTGGCCCCCAAGTGGAAAACTAAACAAGCAACGCTGCCAAAAATAAGGAGTTCAATGGGGGGCGAGCCAAGAGTGCACCACCCACCTTGAGTCAGGCTCTGGGCACAGCAGAAAGTGATGCCAGTCATGGGCAGAAGAAACCACGAATAGTCTCCAGAAAGGGGCACTGCCTTCCATAGCTTTGGCCTTAGCACTTTCTTCCATTCTAGTTGCTCTCAGATAGGATCTCACCAGGTAGCCCAGGCTGGCCTCAGAAGCTCAACAACCTCCCTGCTTAGTCTCTCATGTGCTGAGATAACAGAGAAGAGTCGCCACACACACCCCTTCCCTCCATTCTTAGCGCCAGCGTTTCCCATTGTGGGCATGCATGGTTCAGGATTTCTAACCCTATACCCTCAGTTGCTCAGCGCAAACCTGAATCCTCCCAACTTGACTGCTTGCTTTATTAAGTTCTACTCTTCCCACTTTGCTTACCTGTCCTGGTTAATTATCGTGGTTTACTTCTAAAATAATCCCTAGGCCTCTTCCCTATTTACATGCTAATTTAACTCAAAACACATGTATTTAGTATCTACTACACGCTAGGCTGAGAGGGTACAAAGATGAACACAACCCCTGCCCCGGAACAGCAATGACTGGATGGGAAAGAAGAACCCCATCAACATTCTTTCGATCAGCTCTTTCCCTCCCCTCGGTGACTGACATCCAGACTGCACTGGCACCTTTGCCTTGGTGTTTCAGCTGCTTACAAAGGCTCCAAATGTCTACAGTCAAGGACTCTTGCCTTATTCCCCATCTTAGGGTTGGCCTGGTCTGAGACCCAAGTGGACCAGCATCTCTGGAGAAAGGGCTCACTGCTCTTTGTTGTTGGCCAGAGCTGACCACTGACCGCCATGCTGCCCTCCCCTCTGTCAGTCAGTCCTGGCTATGGACAAGAGAAGTTTTCCTGAAATTCCTCACTCTCCCCCACACACACTAGCCTTGCTCTCCCTTCAGCTCATTCTTCAGTGTCCGTTTCCTTTATCTTAAGTCATAGCGAAAATCTTCCTCTTTTTCCCCGTCTTGTACGAGGTCTTCAGTGAGGGGAGTAACCAAGAATTAACTGATGTAGCTGACTCGACCTTCCCCCCCACTCTTAAGTACTGGGGTCTCTTGGCTGCTGCGAATTCTCCTGTGAGGAGGAGGTTTTTCTCTCCCACAAAGGCTCACCCAGGGATGTGGATGTAGTGCAGTGGTAGGGGTACTTGTCTAGTGAGCACAAGGCCCTAGGTTGAACCCTGGAACTTAAAGAAAAACAAAGCAAAACAGACATTTTTTTCAGTCCCTTTTCTCCTCGTACCACGCAACTGTTTTCCTTCTGGGAACCCTTATCGCCAATGAATAAGCTTGTTTCTTGTCTGTCTCGCCTACTAACTATAAACTCCAGTAAGACAGAGAGTGCTTCTAGCATGTTCTGTAGGGCATACCAGTCAGGTGACAGCGAATAGTAACAATGAGTCGATCTCTAAAGGACTCAAACCTGAACTAAATGATGTTGGTTGGCAGACTAAGAAACTCGGCTCAACCTGGGATTTAGGAATAGTTTCTTAGAAGGTCAAAGACTGCTCTGAGTCTTACAGAACATGGAATTGCTGTACAGACACAGGTGAGATCCTTGTCTTCGGAAAAAGTTACAACATAAACCAAACCCGTCCTATCACTGCCCATGTTCAAGTATGAGAGTCAGAGACTCAGGCAGGCATGCAAACAGATACGTCATTCACAGCCAGACATGCTCACCAGTCACAACCAAATATATAATCACAGCCACATAAAACCTTACTCACCGGAGAAGAATGGCCACCCAGGCCCGGCCCTGGTACACTCTCCTTAGACCCAAAGAATCCCAGAGTGGAAAGGATCCTAAGGTCATTCCATAAGCCACCTCAAATACTCTTTGAGGGCTATGGATAAATAAATAGGGAACACTTCCATACACAAATCAGTAAAAACTGGTGAGGAACCAGACAGAGAGTCATGGGCATGATCTCAGGAGGTTCAGAATGGGGAAAGAAGAAATAAAACAGGCAGACAGAAGGAGCAAAGTGCAGGAGGCAGGAGGATGGGGGCCTGGGCAGGCAGGGGTTAGTCAGGAGGACTTCTCAGCGTCAAAAGCCCCACTGAAACGACAGGCAGAAAGCTAACTACCAAGTCTTGCACGTCACAGTAAGGAGTTGGGATTTTATTCTGTAGGGAGCAGGATGTTGAAAGCTTGGGGGCGAGGTGGGGAACGCACAGTAACACCGACTTCCTCTGGGAGTTCCTTTGTAAATTAATTTCTTTCCATTCTTCCTAGCATGTCCTCATTCAAGCCGGATCTCCTCATTCCTTGACAACCTACAGTCTGTCTTCTAACGGAACCTGAACTATGTTCTACTCTACTGCCATACAAAAACTCAAATCCTAGTCCTTAACATTCAAAGTCCCTTTAATCTATGTCTTTGTCACCTGATTTCCGAGACGTGCTTAAGTCAATGCTTTTTAAAGCTCATGCCTGTGATCCCAGTACTTGGAAGGCTGGCGCTAACAATTCAAGGCAGAAGTGGGACCCTGTCTCAAAAACCTTTTTATTTTAAAGGTGAACCCTCATTTCTTACGAGGTCAAAGATATACAAATTCCTGTCTTTCCCTTGCACGGGCTTTTGAAGCCCTGTCCCGCCACTCTGTGAATATGGTATCTGCCCTGAAAATTACAACCGTCTAATTTCCTTTACAAAAGCCTCTCCTTATCCCAGCCATGTCTACCCTTCCTCCCTAACCACTGACTCTCAAGATGGGCTTCAAGCACAAGTTTGTCTCCTTTTGCCACTTACTCTGCTGTAATTTCACCTTGCCTGTCCCATGAGGATGGCAGCCCTTTCTGGGACAAGGCACAGATCTTTTTCTTCCTGCCTCCTAGCTTCCTGCTGGCACTCAGGAAAGCACCCTAAGGTCTGGCCGTGGCCAAACTCAGTCTTGGCAAGCACATTAAGTAACAGTGTACAAATCGGGGGAAGGAAGAGTGACACCAGGCATAGAAACTTTCTGGTCACTTCTCTTCCATAGCTCACAAGCCCTGCCCTGTTCCTGGGGCTTCCGTAGGGCGCTATGAGAAACAGACCTTCCAACCAACCAGTGGCTCTTCCCATCTCTAGCTTGGGTTCCAAAGATACCTGAAAGGCCTCTCTGAGGGCCTGGGCCTGTTCCTGGGTTCGATTGTCCTGCCATGGCTGGCCTGTTGCACGAGTGGGGCCTGCTCGGAGACTCTCCCCAAAGACATCGAGATAAAAGAAGACATAGTCCCCATTGGTCAGGTTCTCCCTCTGGGCCTGAAGCAGGATCTCATGCAGCATCTCCAGAGGGCCGCAGATGTATACAACTGGGAGAGGACATGACAGAAGGGCACCCTGAGACAGCATCCAGGTCCCCCGCCAGCCCCTCTCTGGAACATCACCCCATTACCTATCGACCACCCAACAGATGTTCCCACCCTCCCCCTCCGAGCTCATGTCTAAGTGCCCTTGGGCCACATGGACCATCTGGCAAAAGTCAGAGCCCGACTCCAGCGTGATGGCTCCCCCCCCCCCCCCCCCCCCCCCCCCCCCCCCCCGCCCCCCCCCCCCCCCCCCCCCCCCCCCCCCCCCCCCCCCCCGACTCCAGAGTGATGGCTACCCCCCCACTCCAGAGTGATGGCTCCTTCCCCCCAGAGCTGTTTGACCCACCTCATAGCTCCCCATGTTCCTCTCCTGCCTGCCTCTCGCTAGGAGCACAGGCTCTTGTGCTCACTATTTTTGTGTGAGCTTTACCGGCTTTCCCAACCAAATCTGCTGAGCACCAAACCGATAGAGTCATCCCTATGTTACACGGAGTCTCTGCTCACGGGCAGGTGCACATTTCAGGGTAGACACCGCCCATATCCACTACTCAAAGCCACCCACACTGCCTCCCCAAACTCTTCACTCCCAAGTCCCAGTCTCAGTTTCCCTGACCTGTGCCTATGATACAAAGGCCCTGTGTCCTAACCCAGGCCCTACCGCGGATGCCTGTTCTCATAAGCACCTCCATCCCAACCATCACATGTGACTTTTCCATGCCAATCTCTCTCTACTTTTCTGTGCTGTGCTCCAAGGACACAGTGGCCCTCCTCCCCAGTTCCTAAAACAGTCCGGGCCACACTTACTGCGCCCGTTGGCTCTGATGAAGTGGGTGGCTTGCTCAGGGCCACCTGGCTCTCGGGCATACACCTGGTGCTGCACACTGAGGTTGCTGCCTTGCAGGGCCTCAAAGACACCCTCGATGGTGAAGTAGTGGGGCCGGTCATCTGTCCGAGCATCCAGATACAGCAAGGCAGCCCGAGCAGTCCAATTGAAGTGCCCGTGTAATGTCACTACGAACTCACCCAGCTTGGGAGCAGAGGGGCCAGTGCGAACCAAGGTACGATAATGCTCATTCTTAGCTGCAAAACCAGAGGCCACTGCACCCGCAGTCAGGAGGGGAAGGTGCCAGTGTGAGGCAAAGCGAGCCACAGAGGCAGCAGGGTACACACACCCGGGGCCCAACAGAAGGTCGGGGTCATGGTACAGCTTGAGGTCCACAGCGCGCAGCGGTGCCAGGTACTCAGAGCAGGCGCCGTCTAGTTCGGAGCTGACAAACCGCAGGTCCACGGGCAGTGCCCGGCCCAGTGCCTCCACAGCCAGTGCCACAGCAGGACCCACCCGTGGCCAGGCCCAGGCATAGCTCAGGTTATGTTCTGGCAGCACCACCGCCAGCGTCAGGTTCCGCGCCCCCGGAGGACGCACCCCACCTGCCAGGGCTGCCACCACCAGCAGCAGTGATGGCAGTGCCATGGGGATAGCGCAGCTGACCCACGGCCCCCCGAACCAGGGGCCGCTCTGGCCTACTGGGCAGGCACAAGCACCACCCAGCCTGGAGCCTGGGGAAGAGGACCAGGAAGAGAACTGGGACAAGCTTAGTCGGCCCGGATACAGAAAGTGCTGGGGACCACGCAAGAAGGGGATGGGGGGAAGCCTGGGTCGGGAAGGAGTGGGCTACCAACCTACGGCAAGGACCAAGGACTAAGGATAGGGTGGCAGAAGGAGGAAGGGACCAAGGGGGCCTGCGACCGGGATGAGGACAGTGAGGGGTGAAGTGGCCTGATAATCCCAAACCGAGAAAGGGGGGATCTAAGACTGGGATGGGGTGGGGACTTGGGGGAGGCTGGTACAAAGAAACGGCCTGGGGGCACCTCACAGCTGACCGGGCCGGGAGGGCAAAGAGCTGCGAAAAGCCGGAGCCCCGGGCTGAGGTGGGAGGGCGCCCGCCGCGGAAGGACTGGGACATGGGCAGGCAGGGAGCGAAGCGAGGCCTGGGCCGGAGGGGAGGGAAAGGCAGGGGTGACTCTCCCAGTGACGGCTTCTCCCGAAGCTCCTGCCTGGACTAACGGGCCCGGGCGCTGGTCCCATCCGGAGCTGCGGCGGCCCCGCCCGTGTGTACCCCGCTCCTCTCGGCTCCGCTTCTCCCGGGCCCGGTGGCCCGCGCTGCCCGGCGCTGCCTCCCGCCCCCCGCCTAGGCCCCCGCGCGCGCCGCTCGTCCAGGTCAGGTCGCCTCGGCCCGGCGCGTCTTCGCTCGCTGCGCCCGCGGCGGCGGCCGAGTGTGACTTCCCCGGCAGGCCGCCCGACCCCGCCCCTCCCCCTCCCCTCCCCTCTCCTCCCCCCTCCCCGCCCGGCCCGGCCCCACCCTCCGGCGGCGGCTGCCTCCCCCTCACCCCTGCATGTCGCCCAGGGACCTCCCAGTCCCCAAACCACCCGGTGAGAGCCCGGGGGGGGGGGGGCTTAGCACCGGGGCCTCTAGGCCACCGAGGTTCCCGGGAGTCCCCACGCTGTAAAGGCCTTCCTCTGCTTTCCCCAAGTCCCTTGTCCACAGGGCTGCTTCCAACTCACTCATGCCAAGGACCCCTGGGCCTGTCTTCTCCCAGGCCGGCTAGATGCCTCGCTTTTCTTAGGGTCCATTTGCTCAATCAAATTTCCCCAGACGCGCCAGTCTCCAGGAAGCTGTCAGGAATCCCCAAACATTGGGTATCCATTTATCTATTTCTAGGTAGGGAAAACTCTACCCATCTCCTAAGTGCTGAGGACCGCTTCCTCGGGCAGCTGGAAGACAGGCCCCCATGGTACCAAAGGACTCCGTTCTTTATGAAGGACTCCAGTCTTTATGAAGTCCGCTAGTCTTCCTCTCCCTGAGGACTCAACTCTCCCCTCTGTTTCTGTCTCCCTGGCCGATCTTATGCTTCTTGGATCCACCAGCCATCTGTTCCAGGGCCTTGTCCCTTTTGTCTCGTTGAGCCACACTTCACGGGAGCTTATAGATTGGCTAAGCCCAACAGGCCCCAGCAATGAAAGGTCACTGGACCCCACCTTGGTTCCCACCCCATTCCTAAGATTCCTAACAAGAAAGTTCTTCCAGGTACCTCACATCTGGCTGGAGTGCTGACCCCATCTGGAGGAACAGCTTGTGAGGGATGACATCATTGCTGAGGGGACTGCTATGGGACCTTGGGGAGTTCTCAAATTGTCGTAAAGGACACGCACATAAACACATCCCCCCTGGTGCTGACAGCCAGCTTCTCTCCCCCTTGAAGCCGCTTCTCCAGAATTCACTGTGCCAAGAAGCTAAAAGCTCCCCAGCAGAGAGGGAGTGAATGCAGGCTGAGGAGCCACACTCTTTCTCTGAGATGAAGGCGACACCTAGTGGCTTGGGTAGAAATTAAGGACCGAGTCATTTTATTCAAAGGCAGCGCGAAGGAAGCTAATTGTTTCCGCCCTTACCTCTGAGGAGCAAACAGCTGAAAACCCTGGTCCACAGAGTGAACACCAAGGCGATAGAAGAACTCTTGTTCCAGGCTGCCAGCACCGTTGGCGTAAAGGAATCATGTTCTATCTGGACAAGAAAAGACATGAATCTCAGGCCTGTCATCTCAGGACTGGGAGGACTGAGGAGAATGACTATGAATTTGAGTAGCTACACAGTGCATTCAGAGACAGCCTGAGCAAGAACATGTCTCCAAGAAAATGGCTCTAAACTCTCTTATTTGTGTTTTATTTATTTACTTGTTTATTTAGAAACAGGGTGCCAATGCATAGCTAAGGCTGCTCTCCAACTCTTAATGCTCCTGCCTCGGTCTCCTAAATGCTGGTGTGACATGTGTGTACCACAATGCCTATTCTTTTTAACTCCAGACCAGCAAACCGAATCATTGTTCTCACGAGAGAAGGTTAAACATGCCACAACTTTGACAAGTCACAGAACGCCAGAAGTAGAAATAACCGAAAGGAGACATGCCACACAGAAGCCCTCCCCTCCCCTCTGATCCCAAAAGACTTTCAGTGGTGAAACAGAAACTGGAACCCTGTTCCCTGCTTCCCAAGGTGAGGCTCTTAGCAGAAATTCTGCTGATTCCTGGGCTCACAGTGTCATGGCCACCAAGTTCCAGACAGTCCTTCGGGGATGACATCTGCAAATCCCAGTGAGGAACAGCCACCACAGTTACCCAGAAAGGCCAAGCACAGATGACATGGCGTTACTCTCAGTACTTAGGACAAGACGTTATCTTAAGGGTTAAACATTCAAGCATCATAGAGAATAATCCCTCTTTCTTCCTTCCAATTGGCTGTGTATACTAGACAGTTAAAGGAGTCAGACATAAAAGTTAAATGATTGACTGGGATTTTTAAGTTTATTTATTTATTGTGTACACAATGTGCTGTGTTTTCTCAGGTGTGTACATGTATGTGTGCATACAAAACAAAACAAAAGTACAGAGGTCCACACCCAGTGTCCTCCTCTGTCCCTCTCATTGAATATGATGCTCACAAACAGCTAGACTTGCTGCCTAGCGACTGAAACCCTCCTCCTGTTCCCACCCCAGAGCTAGAATCACAGGCACACAACCACACACTGCCAGCTTTTACCCCTGGGGAGCACTGACACAAAAGTCTCACCCAAAATATACTATTAGAGTTTCTATTCTACACCACTTCAAATTCTGCTTTCTTCACAAGTCTTTCCCTGAGAAGAAGTGGTAAGGGCCAAGGGGAAGGTGTCTCCTCACATCGAACCCTGCTAGGTTTGCAAACGGCCCACAGGGCAAGAAGCAAAGGAAACAGTAGCTCCCAGGGAATGGAGATGTATTCCTCGATATTTTAACCTTCTGCTTTACTTAGCACGTCCTAGAGAAGCCAAAGACGCTGTATAGGAAGAGAAATTGGGGGAAAATTAGACAAAACTACTCTCTTGCCTGGGCTGCAATATTTCCTGAGAAACAAGAGGCGCTAAGGGTGACAACGAGGGATTGGCTGACGACAGAGTGAGAGGAAGGCCAGTTGAAAGAGTCCAAGAAGGAACACCTAAGGATGATGGCGGTGTATGACAGACACACAGGGCAGGAGGAGCACTGTGAGGGTCAGGCAGCCTGGCCTGCACAGTGAGGCTACACAGCAAGACCCCGTCACTAACAAACAAAGCCAAAGCTGATGTAGACAACAAGATAGGATTAGCCAGAAACAAACTTGAAGAAAGAAACAACAGGCTCTGCAGAGAATTAAATTTGTAAAACGAAAATAAAGGAGACAAAGATCACTATAGGCAGGGGCTCTAAAGCGAGGGTGGGCAGGAAGCTTCCAGGGAGGGAGGGGGCCAGGACAGTACCGCAATACAAGAAGCTTGGCTCCATCTAAAGGCCAGCCACCACCATCTGACAGGGTCTCCAGTTTTGACTCCCTTCTATCTAGCCTCTGCAGTGTGCCCAGATGCCAAAGCAATCTTTGAAGCAAAAAACTAATTATGCCAATTCCCTGCTTAAAATTCTTCCATGGTTCCCCAAGGAAGTTGTCTTTCAGACTGTTGTTATTAGCAGCAAAACCCTGCCTTTAAATGAAGAAAAAAAGAAAAACAAACAAACAGAACATAAATAACGAAATAAGCAAGTCCAAGAGCTCCGGATGGGGCAGTGCTGGTCCAAGGGCCCCGGACCCCATATCGTTACAGCCTTCTCAGACTAGGACTCTCAAGCACTCCAGGAACTTTTGTAAAGAAAGACGGTAGAGAAAGCTTTGCCAAAGCGTATACAGAGACGGTCTTAAGAAGCCCCTTTCCAGAGTGTCTGTATTCTTCCCCAGAATGATCTGAATTCACACCATCCTCACCACACCTTCAAAGAAAAGAGAAGAAAAAGGAGAAGGAGGAGGAGGAGGAAGAGGAGGGAGAGGGAGAAGGAGAAGGAGGAGGAGGAGGAGGAGGAGGAGGAGGAGGAGAAGAAGAAGAAGAAGAAGAAGAAGAAGAAGAAGAAGAAGAAGAAGAAGAAGAAGAAGAAGAAGAAGAAGAAGAAGAAGAAGAAGAAGAAGNGAGAAGAAGAAGAAGAAGAAGAAGAAGAAGAAGAAGAAGAAGAAGAAGAAGAAGAAGAAGAAGAAGAAGAAGAAGAAGAAGAAGAAGAAGAAGTGATGAGATGCCCTGGGGTGTGATGACACATAATCCCAGCACTCAGGCCACTAAAGAGGAAGGGTCATGGCAAGTGCAAGGCTAGATTGCTCTACTAATAAGTTCCAGGACAACACCATCACCACTCCCAAAACAGAGAAAAGAGAAGAAGAAAAACATCCTCAAACTCACAGAGCTCTGACTGCCTCTGCTCCCAGAGTTCTGGGACTAAAGAATTGTGCCACCATGTCCTTCCCTAATTCTATGTTTTACTTTAAAAGTTTAAGTGTAGCGGGGCACAGTGGTGTTCACCTTTAATCCCAGTACTGGGGAGGCAGCAGGTGGATTGCAGGGTACCTCTGTGAGTTCAAGAACTGCCTGGTCTAAAAAGTGAGCTCCAGGACAGTCAGAGGTACACAGAGAAACCCTGTCTCGAAAACAAACGAAAGTTTATGTGTATATTTTATTTTGGTTTTATTTGGTTGTTATTTGCTTATTTGTTTGTTTTTAGAAAGAAAAGTTCACTTAGTCTACTGCAGGGGGGTTATCAAGCTGGACAATAACAAAGGCATTACCTGAAGCCTTGTTTTGTTTGATTTTTAAATGCATATATATTTAATTTTATGAGTGTGAATGTTCTGCCCTCCTGTATGATGAGCATCACATGTGTGCCTGGTGCCGTCAGGTGACAGGAGGGAGCCCTGGAGTCCTGGGACCGAAGCTACAGATAGTTGTGAGCTGCCATGTAGGTACTGGGAGCTGACCTGGATCCTTTATGAGAGCAACAACTGCTTTCCACATATGAGCCATCTCTCCAGTCTTATTTTATTTTATTATTATTTTTTAAGATAAGGTTTCATTTTGCAGCCCTGGCTGGCCTGTAACTTACTAATGGCCATCTGCCTCTACCTCCAGACTAGTCAGGATTACTAGTCAGCACTAGTACCCCAACCTCAGTGGGGTCTGGAAAACGAATGTAGCAGAAGAGAATACACTAGGGTCTGGGGGGGGGGCGGCTACTCAGCAGGACAGCACCAGCTAGCAGTGCAAAACCCTGGGTTAAACCCATGACCCAAAAAAAAAAAAAATGAAGCAACAAAAACAAAAGCAGCTTTTGAGCCCTGGCATTTGCCTGAGGCTCAAGATAACAGTTTAAAAAAAAAAATCGGTGGTGAACAGTACTCCTCAATGTTATCAACCTTCCCCTCCATAAGTGGATGTACCAACCTAAAATAAAACTGAGAGATGGCACAATCAATCCATACACTTATGTATAAGTTCAACAAGGTGACCTTAACTGTAAAATAAAAGAGATGGGGCTAGGGTACAGCGCTCTACCAGAGCACTTGCCGAGCATGCGCTAGGTCCCCCACCTGGTCCTCAGTACCGAAGAAACAAACAAGACATAAAGAGAGAAATACACCCCAAAGTGATGGCTATTGCAGCGTGTCCGTGGCTGGGGATGATGATGGCGGAAGACTTAAGAAGGATGCTTCCAGATGCTTCCACCTTAAGGAATGAATAGAATAGAATGTATGAGAAATCAGATCAAAAGCCGTTCCCTAGCAAGGGCTACTAGATTAACACTAATGTTAGGATAACAGAGGGGACTGATGTATAGATAAAGCCCCATATAACAGTTTAGTGGAGCATGCCAAAATTTTGCGAAACTCAGGACATTTATATCATGAAGAATTCAGGATTTTTTTTAACATCTCAAATGTATTGTAAAAAGATCAACAAGATAAAATTCCTTCTTTTGATACAATCTTCTTTAAAAAAGTGTATTTATTGGTGTGTATGCACACGTGTCCCCTCAGAGGCAAGAGGAGGCATCATATTCCCTGGAACTGGACATTTCCCTGGACCAGCGTTAGTACTGGGAACCTAACTCGGGTCATCTGGAAGAGCAGAAAGTGCTCTTAACCCTTGGGCCATCTCCCCTACCCCCTGTGACACACTCACTCAGACTCTCATTCAGAGTCTAGACACTGCAGCTCCCAGCTACTCAAATGCCTGTGGCACCATCAGACAGGGTGGGTCAGGCCTGTCACCCCAGTGCTCAGTCAAATGGGCACTTCAAGTGCGCGTCCATGGCCAGAAGAATCTGATTATATTTCATCTCTGTGCCTCAGCATTGGCAATCCATCTTTAGACGGCAGGTTACTGCTTCTTCATTGGATAAACAAGGCTGCAGATAAAGGGATTCACACTAAAGGGAAAAGAAATCCCTTCCCTCAGATAGCAGGGAGCAGGGCGATGTGGGACGTGGACTCAGGGATGAGTTAGCGATAAATAAATTTACGTATTGAGCATTAAACCCAGGCTTGTATAAATATAATCTCCCATACCGTCTTCGCCTATGCCATGACAGCTTGAGGCAGAAGAACCATGAGTTCCAGGCCAGCCAGCCTAGACTAAAGATATCATTAATTTTAATGTGACCTGGTAGGGCATGCCTACAATCTCAGTCAGCAAGTCCAAGGACCCCTGGGCTACAGAACAAGTTCCAGCCAGGCCTTTATTTTTTTTCTGTCTCAAACAAATTTTTAAAAAAATCCACTAATTTTAGAGATCACATACTGAAATGTGGATTTGGAAATGTGTCTCACCTCACACCCCAAACTAGCCTCAGACTCAGACTCATTATATAGCCCAGGCTGGACCTGAACTCTGGATCCTTGTGTTCCCGTCTCCCAAGCACTAGGATCACAGGCAGAATTACCTCCCCTGGCTCATATGTGGTCTTGGTAATAGTCACCTGGGTTACTTTTGAGGCACTGAAGGTCTTTTTTTTTTTTTTTTTTTTTGGTAGAAGTCACACATTTAGGTCAGCTCAGGTGTTTAATGAGAACCTTGATATCAGAAGATCATAAACTCATTTTTTTGATGATTTGTTTTCTTGGTTTTTGTTTTTCGAGACAGATTTCCTCTGTGTAACAGTTCTGACTGTCCTGGAACTCACTCTGTAGATCAAGCTGGCTTTGAACTCAAAGAGCTCCATCTACCTCCGCCTCCTGAGTGCTGGGATTAAAGGCGTGCACCACCACTGCCTGGCAAAAACTCTATTCTTAAGCATGCTAAAAGTCTTATTTTCTGGACCTGCATCTTGTGGAGAGTTATGAAAAGTGCTTATGCATGTACCTTCTCTGCATTTTTCCCACAGAGATCCAAACCTGCAGTCAGGGAGAGGGACCTGACACTTCTATGTTTGGTTCTTTGAGAACAACCTCTCATCTTCCGGTGGCTGGCTTACTATGTGGCATTTTGTGGTGGGCAAGATGGGCCAAGTTCAGAAACAAAATCTGTTCCAGAGAGATTAAACCCATCATAGATTTGGAACGGTGATATCAAAACTTAAGGGGCTTTTCAGAAGACCAGTCATTTGGGACAAAAGATACGAATAAAACATTCCAGAGAGTGCAATCTAAAATCAGTAGATCTAAAGAGGAACTTGGGACTGAAATATTCTATATGAAATAGTTATCTCCAAAAGTCACTAAAAATGGCCTACACAGTTTCCTGTACAACATCATAAAAACAAAACGAGAGTCAGGTGTTGTGGTGCACACCTTTAATCCCAGCACTTGAGAGGCAGACGCAGGTGAATCTCTGTGATAGTGAGTTCCAGGACAGCCAGGGCTTGCATAGTGAGACTTTGTCTCAAAATAACAACAGGAATGAAGAAGATGGCTCAACAGTTAAGAGCATATACCGTTCTTCTAAAAGATCCAGGTGTATTGTTATTGCTTAGTTTTTTGGGTTTTTTTTTTTGTTGTTTTTTTTTTTTTTTTTTTGGGGTTTTCGAGATATTT
>NW_026067972.1:6047646-6132904 GCF_014885135.2 Alexandromys fortis
GCCCTGAGGTCATAAGAACAGGAGAGTTGATCCTGTCCCTTGTCTACTGCAGATCTTGGGAGAGTGGCCTCTGCACCAAGCCTGGACAACATGGTAGAGCCAGTCCTGAAGGTGTAGGTTAGGGAGATCCGACCTTGAGAGCAGGTATGCTGGTCACAGCAGCAAGGGTTGAACTCACCAGGGCAAAGAAGGAGAGCTCCCCCTGGTGGTGGTGAGGAGAAGAGGAGGAGCAGGTGCTGACCAATCCTGCAACTACCCAGGCCCAGAACCAGGGTTAGGGGTTGCCACCCCAATAACCACCCCATCTGCGATCTGCTGGAGCATGTGAAGGAACTGGTCCTGCAGACCCAAAGCAGCAGGATCTCCACACCACAGGGCAACAGCAGGATAAATAAGAGGAGTTCAGTGAGGGCCAGCGTTGATAGTGTGGCAGAAACCAGAGGCCTTGGGCTGGAGAGATGGCTCAGAGGCTAAGAGCACTGGCTGCTCTTCCAGAGGACTTGAATTCAATTCCCAGCAACCGCATGGTGGCTCACAGCCATCTATGAGATCTGGTGCCCTCTTCTAGTCTGCAGGCATGCATGCATACGGAACACTGAATATATAATAAAGAAAACTAAACTAAAACTAAAGAAAGAAACCAGAGGCCTTGAGCCAGACCAATGACTCTTTGCAATGAACACTTGCAAGTAAAGATACATAGATAAAAGGGTTTACTGTGTGACTCCTTGTGTCACACTGCAGCTTCCATTTTATCTGTAGGGGGCGGTAGGGGGGCCCAAGGGCAAACAAAGGTCAGATACGCAGGGATGGGAAACGAATGGGATCGCGATGCACGATGTGAAAGACACAAAGAATAAATAAAAAGAAATTAAAAAAAGAAAAAGAGTACTGCTCTTGGATAGGACCCAAGTCTCATCCCCAGTATTCACATAGGCTGGCTCACAACCCCCTGTAACTCCAGCTCCAGAGGATCTAACGCCTTCTTCTGGCCTCTGCACGCCTTACCCAGCACTCGGGTAGCAGATCTCTGAGCTTAAGGGCAACCTGGTCTACATAGTGAGTTCCAAGTTAGCCAGGGTTCCATAGTGGGTCCCTGTCTGTCTGGAGAGAGAAGAGAAGGGGAAAGGGGAGGGAAACCTTTAAGAGTTAATTAGGCCAAAAAGGCCCTGCTCTCATGAGTAGTCCAAGCCTGTTCACCAACCGCTGGGTGCGTTCTGATAAAAGCATAAGCTTGGTTCCTCTCTCTCTCTCTCTCTCTCTCTCTCTCTCTCTCTCTCTCTCCCCTCCCCCCTTTTACTTCCCTTCCCCCTTCTCTTTTCTCTCTCTTCCTGTCGATATTCTGCCCGAGATGATGCGACAAGGCCCTTACCAGGCCTCTGACCTCAGAGTTCCCAGTTTCTGGAACTATGGCAGTCTGCTCTCTGTAAATATCATAGTCTCAGGTATTGTTAGAGCCACAGAAGCGGAGCTAAACTCTACCAGTGAAGAACTGGCAGGAAGGGGTGGAGAGATGGCTCAGCGATGAAAAGCTTTCCCTGTTCTGCAATGGAGCGCAGATCCCAGTGCCCACAGTGAGCCGTTCACTACTGCAGGAACTCCAGCTCTAAGAGATCTGATGCCCTCTTCTGACCTGTGACCTCCATCAGATACACACAATAAAACAACAACACAACTCCGGTGATTTTTTTTTTGGGGGGGGGCAAATCCATGTACTTATTTACAGAAAGATAGTACTTTATAATACAACTTCATGGTTTCTATACAAAGCACCACTGTTTGTATTCAGCTCAATAGATGTTTGTGGTTTTTGGGTGCAATATTGCATGTCTATAATCCCAGTTACTCAGATAGTTGAGCAGCAGGAGTTCCTTAAATTCAAACCAGTTTGGACTACAGGGCAAGTTTAGGGATTGTTAGGGCAACGTAAAATGATTCCGTCTCGACATTTAAAGAAAAAAATGTTTTGAAGGACCAGACATGGTTAAAATTTTGTTGTTATTGTTTATCCTTCAGAGTGGGAATAACGCAATATTGAAGGTCCCTTCGTGGGGAATGTTTTTATTTTTCCCTAATAGTAGGAATAATTCATTATCAATTGTCCCTTCATGGAAAAAAGAAGGATTTAAAACAAGCCCCACTTCTATTAAGAACAATTGATGTCGGGCATAAAGTATTAAGTCAATGCTATTTAAATTTCCAAAGATATTATCATTCATTGTATAGAAGCTGTTCCCTTTTGAATATCATACATGTTTAAATGAATGTGTAATTTTCATAGTAAATGAACTAAAAAAACAAAGTTCATGATTTGGGGCTTTATTATTGGGTATGCTCTTGTCTATTTATCATTACTGAGAATTTGGTTCGGCTCTCTAAGTTGCTTTCTAAAAATTCAGGAAGGAAGGAAGGAAAGGATGGAGCCTATGAGGGTAAAACAATGCCCTTAACTAAAGAAAAATTGTAGGCACTTAAAAAGCTAATGAAAGAACAGTTAGATGCTAAGCACATTAAAGAAACGCCTAGTCCTTAGAATTCTCCTGTATTTGTAATAAAAAAGAATCTGGAAAATGGAGAATATTTACTGAGCTAGGAGCTATTAAAAAGATAATTCAACCTATGGGATCTTTACAGCCTGGGATTCCTTTACAAGAACAAGACAGAAAAAATTGCCTTTCCAATGCCTACTTATAACAATGCCTAGCCTGTAAAGAAATACCAATAAAAGTACTTCCTTAAAAATTGTTAAATAGCCCAGCTTTGTGTCACTAATTTGTAAATCAGCCACTGGGAGTAGGATGTAAACCATTTCCTCAGTCTCTCATTTATCATTATAGGGATGGTATGATCGATTGCTTCTGATACAGATACTTTAGAAAGAATGTTTAAGATGGTGAGAAAAATTTACCCAGTTGGGGATTACAAACTTCTCCTGAAAAAAGAGACAAGGGGAGATTCTCTTAACTATTTCATATTTAAATTAAGTAAACAAAGAATTCAGCTGCAAAAGGTACAGATTAGGAAAAACCTAATTGTGTTCTAAGGGAGATGCTTGTTAAACAGAAGGGGGATATGAGGACCCCAGAGACAGACTGCTTTACTAGCTTCTAATTTTTTTTTTAAGATTTTATTTATTATGTATACAATAGTGTGCTGCCTCCATGTATGACTGCAGGCCAGAAGAGGGCACCAGATCTCATGGTAGATGGTTGTGAGCCACCATGTGGTTGCTGGGAATTGAACTCAGGACCTCTGGAAGAACAGTCAGTATCCTTAACCTCTGAGCCATCTCTCCAGCCCCCCTAACTTCTAATTTTAAAATTTTTAAACGTTAATGAAATGGGGGCAGCAGCTGCGGAAAGACAGTGGATTGTAGAAAAAAAATGCTGAACTTGGTCAGGTGTGTAAAACCAGGGAAAGTGTTAAGTCAGGGCCAAGGCTGTGCTTATGTTTCCCCAGGAGATAATAAGCTGTGGATCCTATTGAAACTGATCAAAATGGGCATGAGCAAGAGATATCTCCCAGATGCTGCAGATGCAGAGACCTCTGGGAAACAAAAGGCCTCCCACCTGGGGACAGCTGGAGTTTGTGACAAGGGGAGGCGAATGACCCAGAAACCTCTGGAAGCTGTAGATCTGGTCCTCGCTATACTTAGTGTGGTATTATATAGGTAACAGGAGCATACTATACATATCGGCTTTTATCCTTGCCGTAATTTGGGGAGATACGGATATTCCTGTAGTGGTTAATGAACCTTCATGGCTACCTGATCCACATGACAACAGCGGTCCTTCTCAGCCAGTGGAGGAGGGTAGAGTGATTGACAATCACACTGTGGGAGCACAAGGAATTCCTCTTTGCTTGGCAAATGGAACTCAGTGCCTGAATATAACTTCTCAAGTATGGCTAACCATAGTCAGCACTACCCGAGATTAACGTAACAAGCTTTATATGTTTCGTGCATCTGGTTTTAAAGGGCAGGAAACTAAAGCTACTAGTTCCATAAGTCTACCCTTCCGTGAGATGTGGGTTACCAACAAGGACTCTGATTGTTGCCTTGGCAACAGTGTAAGAGTGAGAAGCCTCGCCTCGAGTGTTCATTAATGTCCCCAAGGAGACGCCACAGACTGGATCCGTTTTGGTTCTGCTCAAGAAAAATGTTCTTACTCAGACTTAAGATGGAAACGGCATAATTTGAATGGAACCGTGGAGATCAGCGCTTCTGTTAGTGAACCTATCCGATGGCATGGAGTTGGAATGGCAAGACCTCGCCTGCAGTCTGGGACTTCAGTTCAGACTAACTTGTGGAAATTGGCAAGGGCCTTCCACCCACTTACAGCATGGAAAGGAAAATTAAACATTAAAGATGATAAATACAATTTGTCTTTTAGACTAAATCAGACCCATTCTCTTCTGGTGCGTGTACCACTACCGCCTTGCTATTGAAGAGGTCTGCACAATGGCACCCAAACAATTACAGCATCGCTTGTGACTGCTGTACCCTTTGCACCTGTGCTAACTCTAGTATGCTTTGACTGTTGAAAGTTCATACACTCTTAGAGCAAGGCTGGCAACCTGGATGCCAGTGAGGCTGTTGAGGCCATGGAAAGACTCTCCTGTGGCGATCCTGGTGCAGAAACTCACAGAGAAAATATATAAAAAGACATGTCAAGGGCTGGAGAGATGGCTCAGAGGTTAAGAGCACTGACTGCTCTTCCAGAGGTCCTGAGTTCAATTCCCAGCAAGCACATAGTGGCTCACAGCCATCTGTAATGAGATCTAGTGCCCTCTTCTGGCCTGCAAGCATATATGGAAGGAATGCTGTATACATAATAAATAAATCTTTTTTTTATTTATTAATTATGTATACAGCATTTTCCCTACATATGGATATACTGTGAGGCTGCATAGGCTCTGAGATTAAAGACATTTTATATAAAAGAAAGGGGGATCTGTGGCAGAGTTTCTTACTGCCCTGGCACCACAGAGCGGGCCATACCTGGCCAAGTTCTGGAGTTAGAACCCAGCCTACTCCATCCTTTGTGTTACAGATACCTTTTGTTGCCCTATGTGAATCTTGTCTGAGAATTTTCCATGAATACAAAGCCTAAGGAGCAACCCAGAAAACCATGGGACCTCCTGAATCAGGTATTTGCACTTGGCATTTTATTTTTGGAAGCTTCATTCAGGTTTTTTTGGGGGGGAGGCATATGGAAATCTACTGGCTAAAGTGTAAATAAAGGGGGAAATAAAAATGCCATGGCCTAAGGGGAAGGGCTTCAATCCACTGAGGCTGGGACCCCTGTGACTGCAAAGACTAAGTTTATTCTCAAAGTGTTTCTGAATCTTCATTTCACAGACCACGGGACCCACACATCTGCACCACTGTACCTGGGACAGTAAATTTTTTACAAATGACCTAGTGAGTGGTTCCCAATCTTCCTGGTGCTGCGATCCTTTAATACAGTTTCTCCTGTTGTGATAACCCCCAACCATGCAATTATATTTGCTGCTACTTCATAACTGCAATTTTGCTGTTGTTATGAATCATAATATAAATATCTGTGTTTTCCGATGATCTTAGGTGACCCCTGTGAAGGGTCACTCACCCCCAAAGGACTCGCCACCCACAGACTGAGAACCACTGACCTAGCTGATGAGTTGTTAGCGTACAGGTGGCAGTTTGTCTGTGACACTGAGATCACCCTTGACTGTGTTGGTAGTCACTTCCTTCCTGAGACTCCTACCATGGCTTATCCAATAGCTCATGCCCCTAGTCACCTCTACACCCAAAGTTCAACTGATATCTCATACAGAATTCCTCTTCCTCCTCCGAAGTGTGCCAGCTTTCCCGACAGGGCTCTTTTTGTCCTTGGATTTCTACACGCTTTTGCCAGGGCCTCCTTCCCAGGTGAGTTCATGCACAGTCACAGAATCCCCTGTCACCTCATACATTCCTGCTGCAATGACTTGCTTTGTTGGGTGTGTACAGGATGTGCTATCATTGCTACACAGATAAGGTATTTTGAGATTGCCAAATAGCAATGGTGTGGTGTAGCCATTTCCTCCTGGAGGGCAGACTCAGAAAGTCCAGGGAGCTTCCAAGGCTTACAAAGTGCCTAAACTTCCAAGAGTCACAAGGTCCCTCCCTGAGCCCATGGTAACAATTGCTGGAGAGAAGACTCCCAGGATGGATGAGTTGAGTTGCCGGCGAGTTGTGCCAGGAGCTGATGGGATGAAGTTTTCATGAGTCATTACGGTGACTTTTGTGATGTGACCGCCTACAGGTCACCTGCACACCTGTAACTAACCTCTCACCTAGTGTCCGGGAAATAACACCAGGAACCTCACTGCCTTACTAAACTGCACCCTGTGGGATCCTTTCTTGGTCCTGTCTTCAGTACCCTCTCTGGGGTGAACAGATGTCTGTTCACATCGCCCCAGACAAAGCCACACAACAAAGGGTTAGAATTATAGCGTACGACGCCCCAGAGAAAAGAGCGTCTGGAGGATGCGAGGGAAGATTGGCATCAAGGGCAATAAATTTATTTCCTCCCTCCTCACAGAGCAAACCAAATAAAAATAACACATAAATAGGAAAGTCAGCAGAGTGTGTTTTTAAAATTCTTGGGTTAAAAGGGCTAAGGATGAGTCATACTTTGGGGAAGAAAAAAATAAATAAATTCAATAATTAGTCAAAGGAAGCAATAAATTAGACTTCAGAATTTTAGAACTTTGGCTCTTCAAAATATACCATTAAAAAAATAATTTTTTTTTAAAGCTGAGCAAGGTGACTTACACCTGTAATCCCCAAATGCAGGAGGCTGAAGCTGGAGGATGTTGAGTTCTGAAGCCAGCCTGAACCACCGGGAGACTGTCTGAAAACCAGAAGGGCAGAAGAAAAAGAAAACACTGAGCGCCAGCTGGAAGGAAATTTTTTTGCTTTTTGTTGTTGCCATTTTATTTCTAGATAGGATTCCTCTGTGTAGCCCTGGCTGTCCTGGAACTCACTCTGTAGGCCAGGCTGGCCTCAAATTCACAGAGATCTGCCTGCCTCTGCCTCTGGCTAAAGATATGCACTACTACCATCAAGTCTGAAATATTCTTAAATAATAATAGTCACAAAAGATATACACAATGGATAAAGAGAAAGTAATTCTTTTTATTTGTTTTGTTCTGTTTTTTTGAGACCATATCTATGTAGCTCTGGCTGGCCTGGAATTTACTATATAGACCAGATTAACCTTGAGTTTGTGGAGATCCTCCTGCCCTGTCTACTGAGTGCCGGGATTATAGGATCACAGGATCTAGCATTGTGTGTGGTACCACCAATCACTTTATTTATTATGTACACACACACACACACACACACACACACACACACACACAGCGGTAGGGATTCATGCAGCCCAGACTAGCTTCAAGCACGCTAAACAGCCAAGACTGGCCTTGAACTCCTGGTCCTTCTGTGCCCTACCTCCCAAGGGCTGGGCTAGTTTATTCTTTGTCAGGTGAAAGAATCACGTATTTATGGTACTTACAATGTCACCCCCAGCAAGTCATACAAGAATGTGTACACAAAAGACTCTTCTCGAAAGCAGTTTCTAAAAAGTGTAAACAACCAAATGTCCACAGAAATATGAGAGGATAAAGAAATTATGGAATAGTATATTCTTACAATCGAACATTGCCCATCAGAAAGAACAAAAAAAGAAACTAGTGATATTCACAAAGACTTGAATAAATATGAAAAACAGTATGCTGAATTGAAGAAGCCAAATGCAGGTCAGGTCTCTGTGACTCCATTTACATGAAGGGCAACAACAGGCAAAACAAAAGTCAGATCACTGGGCATGGTGGTGCAGGTCTTTAATCCCAGCACTCAGGAGGCAGAGCCAGGTGATCTCTGTGATTACGAGGCCAGCCTGGTCTACTAAGCAAAGCAAACGGAGAGTCGGTGTGAGGAGCTGTCTGGGGTAGGCTCGAAGAGGATGGCTTTGAAGGATAGTGCAGAGCTGGGCACAGTGGTAGACGCCCGTAGACTCAGATATGAAAATGGTTGAGGCAGGAGGGTTGCTTGAGTTTGAGAAACATAACAAGATTTTATCACACACAAAAAGGGGAGGCTGGTTAAGAATGTGTACTGCTCTTACAGGGTACCCAAGTTCAGTTCCAAACACCCATATCATATCGGGCAGTTTACAATTGCCTGTCAACTCCAGCTCCAGGGTGTCTGACACCTTCCTCAGACCTCCACCTCCACAGCTACCTGCGCTCAGAGGCTCACACACACTTGGGTTCACACATAATTAAAACTAAATTCATCTTTTAAAAAGAGAGAGGAAGAACAGAGATGTTCTGTTTCTTTCTTGGGCACTAGATGGTTACAATCTGCTAAGTGTAAATTATATTTTGATACAGTTTTCTGAAGCAGTTAAGGAGTTACTTTTAAGTCATTGCTGTTATCAACTGTAGCTGGCCCGAAGCAATCAAGGCAAAGGTTTATCAGGTAGATCTCTGTGAGTTCGAGGCCAGCCTGGTCTACAGAGTGAGTTCCAGGACAGGCTCCAAAACTACAGAGAAATCCTGTCTTGGAAAACCAAAACCAAAATAGAAAAGGACTAGGATCAAGGCGTGTAGATAAGAAAGAGGGCTGGTGGGTTTCAGTGAGCTGGACATCTGTCATTCCTGGTCACAACAGACACGCCACCTTTCTCTGATGTCCTTTCCAGCAATATTCTCCCCTCTCTATGTACTGACCTTGTTGGAAGAAACAGATTCTTCACTCTGCCCCCAAACAGGAACATGGGGAATCCTTAGGTTCTCCTTTCAGTTTTTACTTTATTTCCTTCTTTTAAAAACATCCCTTATTTTTTATGTGTGTGTGTGAGGGTGGGTATGTGTTTGTGGGTGACAATTGGATCCCCTAGAGCTGGAGGGCCAGGCGAATGTGAACTACTGGTCACAGCTCCTAGCCATGGGTGCCAGGAACTCAGCAACAGCACATGTGCTCTTTGCTACCAGAGACAACGGTGGCACCTAACCAAATCACCTGCTGGCCTTACGGCTTCCTTGGTGATAGGAGAAGTAAGGCAAAGGTCAGCATTGGCAAGAGCCTGGCAAGCAGCTGAGCAGTCCCTGGTGTCAGGCCCTCTTTTGTCTGTTCTGAACCTAGCTCCTTAGATTCCCCTCCCCCTATGAGAAGGTTTCAGAGTAGTGATGTGAGTATTTTAGTGTTGAGAACACAGCTCAGGGGAGTGTTTGCTTGTCATGGGCAAGGCACTGGATTCAACTCGTAGTCCTGGAAAACAAGGACCTGAGGGCCCCAGGGAAAGACACTTGCTGTGCTAGCCTGGGCAAGTTCCATCCCTGGAACCCATACAAGGGTGAAAAAGGAGAACCAACTCCACACGCATGCCATGGTACACACTCCGCCCCCGTAAAGGCACATGCCACCTCACGCACAATATTAATCATAAGAGAAATACTTGAAATCCTCCTTTCCTTCTCTGTCCTTGTCTTTTCTCTCATCAGAACTAATGTCTGTGTTCAGTTTGATGTGTTCTCGTTTATATCTCTTTCTAGTTTTTTAAATCACACCATGTTTGATATAAGTAGCATTATATTATTCATATTGTTATGTGGTTTTTTATGAGCCATAATATTTACTTGTTTGGGCTGAGACAGGGCTTTGCTATGTGGCCCTAGCTGGCCTCTGTACTTAGATCATGCTGTCCCTGCCTTTGGAGTTCTAGGATTATAGGTGTGCGCCATCAAACCTGGCACATTTTCTACCTTCTTATCAAATCTGAAGAAAGATTGCACATTGCATATATGGGGGTCGGGGAAAAGAATCACTGGTAGCCAGGCGGTGGTGGCACACATCTTTAATCCCAGCACTTGGGAGGCAGAGGCGAGTGGATCTCTGTAAGTCTGAGGCCAGCCTGATCTACAAAATAAGTTCCAGGACAGGTTCCAAAACTACAGAGAAAAACCAGTCTTGAAAAAACACACACAAAAAAAAAGGAAGGAAGGAAGGAAGGAAGGAAGGAAGGAAGGAAGGAAGGAAGAAAGAAAGAAAGGGAGAGGAGGGGAGGAGAGAGAAAGGAAGGAAGGAAGGAAGGAAGGAAGGAAGAAAGAAAGAAAGAAAGAAAGAAAGAAAGAAAGAAAGAAAGAAAGAAAGAAAGAAAGAAAGAGTGAGTCAGTGGTAAAGCACTAGCCTAGCACGCATGAGGCCTGAAATCCCTAGTTAATGTCACTACTATACAGCGTGTTAATGATTCAGCTAGGATGGATTGCGCTCACACTCCGCAGACAAGGAGCATGCTAAAGAATGCTAAGTAGGAGAGGAAACCATGATCAGAATACATTAATAAGTGATGCTAAAGTACACTGAGTTGTCACTGAATTCTTTTACGTCAGTGTTTAAGGGGACAGTCAGGAGACACGACTCCCCACTGCCTCCTTCAGCAGCCTAAGGAGTTCCTCTAGATACTTAGGGACCTGGACTCAGGTCAGACTGGGATGTGTGGCTTCAATGCAGAAAGGAATTTTGGGAATAGCTAGTAGTAGAGTAGCCCACCCCACCCCTTTCCTCTCTCTTGACCTTAAGCCTGGTTCTGTTTTAGAATTAAATGTTTCGCCTGGTAAGATGGCTTATGGGTAAAGGCACTTGCCTCTACGTCTAACAACCTGAGTTTGATCCTGGAACCCACATGGTGGAAGAAGAGACCTGACTCCTGCAAGTCCTCTGACCTTCACACGTGTGCTGTGGCTTGCCAGTGCACATAAGCTCACATGTGCACATAACAAACAACACGCAAACACACACTAAATAAACTAATGTAACTTTCAAAAGTTTAAAACGTCTTCATACCTAAATATTATTTCTATGTTGGCCGCCTTTACATCAGGTGTTAATTGTTCTAGAATTCTTTCCAGCTAAGAAGAGGCTTGAATGAGACTCCAGAGAGTCTCACTTCCTTTCCCCTGTCCCAACAATTTCCCTTTCTGTCCCACCTCACGACAGACAGATGGCTCTTTCTGCCAAACTTCACCATCATTTCTATTATTATTCACTGCACGTGTGCGTGACGGGGACCCAGTGCATGGCGCACACGTGGAGGAGGCTGTCAAGCAGAGACATCTCAGGCCTGGCAATGTTTCAAGAGCTACAAAAATAGCAGGCAGTAAGAACCTGAAATCAAAGCACTGGGAGGCGGCAGAGACAGCAGGGTGGGGAGGCCAACCACTCGAAGTGGCTAGATAGAAAACTGCTTCGAAACACCAGACAGCGTACACAAAGATAGCCGTGGGGTGAGCAATGCAGAGCAAGAGGGAGACTGGACGGCAAGGGAACGGGGTGCTAGTTAATACACAGAGGGACCCTGTCTCAGTCAATAGATAATAAATTAGAAGAAACGTTGTTCTAGATTAGAGTGGTGGCCGGAACATTTCGGTGAACCATAGGTAAGATGAAAATGAAAGGGACGATCTCTGATTAGAAGGACTGAGGACTCGGGGACACCGATTCGTGGCAGAGCACTTGATCAGCGGTCACATACACAATCCCCACAACCCTCAGCACGACCGAGAAAAAAATAATGGTGAGCTTTGGAGGCCACTTGTAAAATTTATTGGCTGTGTGGCCTTTGAGATAGAATTTCCCTGTTCTATCTCAGTTTCTTTGTTAATAAAATTATATTACCATATCAGAGACTTTGACTTGTATTTTAACAGCCCCCCCCTTTATTTTCTGGGGAAAAAAGTCTTGCAGGAAATCTAATGTGTGAAAGAAACAGGATCAGCGAGACACAAGCTTGGTTACCCACGTTTAATCCCCAGGACGCACACGGGGCAGAAGGAGAAAACTGGCTATACACAGTTGTCCTCTGCCCTCCATATATTCACCATGGCTCCCACGCCCAGACAGCATGAATATAAATTCACAATAAAAAATAAAATAAAAGCAAGATTGTTCTAGTTAGAGCAGGATAAAGGCCCCAGAGCTCTGTCCCACTGCCGCTTCCCAGACACTTCTTGAACCTCCAGGAGGCCAGGGGGAAAGCCTCCGAAACCTCCCAAGTCCTTACGAGCTCTATTATCCAGTGGCCCAAGGTGTGAAGTTGGCAGAGATACCTAGAAAAAAATTTATCTGAGTGCTGCTTGCACTAAATGCCTGAAAATGTTGAACGGAAGCCAGGTATGGAGGCGCATGCCTAAAATCCCAGCAGAGGCAGGCAGATCTCTGAGTCTGAGGCCAACCTGGTCTACAGAGTGGGTTCCGGGTGAGCCAAGACTACGTGGTGAGAGCCTCTCTCATAAAATAAATAAAAATAAATTTGAATAGTTGACATGAAGTCGTAGAACAGTTGAAGTGAGTTCTGTTAAATTGGCCTCACTCTTCTTATAACAATTTAACACCCAAACGTCTGAACCTGTGCTAATGGTGACCGTTTTCTTTTCTTTTGTTTTGTTTTGTTTTTTCAAGACGGGGGTTTCTCTGTGTAGCTCTGGCTGTCCTAGAACTTGCTTTGTAGACCAGGCTGGCCTTGAACTCACAGAGATCCTCCTGTCTCTGCCTCCCGAGTACTGGGATGAAAGACGTGTGCCACCACCACATGGCCTGTCGTGATTTTTTTCTATTTATTTATTTATTTATTCAAAATCTAGTCCAGGCTGATTTTGGATGCACAATGATCCTTCTGCCTCAACTTCCTTAGTGCTAGGATTACATACATGAGCTACCAAGCCCGGCTTCCATTCAACATTTTTAAGTACAAGTAGATTCTCATTTTCTTTGACTCCTGACTTTAAAAGGCGAGTGCAAGATGAGTGCTCTTGACTGGCTCTGATAATGACATGTAAGTAGAAGCCACATTTTATTATTTGGCAACTATTCGTTCCAGGCTAAACATTAGCTGCTCTCAGTGTATCAAAAGAAGAGGGCTAAACCTTTTGGTTCAAAGCAAACTATGAAGGCATCTAGAGGGGGAGAGGGTATCAAAAAACCATTCAAGACTAGAGGCTCCATGTAATAGGAATCCTGCCATCCAAGCTTGTGATCTAACCAGACTTCAGGGAAATACAATTCTCACTACAAAATCTGACTGCTATCAAGGCGATACGAAACAGCAGTGTTGGAACAAAAGCTTCATTCACTGTCCCTCCCCAGACCCATTAAATCCCACCACCTCAGGAAAGTGAGGGTGTGGTGTGGGCTGGGCTACCTCCTAGCATCAGGACTTTGGGACACAGGGTGTAAGATGCATGACTTGGTCCCTAAGAAAAAAGCAAGCAGCACAGTCACTGGCCATGATGCCTGTGGGGGTGCTGAACCTTTATGGTTTCCTGTGCTTTGGTTGTCTTGGTAACCTGAGGCCTCCCTATTTGCGTTGGCATCAGAAGCCAAGAGCGGAAGCAGAGCTGGAGCACCAGGAAGACGTGCAGGGAAAAATGTGGGCAAGGTAACAGTTATGCCGCAGGAGGGTCAGGCCTAGGACAGAAGAGTTACTTAATGGAGGGTCGAAGGGATTGTCATATAAAATTCAGATCTCTGGATCTCACGTCTAGCATTTCTGATTTGGTAGCTCACTGAAGAGTTCAGGAGCCTACAGGTTCATGAGACTGTCTCCTACCAAGGGGGTCAAAGACACTGTGTTTTGTTTTTTGTCTTGTTTTAGACAGTGTCTAACTGTGTAACCCAGACTGGCCTGGTATTTATGTAGCCCAGGCTGGCCTTAAACTTGAGGCAACCCTCCTACCTTAGCCTTCCAAGTACTGGGGTTACAGACATGCTACCACCACTGGCCCGGAGGTTATTTGAGCATTCTTTTGAAGAAATATCTAACATTTTCTTTTCATTCCAGACCCTAAAGCTGTGGCACACCTCAAAGCTGCTCCGACAGACACGCTACAGACAGCATTTCGGTCAGCTTTTTAAGTTTTGCATTTAAAAAAATATTTCTTTTTATTTCATGTGTGTGTGAGTGTTTGCCTGCATGCATGTGTGTATCATCTGTGTACCGTGCCCATGGACACCAGAGGAGGGAATCTGAGCCCAGGATCTGGAGTTGGCTGTGAATTCTCACATGGGTGCTGAGAACCAAGTCTGGGTCCTTTGCAAGAGCACCAAGTGCTCTTGGTTGCTGAGCCAGCTCTCTGACCCTTTGTTTTGCATCCAGGTCTGCTAAAGAGGCTTGTCATTTCTTTGCCAGTCTCCTAAGCATAAATACGCTTGGTCCACCGAGGACACAGCAGCTGTGTCCCTACGCTGTCACCTAGGGTCTCATCCTCCTTTCATTCTTTTGGCTTATTGTTACTGTCTTACTCACGATCCTTTATTGTCTGTTGTTCTTGTCTCCTTTCCTATCTCTTAAACAAAACTCACAAGCAGAAGCTTCTGTGGAGTTAGAGAGGTGGCTGAGCGGCTAAAAGCACTGGCCAGCCAGAGGACCCAGATTTGATTCTCAGCACCCACCTGGCAGCTCACCACCATCTCTAACTCCAGTCCTAGGGCATCCCATGCCTTCTTCTGGCCTCTGTGGGAACCAGGCATAAATGCGGTGCACAGTCAAAACACCTATACAAAACACCTACACGCATAAAATAAAAATTTTTCATCTAATTTTAAAAAGTAGCTTCTGGCTGGGGAGACAGCTCAGCCAGTAAAGTGCTGGTTACACAAGTGTGGGGGCCCCTGTTCAGCTTCCCAGCACCCTAGTAAAAGCCAGATGTGATGGCGTACACCTATAATCACAGTATTGGGGAGACGGGGGTAGGTGAGTCCAGCAGAAATGGTTTAGTGAGACATCTGTCTCAAAAAGTAAAGTGGTTGCCTGGCATTGTGAGCACCTATAATCCCAGCACTGGGGAGGCAGATACACCGGTGAACTCTGTGAGTTCAAGGCCAGCGTGGTGTATATAGATAGAGAGTTGCAGGCTATCAGGTATTCAATGTGAGACTGTCTCAAAACAAAGCAAAATACCACAAAAACAAAACACAAAGCAAAGACAATCACAGAAACCGAGTCATGTTGTAAAAATAATTCTTGTGATAGCTTCGGCAGTATGTATACTACAATTGGAATGATCCAAAGACTAGCACGGCCCCGTGCAAGGATGACACGCAAATTCATGAACGTTAAGCCGCTCAGTGGTGGAACATCCTTTAGTCCCAGCACTTGGGAGGCAGAGGCAGGCCAGCCTGGTGTACAGAGTGAGGTCCAGGACAGCCAGGAGAACGCAGAGAAAACAAAACAAACAAACAAACAAAGTCTTTAAAAAAAACTAACAACAACAAACAACAACAATTCTCCCAAATTGTTTCCAAGAGAAGAACTACGGGGAAATGCAGAGAGCAGAAAACAGAGCAGTGTCAGGGTTCTGGGGGGACAGAGCTATGTAACAGTACAGCAGGCAGCCTCTGTCTCAGCAGGACGCAACCTGCCCAGCAAACTACTGTTTTCAATGAGTAGAATTATAAATCAAACAAAAGACTGGAAACCTTTTTAGTAATCCAGTTTTAAGTCTATTTTAGGAAATGGGGGGGAGGGGCTTTGCAGGCCTTTAATCCTGGCACTCAGGAGGCAGAGGCAGGTGGATCTCTGTGAGTTAGAGGCCAACCTGGTCTGAAAAAAAAAAAAGGAAGAAAATAACAGTAGGGTGGACAGTTAGGGGAGGAGTGGGGGAAATACGACTAAAATACATCGTGTGTATATGTGAAATTCTCAAAGAACTAATAAAAATGTAAGCAATTTACAAATGTGGGAAGGGCAAGAGCTACAAATGGAATTTTTTAAGTCACGATTATCACAATCAGATAATGGAGCAGGGCAGAGAGAGCACACAGGTGAATAGGGACGTCAATGAGGACTAGCGGTCGTGAGCTGGAGGTAATTGTTGGTGGAAGGAACTACCATGATCATAATAGCTTACTAGCAAAAATAATGTAAACTCTGATAAGAATGGCTCCAGTGGTACAGAGACAACGTGGGATGAGACAGGAGCTCACTCTGTAGCTCAGGCTGGCCTCAGACTTAAGGCAATCCTCCTGCCTTCGCCTATACCCAGTCTCAGTGAGTCTTAGCAGACAGATCACAGCTGCAGTCAGACTACAGAGGACTCTACATAGTCTCAAGAGTATCGGGCTGTTCGGACATAGCCATTGTACACTCTTAGAAGTCGGCACCCCCATCCGTGTTCCCGCCATTCACCTCAGCCTTACAAACCATCTTAACGCTGGATACTCGGCCTCCTTGGTGAGGTTTCTTCAAGTCCGCAGGAATGAGTGACTCTCCTCTGACCCGTCTCCAGGCTGAATACAGAAACCAATGTTATCTTCCATCCCCAAAATGTAATGCTTACTCTAAGGTGATATACTAAACATCCATATTTGCAGGTATTTGCTCTGGGCTGTTATGTGTCTATGTGCACATGATAGCATCATGCACATACATGATGGCATCCTTGCTTGGAAAGCACTTAGGATCCAGCGCCAGAATCATGAACTCTTCACACAGTGCCCACCATGAACTTAGAGTACCCGTCAGTGAGTTTCACTATAATTCTGGACATACCAGGTTGAGAGAAGAATTTACAGGAAACGTGAATCTCAAAATTATTTTTCTTTAGAGACAGGTTCTTACTAGTCTAAGCTGGCCTTGTGTCATGTAGCTGAGGCCGGACTTGTACATCTGACCACCCTGCTTCCACCTCCTGAGGGTTGGATTACAGGCATGTGCCACCAAGCCCAGATGGTACTGGAGGAGATTGAACCAGGGCCTTGTGTACGCTAGTCAAGCATGTCACCGAGTTACATGTCCGGCCACTGAGAACTTAAAAATAAAATAATGGTGATAATAACAATAAAATAGGAACACAAACATCTTTTATTGTATCTGGAGGAAGGAGTTTAATCACAAGGAAAGGTAAGCACTGGAGTAAAAAGTGGTTTAGGAATGATCTAGGATAAAAAGGAAAAACGCGATAGCAGAGGAAGGAAGGCAGAAATGGACCATGCAGAATAAATAACCAGGGCAGAGCTTTTTAGAGACCAAAGGACACATCAAAGAAAAATAGAGCACTCCCACAAGGGTGTTAAAGACGGAAAAGAGCCAAGGAGGGCCGTGGGCTTTTTTTTTTTTTTTTTAAAAAAGGGGGTGAATAAGTAGTGGTGTATGTTGGCAAAAAGACGTGAGGAGATGAGAGGAAGGAGAAAATTTATAGCAGAGGAAGTTGGTGTGGAGTTTTCCTCTCAAGAAGTCCAGCAGAGCAAAGAAGAAATAAAGCCTGGGCCACTGGGAAGGAGGCAGGGCCGGGGCTGGAACACCACGGGACAAAGCAACAGAGCTCCAAAGAGGACATTTTCTTCTTTTCACTAACTGACCTAGTTTTCTTGTTTCGGACCAAAGACAACTGCAGCGTTTAGTGCTCTTTAGGCTGAGAAGATCCTCACCCTTGCAATGCCTTTGGTGCAAGAACACACAAATTAGAAGGATCGAGATAGAGCGTGTCAGTGTGAGACAAACAAATCCATTTGAAGTCAGAGTCAGTGGCTGCGTTGTGGAAACGCTACTGAGTTAGACAGCTGTCTTCCTCTTACCCACCACAGAGCAAACACAGAAACTCACAGTGGCTACCAGTCCCCACTAGACAGTCGGTACCCAGCACACACAACAGGATTGGGACCCGCTTTTCTTTGCGTACTGGAATTCAATATCCCATCCTAAGGAACCATTTACTTAGGTCAGAATACATAGGACAGGCTAAATAAAGGGCTGTGGAGGAAAAGTTAAGGTTAAAAATAAAGACAATTAAATAAAGGAAAGGGAAGCAGAAGTGTGTTGCTGATAAGAACCAAGACGGATATGCAGAACTCAGTGCAGTCCAGAAGCCGCAGGAGTCTCAGATCAGAAAAGGAAAACATTCAACATCGTAGTCAGCTTTCTCTTTCTCTCCTCTTTCTGTCCTGGAATTCACCCGCTTAAGAGGAGCTTCCTGCCTCAGCCACCCCATCCCAAGTGATGAGAGCACAGACATAAACCACTAGGTTTGCCAATCTAATTTTTCCTCCCAAGACAGGGTTTCTTTGTGTATCTCTGGCTGACATGGAACTAGCTCTTGTAGACCAGGCTGGCTTCAAACTCACAGAGATCCGCATGCCTCTGCCACCAGAGTGCTGCCACCACCGCCCGGCTATAACTAATCTTTCAGAATGTTTTAAGGTTTATTCATGTGGATGAGTGTCTTCCATCCATGTATGTACGTGAACAATGAGTATAGTATGCTGGGTGCCCCAAATCAGAAAAGGGTGTGGTGTCAGATGCCCTGGTACTGGGATTACAAATGGTTATGAACAAGCATGTGGGTGCTGGGAATCAAACCCAGGTCTTCAAGTATAAATGCTCATAAACCCTAAGTCATCTCTCCAGACCCCATAAAACTAATCCTAGTGACCTAAGTGTCAGTTTTAAATCAAACACATGACATTGATTTTCAACTTTTATTCAAGATTTTGTTTTAAAATTCAGTAAGGACAAATTGTTTTTTAAGATAGGGCCTTGCTCTGTAGCCCAGGTTAGCCTCACGCTAGTGGCAACCCTCCTGAGATTTCTCCGTGCGCTGGTGACTACGGCAAACAGAGATGGCTTCATTTTCACACCCTTCACTACCTTTGCCACACCGGCCAACACGATGTCCCAGTCCACCCGAGAAATCCACACATCATTTTTCCATCACAGCAAGCCTTTTCAGAACCAAGAACTACTGCAAAGATCCAGATCACTCAACTCTCCACACTCCCTGAAGCCCGTCCTTCACACAGGCCTCTGGACAGGCACCTCTGGCTCAGAATACCCCACTGCTGGGATGCTGGATGCTTTGTTCTCAGAAGCTTAACCCAGGTGAGCTGTACCACCTGCCTCCCAGTTTTCCTGGATCTGCTCTCTCTAGGACGCCTTTGGAGGATCTTTCCTCTGCCTCTCCCCTCAAGTTTCCCAGAGGCTCTACCCTGCCTGGCTGTCTCTATTCAGAGACAAGCTGTGAACTTAGGGGCTTTGCATTTCGCACTGTGGGGCCAGCTGGGCAGACAACCCCTTCCATGATTTCTTTGGGCTCTTTCAAGACTCTCCCCACCCCGGGTTCGGTCCTCAAATCTCCCAGAGCCATGATCTTCAAAGGCCATGCTCTGTACCTTCTGGGCAAAGTGGCAGCGCTGGGGTGACTCAGCCCCGGAATGTGCTCACTTCCTCACTCTGCGCACCTGCCTGCACTGCTGGAACACAGCCTGGCCCACCTCCAGCGGATGTTTTCCTTGTCCCTGCACAGGTGGCCTGTGCCAACTCCCACCCCAACTCCTGCCCTGTCCCTTGCTCCAAAGGCTGCTCTCCAAGGACTCAGCGGGCTGGACGTAAGCCACTGATACCCCTACACATTTACCGCAGTGCCCAGGCCATCGATCAGTTCTACACTGCTCCGCAACCTCAGAAAGTAGTCCTGCTCAGCTCCAGCTTCCTTCCTGACGCTCTCACAGCACATGTCTGCTTCATCTGCATTCCAGGAGGCTAATCCTCCCTTCTAATGCAGTGTGGCTCACACACCAGTGCCCACCAAGTCCACTTCCAGCATCTCCACTGCCTCCAGGGTCTCTAGCTTCCCACTCGCTCCCACTTCTAGTCTGTAGTGCGTGCAGAAGATAGCCTACACTCAGCCTTCAGGTGGGTTCCCCCAAAGCAGAGGAAAAGCTAACTAATGACCAGACTGCTAAACCCTGTGCTTGTTTGATGTCTTCTAATCCCTTCTCCAGCCAAGATGTCAGGGAGTCAAGGCCATGGCCCCTACACAGGAGCCTACCTGGGTGTACCCTAAGTTTTCCTTTGTTTTTGTCTTGACAGCATCTCTAAAAGGGAATCTTGTTTTCTTTCACTCAATTTGTGTGTGTGTGGGGGGGGGGGGGGGGGAACCTAGGACATGGAGAGGGTAGGCAAGCACTCTATCACTGACCTGCATCCCCGGCCAAAGCCAAAGGTATCTTGGAGGAAGACAGCTAAGGAATTAGAGGGGCACTGACAGTGGCTGCTGGATGAAGAGATGGCAGGCAGGGTGGCTTCTACAAAAGCCTGCCGGAAGTAAGTCAGATCTGCTGTACGAGGGGATGGAGTAAAGCTTGGCTGCATGGGACTACAGGCTTGAAGGAAAACCAGAGCAAACGTCCTATGAGCAGGAGAGGGGACAGCAGCGGGGCCTCTGAAATGTGGGGAAGTAAAAAGTAAAGAAGACCAGTTAGATCAGGGCCTTAGTAATCGATAAACTATTATCACAAGTGTCGCAGTGGAGACTTGAAAGTAATTCACATGAGGGGACGAGGAAAAAAAGGGGGTCAGGATCAAATAAGAGAAAGCAGAGTCCTGAGGCTAGTGGGAGGGTAAGGAGATTCCTCTTCCCAAGGTACTGAGGTGGGAAAAGCAGCTCAAGCCAGGTGTGAGGAACTCCAGGTGTTAATGACTGGAACCAAAATGCTCACAGGGCCACATCTGCTTTCGAAGCAGGTAGTAGGGTACCTTGGAGCACAAATGTGGCCTGGAGAGGCACTCACAACAGCAGACCTCAGCTGTGCAAGCTGCTTACTGTCCTCCAGAGAGTGCACCAACATTTTGTCTCTGAGCTTTAGCCTCAAGAAGAGGCTATTTTCTGAGGGTCACGGGCCAAAGACGCTACTAGGAACATCCCATGTGCTATCTCACGATGAGCCCATGAGCTGGCAATGCACGAATGAAAAGAAAGGATGGCAGAGGGGAAGTAACTTGTGCGAGGTCAGATGGCTAGTAAGAGTCACCACCTGAATCTCCAGAGCCTGCAAAACTCAAAGGATGCCAAAGGCGAAAGCCCACAAGGCCTTGCTCCATCGTGAGGGAGGGCACATCTCTGTAGAAGGGGGATGATCTGTTGGGGTACTTGGAAGAGATGCTTTTCTGAGGGAGGGCATTACTAGGGATGGGGCAATCTTGTAGCTGCTGCCCACTGGGTATAAAAACAATGGAAAGTTTACCTTTGGGGTGCCCATGGGTGAACCCCTCTCCCCATAATGCTGAGGACAGTCACTTCTCAGATGCACCAGGGAAACCCTGCCCCCCCACCCCACCCCAGGAACTGAAGGAAACATGCCCTCCACTCCAGATGCCTGACTGCTCTCCTGGAGCCTCTGGCAGCTGCACCCTGCTGCAGCTCCTTGGTTTGGCTGGGGCACAGGATTAGCCATCCCCAGGAAATGCCTCCCTCCGGTCCAGGCAAGGATCCCAGCACACACACCCCTGGTGGTGGTGGTGGAGGGAGGGTTGATGGAATGCTTCCTCTCTGCAGGTCAAGGAGATCTGGGGACCACCTGGGGCCTTCAACCATCCCCCTCCCAGCTGGGGAAGTGCCCAGTCCAGTGCCCCTTCCATGGCCACCTCCCTCCTCCTAGCTGTGTGGGGGCATGAATCAGCTCTCACAGCTTGTTAAAAGCAGGACCTCTTGTTTTCATGCCCTCACCTCAGGAAACAGAGCAACAGCCTGTCCAGTTCTGCTCAGCAGGGGGCCAGGGTCCTCACTTTATAAACATCCCCAGCCTGTAAGAGCAGAGGGCACTGGCATGGTATGAGACAGAGCCCAAGGAGAGACACTCAGGAGTCAAGGAGCAAGGCAGGAAAAGCAAGGGGATAAGGCCAGAGGAATCTGAACAAAAGCCAGGCAAGGGTCTGAGAGAGCTGAGCTACAGGAATGGCTCTAAGGATGCTCTGGGCTGGACAGGGCAAAGGGATCCTGGGAGGCTGGAGGATCATCTGCTTGGTGGTGTCTCTGCTCCTGCAGCACCCAGGAGTTAACAGCAAGTGTTACTTCCAAGCTCAAGGTAAGGTGGACTGCTTGATGCTTAAGGGAAAGATGAGGGGTGACGAGAGCTCAGAGACGACCCTGTTAGAATATCTATATCTATCTATATATTCAGTCCTCCAACCTGTGACATGGAGGGACGACAACAAGGGCTAGTATGCATGGCTTCTCTCCCACCCTAGACCAGAGGAGACTGCTGCCGACACACGCAATTCTCACCTACCAACTGACCAGTTCTCATCCTTCCCTAGCTCCCTGCCACTACGACGGGAAATACTTCACTCTGGGTGAATCCTGGCTCCGCAAGGACTGCTTCCATTGCACCTGTCTGCACCCCGTGGGTGTGGGCTGCTGTGACACGTAAGTGACCCAGAGGGAGGACGGTCGGGGAGGAACTAAGTTCTGTGAGGCAAGAATAAACAGGAGAGCAACATGCGACCACAGAGGTGAAGGCACCAAGGAGGGAGGGGAGTTGAGGTAGATCTGGAGGGCAATACTCCTGCTTAGGAAACTAAAAACTCCTTATATAGAGAGCTGAGCTGGAGAGTCTGGGGGACACTGGAAGACACTGGGCGGGGGACAGCTATGAGAGGGAAGGGCACGCCATAGAGGTGGCTTTTCACTGTACCGACTACCAATCTTTGGTTTTCTAGGTCGCAGCATCCCATTGACTTCCCCGCTGGGTGTGAAGTGCGCCAGGAAGCAGGAACCTGTCAGTTTTCTCTGGTGCAAAAATCTGACCCTCGACTTCCCTGCAAAGGGGGAGGACCCGACCTAGAATGGGGCTCAGCTAACACCCCTGTTCCTAGAGCTCCTGCTCCCCACTCCAGCTAAAGGATCACCCATCTGCTGACTGCCCATTGCTGCTGCCACTCCCAGGGAAACCACTAGCAGCTGCCCGTTTACTCTGAATAAATAAATCAATGCCACAGCTGAAAGCCTGGTTCTCATCGCTGTGCGGCAGGGCCCCAGGTGGGAAAAGCGGGCCCCACCGGATCCAGCTGTTGAGTTTTCAATGTCTTGAAGAAACTAGTGCCACGGTGGGCATGTGGGCCACCTTCAGATAGTTATACTGCTGGTACTGGGGCCTGGGGCAGCATATGAGACCAGGGTGGGGCTTGTAGGAAGCACTTTGATGGGGAGGTCCCAGCTGAAGGTGTCTACAGGCACCTGCTCAGGCCCCGTCCAGGTCGCAGGTTCAGGCTGCTCCAATGGGGGCAGAAGAACCAATCCTGGTTCCCGGGATGTTACAAACTCAAAATGCAGTCGCCACTTCAAGGACACTGTAAAAGGAAAAGACAGAGAGAGCTACTTTAAAACGGTGGCTCTCAACCAATGGGTCACAACCCCTATGGGCCACAGGACCCTTTCACGGGGTTCCCTAAGACCACCAGAAAAGAGAGATATTTATTTACACTACCATTTATAACAATAGCAAAATTACAGTTATGACATAGTAATAAAGATAATGATGGTTCAGCAGGTTAAGGGGACTTGCCACCAAGGCTGCCGACCTACACCGGATCCCCAGGACTCATGTGGTGGGAAGAACCAACTCGAGAAAGTTGTCCTCTGACACATACACAAAAGAAAATGAATGAATGGATTTAAAATTCTCTGACTGGGTGTGATGGTGCACGCCTTTCATCCCATTGCTCAGGAAGAGGAGACTGAAGATGGTGGATCTCTATGAGTTTGAGGCCAACATGGCTTACAGGATTAACTCCAGGCCAGCCAGAGCTACAATGAATCCCTCTCTTTAAAAAAAAAAAAAAAAAAAGGCAGGCAGTGATGCCTTTAATCTCACAACCAGTCTGGTCTACAGAGTTAGTTCCAAGTCAAACAAAAAACCCTGCCCCCTTCAGAAAACAATTTAAAAAAAAAAAAAAAGAAAGAAAAAGAAAAAAACAGATTGTATCCATAAAGAGAAGACACAGGGCAGGAGCTTCGATCAAACACTTTGTTTCTAAGAAACCTGGTGTGTTAATATGTCACCCAGAGATGCCATTAAGGATAGCAGTGTCAACTACCTAGCAACCCAAGGTCAGGATAGTCAAGACTAGGTAGTTTGAAATAAATGTGCTAAGAAGCCAGAGATCAGTGCATCTCAGGCAGGAACAGTGCTTTATAAAGCTGTTAAGGGTTTAGGGGTCGGCACATCTAAGTAACAGAGGGCCCGTGGAAAGACGTAAGAAAACGCGAAGGGCTGGGCTGGATGTGGGCATGCATGTCACACGGGAATTTTAGGACCATTACACTTCCCGAAGCCCAGCGTTTACTCCCCTACTCCTTTCTCCAGCAACGGTCGGGTTCTCACCGATGGCAGTGCAGAAGCCAGGGGTAGAGCAAAGAGGGATGGGGAGGGAGAAGCTGGTTCTAGTTGTATGGAGGCAGGACTCCTGGTGCCAGGCATGCGTCACGTGGGACACCGAAGGGGCAACTCCTGTCCCGCGGCGCCGCTGGTATTCAGGCTGTACACGCTCCTCAGTCTGCAAGCTTACTGAAAACTGGGAGCAAGAAGAGAGACATATACCAGCAGGCATTTGGAAACTGGACTGCAGGTGAGTGGCTGACCTGAGGAACCCCAATTTCCACTTCTACATGCAGGCCCCTCTTCCACCCTAGCCCTTTGGGCCGAGAGCAACAAAGCTGTTCCTTTCTCACCTGCAAACAGGCTACAGTTCCTTCCCCTAAGTTTAGGGTCCCCACCACATCCTCGCCGAGTCTGTACACAGATTTGAAGATACCAAATGTCCCAACTTTCCCTCGGCCATCACTGATATTGTACAGATCTGGGGAGAACAGATACCAGAAGGTTATAGTTTACACTGGGGAATATCTAGGAATGAGTCTCAGATGCCAGAACACGAGGCTTTTCTTTCCAATGGGGGCAAGATATTAGTGGACCATGAAGGGATGTGGTAGACAGGAGACTTTTCAGACAGGGACACACTGAGGGAAAATTTGGATCAGGGCAATTATGAAAGGATTCTCACGGAGGCTGCGGCAGGAGGTGGCAGCCATGAGGCGCTCCCCAGCCAGTTCGGCTAGCCATGAATCCTTCTTGCCGCTCTCGTCCTCCTCTAAGAATGGACTGGTTGGAGCCACCGCCTCATCCTGGGGAAAGTGGACATCCTGAAGACCTAGACAGAATTGAGCAGAGGTAACGCCGGGAGGGATCAGAGATGTAAACAGACACTGGGTTTGAGAGTCCGACCTGCGGAGGCTGAAGGTCTCTGCTTACTCCCCACCTCATCCCCAGCACTGTCCCTAACACCAGGAGTCTCTGCAGGTCCCCTTGGACTATGCTCTGTAAGCCTCCACCCCACCCCTTCCCTCTAGGAACCTGGCTCACCAGTCAGCACAAGAACTCTCAAAGGGACCCTGAGTAAAGTGATGGGCGAGTTGACACGCTGGCAGCCAATGGTCAATTTGTAGACGTACTTGACTGACTGACCCCGAAAGGAAGGTGGTCCCTCTGTGGGCAGCACTTCGCTGTAGGAGTCTGGAGGTGGGGGGTGGGGTGGGGGACAATAGTCAGAGCAGCTGGAGGCCATCAGAGTCCCCCTCCTGGGAACTGAGAAGGCAGTTCTGGGCTGGGGGACAACCACTCACATGATTTGGATTCGCCAGGGTCTAGCCTCAAGTCACAAAACAGAATTTTTGGTGGAGTAGAAAGGATACACTGACCCCTCTCACCTATGGAAAGTAAGAAAGAGTGCAATGAAATGACTCTGTTGTCCATTGTTGACCAGGGTCACACAGCAAGGGAGGCAGGGAAGAACGGCCAACTCTTTCTGTTGTGGTACGGGGACAGTCTCATAGCCCCAAATCAGTAAATTATCTTCCCCTCTACTCCTGATGCATTGGTAACTGCATCATACAAGAACAACTTAACTCTACCCCTGGGTGACAACGACTTCCCCTCCCTCCAAGGCAAATACTCTGTCTCTAACCTCGGTGTGGCAGAAAGACAGTCTGGCTGTCAGGCTGGACATCTGGCTGACTAGAGTCCGGGGGTGGCAGGGCTACTCGACTCTCACTGGCATGGAACTGGCAGTGGATCTGGGCACTGGCCCAGGCCAGAGCCTCACTGTGGAAAAGGAAAAAGAAGGGATGAAAAGAGAGACTTCACAAATGCTTTCCCTCCGATACTGCCTGACAAGATCACCAATGTGAAACCATTGCACAATGCAAAGCGCAACAAGTTCAAAGAGGGAGGAGGAGGAAAGGTGGGTAGGGACCATGTCATCCACGTCTTTGTTGAAAAGCTCTTCCCTTCAACGAGCAAGGAGGAAGTAGGTGGTGATGGTAGTGTAGTTACAGGATAACCAAAGCTCTGATTTAGAAGGAGCGAGCGATACCAGGCTTCCTCCCGGAGGGGCCGCCACCTTCAGTACCAGCATCCCCACCTGGACGCAGAAGTGGCGGTCGGGGGCAGGGGATTAGTGACAGTCACTAAACATTCCAGAGCCTCCCCCGCCAGAAATACAGGACCTCGACTCAATTCAGCCACCACTTCAATCATGGCAGCTCCAGAAACAAATCTAGAAGGAAACACAAAGTGCCAGAAGTCAGTACAAGGGGAAAGGAGGAAGGAGTGTCTAGGACTTAGGGTTATGTCTAGATCTGGGTCCCAGGGGCAAGAAGTAGGGGTTTTCAAGTTTCGGTGCGGGTGGGAAGAGCTGAGATTTGGGGAGCTGGCGACGGATACTGACTCCGTACTGCCTGCGTGAGGGCGTCGCTCTAGTCCCAGACCTCTCCGCGTCTAGAGTCGAGCTAGGCCCCCTGCGCCGCCACCCACAGGCTCCCAGGCCTGCCTTTGCCTTTGTCTCCGCTCCCCTCGAGGCTCCACATCCTAGCTCAGGACACCGATGCGCGCCACGTCTCAGGATACAAACGCGGACTCCTAGATGGAGGTCCTCACCTGCCCGCCCCTCCGAGACCGGCTCGGAGATCGGTGGCGTCCGCGGTGTCAGCGGCGCGGAGAGGCGGGACTTCCTTTGTCACACTGCAGGGTTGAGGCGCCCCTTCCGGTCCGACCTGCGGGGTGCTTCCGACCGGAAGGGGTTCGGGTGGTCCCTGGGCTGCGGGTCACCCTCCCAGCGGTGGCACCTGAGCGCGGGCGCTGGGGATCCCGGCCGGAGGGACCCGGCACCCAGCCCTGGAGACCCTGGAGCCTCGGACCAGGACGGGGCCCAGGGTCGCCGCGAACTCCCGGGCGGGGCCCAGGGGCGGTGCTTTGCGGGCAGGTACCGCGGCTCCGCCCCCGTCCGCTGAGCCGGTCGGCCTTCGGCCGGGCGAGCTATTCGCCACGGCCCAATGACAACAAGGCCCAACCCTTCCCGCCTAGGATCTAGAGTCGCGACCCAAGAGAGCCCGCGGCGACTTTATTGCTGTGGCCACTGCTGCAGCAAGAGCTCTCTGACACTTTACCCGGACACCAACCTCCTACGGCTTTCCCCAGCGTCCGGCCCTAACTGCAACTGGTGCCCGCGTTTCGAAACGTCAGAAAGGTGTCAGAGGGACCCGAGACCCCCGGGGTCGTGAGGACCCAGGAGCCAGTGAACATGGTAACCTGTGTACCGGCCTCAGAGCAAATCAGTTGTGCCGAAGGAGATCCTCAAGTTTATTGCCCTGAAAATACTGGGGACACTAAGGCTGTGCGGGTTACTGACTGCGGGAGCCCTGAGGACAGTGGACGCCAGAATGAGCCAGGCTACTGCAATTCAGAGGACTCTGGGCAGCTGATGGCCTCCTACGAGGGTAATGCTAGGGGCTACCAGGTGCCTTCTTTTGGCTGGCGGATCTGCTTGGCTCATGAGTTTGCAGAGAAGAGGAAACCCTTTCAAGCTAACAACGTCTCTCTAAGCAACTTGGTAAAGCATTTCGGTATGGGCTTGAGGTGAGTAGATCCGGTCGCCTAGAATGCCTTGGTTCCTTTGTTCCCATTCAAGACTCCCTGCATAAGCGGAGAAGGGTAATCAAGTAGGTGGGCTCCTGGTTCCAGTCAAGTGTGCCACATCCCCTGCATTCTTTACCCCTGCAGCTTTTGAGGGGGAGATTGAAGAGCATCTTTTCGAAACCCCCTTTTCCTAGTATCTTCTCTGCAGCAAAGGGAAAGAGTGTTTTGTCCTGCCGTCAGTCTTTCCCCATTTAGGCTCCCTCCCAAGCACTTCCTCTTTCCCAGACTTCACTTTGAGATTAGTTATACTTTGTGGCAAAGTAGAAGACCAGCCTTTGTTGTCCTGATACAGTGTTTTTTTGTGAGTTCTCCAGCCGACATTCCCCTCAGCAGCTGAAGCCTTCTGTACCTTATTAAGCATGCACTGCTTCATCTGTTTCTGTCCTCATGCCCTGACTCCTGGAATAGCTGTCTGGCTCTTGTCAACCCTAAAGAGAGGAGGACAAGTTCACTCTATTCTGTGACAGAGGGCTTCTGATACAAAAGAAGCAAAATTGGAATTGGGCAAAGTAGTGCACGCATATAGTGTCACCTACTTGGGAAGCTGAGGCGGGTGATTAATTTGAACCTAAGAGTTCAGAGCAAACCTGACCTGAACACAACAGTGAAAGCATCCCCCACGTAAAAAATGGGGAGATCTGGGGATAAAGCACAGTAGTAGGGAGCACACATTCCACCGGAATACCCCCCAGATCCTTAAAGATGACTTCCAGCCTGGGGTGCTCGGGCATCCCCAGCATTGTGTTGTATTGTATTGTAGGTAAGTCTTCCAGAGCCAGCCTTGGCTTGTCCTCCTATCCCAGAGGTCACAGACACTCCAGAGCAGCTACTATGGAACCCTTCTGGATTCCCTAGGAGTTGGAAGGCTAGTGACGAGCAGCCATACCCATTAATAGGAACAGATGGCCATAAAGACAGAGCATCATTCTGAGGTCATTCTGAGTCAGTTTGCATATAAGCGCAGTGCTGGGGAGGGAGGCATAAAAGTTGAGAAACTCAACCCCAGCAACGTCTACTAAACCTTCCTGCCCCAGTCAGTGCTGTGGGACTGTGGTGGGAAATCCACTTACCTAACTAGCCCTAGCCCTAGGCAATGAGAAGGCCTGGTGCTCCTGTGGGTGGCCCGTCTTGGAGAATCATTCCTCTAGGCCCTTTATGAAACTGCCTGGACTAGTTACTTTTCTTATTGCTATGATCAAAACCAGACAAAAGTAATTCAAGCATTTGTTTGGCTTGTAGTTTGAGGGTACATTCTGTCATGGCAGAGAAGTAATGGTGGCAGGAATGAGAGGCAGCTGGTCACACCATCACAGCCAGCAGCAGAGATCAATGAATGCTAGAACTCCGCTTTCTTTCTCCAGGACTCCAGCCCACGGGTGGTGTCAGCCACAGTTAAGGAGTATCTTCCCACCTCGGTTAACCTAATATGGACAACCGTTCCTCATAGGCATGCTCACAGGCTTGTCTTCTGGGTGACTCCAGAGCTGAGCAAGTTGTAAGAATTAACCATCATGTTGTTCCAGCCCAGCTGTGATCCCAGAGCCTTTGTCAGGATGGGATCTAGGGTACTGAGACAAGCACGGTGGATTGCATGTGATCAGGATAAGGTCGCGAGCAGGTGTACATTCATCCTAGCCTCTTAGCCACTAAATATGAGCTGAGTCACAGAGGCCTCAAGCTCTTGCTCAGCCCCTTGGACCTTGGCTTCCCATACTAGGATAGGGTGGATATCATCAACACATGGCTTTTGGAATGGGATGAGGGCCTAGGTTGAGGTTAAAGGAAGGTGAGAATTCAGAATGGTCATTTCTGAGCTGGGATTGGTATTATAGAGAAGACTGGGTATGTCAGGAATGGCCAGCTGCCGAAGGAGAACAGGGAGCCCCTTGGAGTGAGCTGAACTCAGGAGCACTCTCAGCAGCACTGGCAGGACAGTCACTGAAGGCGCAGCTTCAACTTTGATTGCTGTTCCTTTAGCCAGTCAGTTCAGTCAGTAATGTTTGCTACTAGGTAGTCCTTTGTTCTGCCTGTCTTAGTATCTAATAATTCTTCTCCAGTCCTTTCTGGCTTCTCATTCTGTCCTAGCGCCTCTAAACTGGCAGAGGACCTTCAGACTTGCCACCACCTATCCCTTGTCTTCCACGCCTTTTACCTTGCCCCCAGAATTTACCCCATCCCTTATTTTTCATCCATTTCTCCCTCCCAACTCCCGCTCCAGTCTGTCTCCCATTATGTCAAATGTTTGTACATCCATTCATTTATAAACTCAACAGATATTTACAGGCTGCAGGCCCTGCGCCTTGTCCTGTGCTTAGAGCTGTGGGTGACATTCATCTCGTCTTGGTCACTGTCCCCTACCCCAAATGTCATGCTCACGTGAGGAACACGCTGAAATAACAAGGCAGTGTCTAATTAGGAGAAGAGATCGTGTGTGGCGATAATCATACCTGTCACCAATAGTCGACTTTATGACTTTCTTATCTGTTAGGGTATTTGATCTTTCGGTGATAACAGGAGGTAACAAGGGCAGAAGCTGTTCCCATTTTGTAGATGAGGAAACAGAAGCTTGAGGGTTTGCATAGCCAATCACTTGCTTAGATGTGACTGAATGTTAGGCCTAAAATGATTGCTTAGCAGCCTATCATGAATGAGAACGTATGAAGAAGACACCAGAGGGTAGGATAAGGCAGGGGTGCCGGCCTTGAAAATAGACCCAGCGACTTGTATGCAACAGTCCTGATTGTTTTCTCATTAGGTACAAATCAAGGAGCAAGAACAGGGAAACACTGTGACTTTTTTGTTTTTGTTTTTCAAGACAGGGTTTCTCTGTGTAGCCCTACCTGTCCTGGAACTCGAACTGTAGACCAGGATGTTGTGAACTCACAGAGATCCACCCGCCTCCTGAGTGCTGGGATTAAATGTGTGGCCACACCACCTGGCTGACACTGTGACATTTTTAGAAAGCTTTACTGTAGGGGGTATTGTGATTTTGTTTTATTTTGTTGAGACAGGTTCTCACTGATGCCTAGGTTGTCCTGGAAATCATTCTGTAGCCCAGGCTAACCTCAACCCCAAGTGCTGGTTTTACAGGTGTGAGCCATTGTGCCCAGTTAATTTACTGGGTATTTTTAAAGAGCACAATCTGAAAACTTACAGTTAAATTGAAGGGGGCGTGGGCTTAAGGGGACGCGGTCCAGAATACATAATCACCAGCTATCTTCCGCTGAGGCCATTTGTCTCCCTAATTTGTCACCATTCATAATCATAAATAAAGTCATTTTTAAAAGAGGAAGTCCTTTTGGCAGCTTCTGCTTGTTTGGAAATTAGGGGGATGTGTGGAGGATGTAGTCAGGGAAGGGCAACTAGCCCTGTCAACACAGACAAAAGCTCCTGGGGCTTGAGCTAACACAGTGGTGGTGGAGTTAGAACAATCAGTTCTCCCCAGGATGGAGAAACAAGGGCATCCTGCACCAGTACCTGGGCAACTGGGATAATCCAGAGGAAGACAGTTTGGAAGACACAGTGATGGGTCCTAGGTTATTGTTTGAGACAGAGTCTTATCGTGTAGCCCATGCTGGCCTCAAACTTGTGATCCTTCTGCCTCAGCCTTCAGAATGCTATGATTGGTTACAGGACTGTTCGTGGAGCCTGACATTCTTGGGGCATTTAGTGGGAGATCACAGCGGAGTATCAAGAGAAAGGGAGATGACTGCAGCTTATAAGAAATAGCACACTTGGGCCGGAGAGATGGCTCAGAGGTTAAGGTCCTGAGTTCAACTCCCAGCAACCACATGGTGGCTCACAACCAGCTGTAGTAAGATGTGGTGCCCTCTGCTGGCCTGCAGGGACACATGCAGGCAGAACACTGTGTACATAACAAATACATTTAAAAAAGAAGCAGCACACTCACCCTCCTACTCACATTGACACTTGGCTCCTCAGGTACTTGAAGTGGTGGTACCGGAAGACCCAGGTGGAAAAGAAGACCCCTTTCATCGACATGTTCAATTCTGTACCCCTGAGACAGATCTATGGTGAGTCTCAGCTCAGCTGCCCTTTTCAGAGCGGGTCTGGCTTCTCTGCTTTGCAGAGGCAGGCAAAGAGGCTTCCAGTTCATGCATACTGCATGGCTCCATTCCCTAGAGCCCAGACAGGAGCTATAGGCCTGCCTTCCTCTTCTAATTCTCCATTAACCATCCTGATTTTCTTTCCAGGTTGTCCCTTGGGTGGCATTGGAGGAGGCACTATCACCCGGGGCTGGAGAGGCCAGTTTTGTCGTTGGCAACTTAATCCTGGAATGTACCAGCACCAGACAGTCATTGCGGACCAAGTAAGGGCCAGGAAATGGGGGCAGGCAAAGTTGTGGCTCTTAACTAGCATGGGATGTACAGTTAGACATCCACATGGTTCAGTTCAATGAGTGCTTTCAGGATGCTGTATACCCAGCCCAGTGCTAGGATGGACGGTACATTAAGATGAACACAGAACCCATGTTCCTTGAAAGAGGAAACTGCCTGATAATTCTCATGTCCATGTTTCCTGCCTAGCTCACAGTCTTCTAGCTCAGGCAGTACCCTCCAAAGAGCAGAAACTTCTGGAACATTTAAACTGGCTTAAAAGAACATTTGGAACTGCGTGGGATGGCACATCCCTATCCCAGTACTTGGGAAGTGGATGCAAAAGTATCAGGAGTTCAAGACCAGCCTCAGTTACACAGTGAGGCTGAGACTAGCCCAGGTTACCTAAAACCCTCTCTCTCAAAATAAAAGGGTGGGGGTGCAGTGAGATGACTCAAGGAGGGGAAGCCACCCAAGTCTGACAACCTGCATTCCATGCCTAGGACCCACTTGGTGGAAGGAAGGAGAGAACCAGCTCCTACAAATTCCCTTCCAGCCTCCATACATAGTTATGTGCACTATGCACTGTGGCGTCTGCACGCTGTGGCCTGGGGTGAAGGTCAGAGACAACTGATAGGAAGGAGCTGGTTCTTTCCCCACATGTGGGCTTGGGAGATCAAACTCCGGTTGTTAGGCTTGGTGACAAGTGCCTTCATTGTTTGAGCCATCTTGGCCAGCCCCACCCCCTTTTAACAGAAAGGACATTTAAAAATATTGGAAGGGGTAAAAGAAAACCTAAAAAGTCATGCTGAAAACAGATGCACAGTGCTAACTCTCCTTACCTAGATAAACCTTTAGCCAAAGGTCAGCTCCCCTGCTGCAGATCTCTTGAGGTCTGCCCAGGACTCCCTAAATCCCCCCTCTCCAGCTGTCTTTACTTTTCTAAAGCTTCAGGATTTTCATTTCTATTTCTATATCTTATCTGGGCCTTATCTTATAGTATATGACTTGCATTTCATCATAGTTCTCGATGACCTTCCCTTCTGAGTTAGCAAGTTCTGATGCCTCCGCCTTCAGCTTATCTTCAAAGGGGAGATGACTGGCAGGTCTTAAACCTGTTGATGCCAGTATCCTTCTCAACTCAGGTTTAGTGGCTGTACTCAGTACCCATGCTCCACCCCAGTGCTTGCCTCATCTCTTCTGTATTCCCAGGGGAATGCCTTTGGAAGCATGACTCTGCGGTAATTATGGCCTGTATACTGTGTCAGTACTCTGTGGTAGGCTTTGGGGATGTTTATATTAATGAGCCCACAAAGTACCATTTAGTGATTATTTTACAGATGAGGAAACAGGATCCAGAGGGCATTGGTAACATGTTCAAGACAGCATGCTAGGGAAAGGATGGGACTCCGAGCCAGTCACCTCTGTGACAAAGAGCTGGTGGTCTTGACTATTTGTACTTTACCAGCAAAATGAAAAAATTTATTTTATGGCTAGGCCCGTATCTGTAATCCCGGTACTGAGGCAGGAGGATCACCAGTTCAAAGCCAGCCTAGGTTATAGAGCAAAACCCTATCTCAAAAGCAATAAAAGAAAGGGAAAGAAAAACTTTACATACAATAAAAGTACCAAGCATAGTTTAGACCAAGGAAAGAGATATTAAACCCCCAGCATTCCTCCCTTCTGGAGCCTAAAGTTTTGCTGGAGAAATGAGACTTGGAGAAAACGGAGACTGCACTATGAGGGGGACGTGCAGTACCGAGAACACAGACAGTGCTGCAGAGACTTGGCCTGTTCTTTGCACACACGACAGCTCTGTGAGGACCGCTTCAGTAAGCTAGAGATGGCCCCTGCTTTCAGAGTAAGCCACGGGGACAACTGGGACACAGGAAAGCAAATAAAAACATGGTGACATAATTCACTGAATACCAGAATAAAGAGGAATAGGGCATAACAGGGTAGCCGGCTTCCTGCTAGAAGGAGGAAGACGATGAAGGATGACGGGATCTAACTAGATGGAGATGGATATGGGCAGATTATGAAGAGGAAATAAAGGATGCTCAAAGACTGGAGAGTATTTGTGTGACCGGGAAGTCGGCTTAGAGTTCAGAATTGAGCCTGAGTGCCATAGGAGTCACTGAAACATGCTAAGCAGGGATCGGCACATCTTGATTTCTGCTGCCATAAAAGGCAGAGATAGTATAGGCCTGATTAAGGTACTGAGATCAGGCATGAAGGGAGAGGTAGTTGGAGGGGGAGGCAGGACATGGTGGTGGCTCACTGAGCTGGCGGTGAGTCTGAGAAGGGAGGAAACGCTTTTGGGGGGTGGGGGACCAGGGTGTGTTGCTCGTGGGTTACTTGTTGCAGCCTGTCTGCTCTCTCCATCAAGTTTACAGTATGCTTGCGCCGAGATGGGCGGACTGTGTATCAGCAAGTTCTGTCCCTGGAGCGTCCAAGTGTCCTGCGCAGCTGGAACTGGGGCCTGTGTGGTCACTTTGCTTTCTACCATGCCCTTTACCCCCGAGCCTGGACAGTCTATCAGCTTCCTGGGCAGAAAGTCACTCTCACCTGCCGCCAGATCACACCTATCTTGCCCCATGACTACCAGGTGAGGCTTCCTCCAGTTTCCTCCTGACCTTCCCTCCTGTTGGTCCACCTCTACAGACAAAAGGGACAGATTGAAGCTGTGAGCATCAATCACACTGGTTTCCCAGTCCAGTTAATGCTAGCCTTCAAAATCTTCTGGTAGGCTGTTCTCCTAGGAATATGGGAGATGCAAGAGAGACAGGAGTGTAGCAGGGAATAATTGAAAAGGTTCTCTATGCCCATGGCTGATCCTGAGGAGTGGAGCCAAGAATGGATACACTGAGCCTGAGTCTGGTCTTTTATCCCCAGGACAGCTGCCTCCCTGTAGGAGTCTTTGTGTGGGATGTAGAAAACGAAGGAGACGAGACTCTGGATGTGTCTATCATGTTCTCTATGCGGAACGGACTAGGGGGTGAAGATGATGCCGCAGGAGGGCTATGGAATGAGCCCTTCTGTCTGCAGCGGGATGGGAAGACCGTGCAGGGGCTACTCCTGCATCATCCAACCGCCCCGAATCCCTACACCATGGCTGTGGCTGCACGATGCACGGTAACGGAAAAGTCTGCACTATACCTCTCCGCTGAGCCCCAGCCCTCACAGCCTGACCCTGAACCTAGTTTTTCATATCATCAGCTCCCAAGTCCCATCCTCATCACAGCCCTGCCTCTGGAACTCGGAGGTGACAGTGTGTAAGAGGAGCAGAAGAGCTAGTCAGAATCCAGGGTCCTTGTACTTCCTTCACTGAGTCTTTGACACCTTAACAGGCAGACGCCACCGTAACCCACATTACAGCCTTTGACCCTGACAGCACTGGGCAGCAGGTGTGGCAGGACCTACTTCAGGATGGACAGCTGGACTCCCCTGCTGGTGATGGGGGGTTTGGCGGGGAGGTGTTGGGGGAAAGGCTGTGTCCTGTCTTAGGACCAGGGTGGGAGACCTGATAATGACTAGCCCTGTCCCTGAGTTGGGAGTCCCTAGGGAGGGCCTGTGTTGATTCCCCTGTGCTTCTTAGGCCAGAGCACCCCCTCGCAGAAAGGAGAGGGTGTCGCTGGGGCTGTATGTATCTCCAGCGAGCTGCCACCGCGAGGCCGGTGCTGCCTGGAGTTTTCACTGGCTTGGGATATGCCTAGGATCATGTTTGGAGCTAAGGGCCAAGTCCACTACAGGTAAATGCAGGGGTCCAGAGGCACTGGGGTTCTGACCTAGAGCACCCCTTCTTACGCCTTTCTTTCCATCTCAGGCGATATACACGGTTCTTTGGTTCAGACGGCGATGTGGCACCTGCCCTTAGCCACTACGCGCTGTGCCAGTATGCAGACTGGGAGAAGAGAATCTCAGCGTGGCAGAGCCCAGTATTGGATGACAGGTGCCAGTAGAGACCTCTTGTACTTTTCCCCAGGCACTTACTCCCAATAGGACTTGATCTAGTTCTACCCCCCACCCCACCCCATCAGTAGGGCTGTGCTGGGATTCACTGAGTGCCCCTACTCCTCTGAACTCTAGAATCCTTTCTATCCTGGGAAGCTCATAAAGATCTATTCTCTCTTCTTGGCTTCCCAGATCCCTGCCTGCCTGGTACAAATCTGCACTGTTCAATGAATTATACTTCCTGGCTGATGGAGGCACAGTATGGCTGGAAGTTCCTGAAGACTCTCTACCGGAGGAGCTGGGAGGGAGCATGTATCAGCTCCGCCCCATTCTGCAGGACTATGGGCGATTTGGCTATCTTGAGGGTATGGGTTGCTGGGTTGGAGTGTGTCAGGCTAGCTAGTGTCCTGCATAAAGGAAGATGATAGATTTTTGCCTGTCCCAAGATAATGATGGGCTAAGGGATAAATGGGGAGGAGGACTGTGCCCTCTTCCAGTTCCTGAAGGGCTATCAAAGGGAGCTGGGGTTCTTGCAACAGTGTCTCTGTCACCCCTCCAGGCCAGGAGTACCGCATGTACAACACGTACGACGTCCACTTTTATGCCTCTTTTGCTCTCGTCATGCTGTGGCCCAAACTTGAACTCAGTCTACAGTATGATATGGGTGAGGGTGACTCCTCTTAGCGTCTTTTACCCTTGAACCTCTGCAGTCTCTCAAATGATGTCCTTCCCCTTGCCCTGAGCATACTACATCCTGCTTATTGGTTTTCCTCTGGGTCACACACACACACACACACACACACACACACACAGCTCTATGACCCGCCCCAGCTGCCCATTTCCTGCTTTCCCTCACCTACTTGTGTATCTGCTCCCCCAGCTCTGGCAACTTTCAAGGAGGACCTGACAAGGCGACGGTACCTGATGAGTGGAGCGGTGGCACCTGTGAAGAGGAAGAACGTTATCCCTCATGACATCGGGGACCCAGGTACGGTTCCGCTATCCCCAAGTCAACTTTCCTCTCTCAGTTTTTATTCCCTCATTCCTGTCCACCGACACAGAAAAACCAGGTCCCCTCCCCTCCCACAGATGACGAGCCATGGCTCCGGGTCAATGCCTATTTGATTCATGACACTGCCGACTGGAAGGACTTGAACCTGAAGTTTGTGCTGCAAGTTTATCGGGACTATTACCTGACAGGTGACCAAGGCTTCCTGAAGGACATGTGGCCTGTGTGTCTGGTAAGGCATCTGTATATAGTGTCCAGTATACCAGGGACATAATAGTGTCTCGGGAGAGCCCAGATAGCCAGCATCTTTCCTAGAGCCTACATCTTCAGTGTCTTGATTACCCTGTAGGCTGTGATGGAGTCTGAAATGAAGTTTGATAAGGACCAGGATGGACTCATTGAGAACGGAGGCTATGCAGACCAGACCTATGATGGATGGGTCGCCACAGGCCCCAGGTTGGGGGATAGGGATTTCCAGGTCTGAGGTGGGGAACTGATCATGGGAGGAACTCATGCCTGGGAGGGGCTGGAGCTGCCAGTCTCACCCCAGCCCCTGTCCCTGATCAGTGCTTACTGTGGAGGGCTGTGGCTGGCTGCTGTGGCTGTGATGGTTCAGATGGCTGTTCTGTGTGGGGCCCAGGATGTCCGGGATAAGTTTTCTTCCATTCTCTGCCGAGGCCGAGAAGCTTATGAGAGACTGCTCTGGAACGGTGAGTGAGAGCAGCCTGGGGCATCTCAAAGCCATCTACACGCACACAGCAGCTTTACTTTGCCCTTCTACTCTAGGCCGCTATTACAACTACGACAGCAGCTCCCAGCCTCAGTCCCGTAGTGTCATGTCTGACCAGTGTGCTGGGCAGTGGTTTCTGAGGGCCTGCGGCCTGGGAGAAGGAGACACTGAGGTGAGAGACTAGAAAAGCCAGAAAGATGGGTTTCCCTGGAGGTGGGAAGCAAGTATAAGAGACTCTCTCTCTGCCTTTTCTCTTCCCCTAGGTATTTCCTACCCTGCACGTGGTCCGTGCTCTCCAAACCATCTTCGAGCTCAATGTCCAGGCCTTTGCAGGAGGAGCTATGGGGGCTGTGAATGGGATGCAGCCTCATGGTGTTCCCGACAGATCCAGTGTGCAGTCTGATGAAGTCTGGGTGGGTGTGGTCTACGGGCTGGCAGCCACCATGATCCAAGAGGTAATGTATTCTCTTTCCCATCCCTTCACCACTTGTACTGTGGTCCAGAAAACTTCCATTTATTCTTAGAACATCCTAAAGTCATCTTATCCATCCACTGAGTCCCCTTTTCCCTGGTATGTGTTCCACCTCTTGCCTTTAGTTCTAACCTGGGAGCAAAAGGCATACTATCTTATCTGCTCACCAGAGATAATTGTACCATGGGAGCCAGTTATTATGTGTGCTTCTACCTCTCCCCACAGGGTCTGACTTGGGAAGGTTTCCGAACAGCTGAAGGCTGTTACCGCACCGTATGGGAACGTCTGGGCCTGGCTTTCCAGACCCCAGAGGCTTACTGCCAGCAGCGAGTGTTCCGCTCACTGGCCTACATGCGGCCACTGAGCATCTGGGCCATGCAGCTGGCCCTGCAACAGCAGCAGCATAAAAAGGGTAGCAGGCCAGTCGTCACACAGGGCGTAGGACTAAGCACAGAGACTGAGTATGGACCAAAGAAATCTTGGATAAACCTAAGTCCAGAGTGATCCCTCTGAACTGTGGAAGCCCAGCACCCACACTGGTCTCTCCTCCTTCCTCCCACAACTCCTGCAGCCCTGAGCCACTAGGACAATCATGCCCCTTCCCTTCTTCCTACCCAACTGTGCCAGTAAGAAGGGGCTGAAGAACCACTTATTTATTTCTTACCCTACCCGTTCCTTCTGTGGATGAAATAGTCAAGGCCAGTAAATTTCTCCAAGTCTATTCATGGAACAACAGATACACATAGGCATAAATAAAAGACCCATAAATCTAGTAAGTGTGGTGTGTTTGAGTTCCCAGGCATCCTAACAGGGCACAGGAGCAAAGGCCAGCTCTTCCCCCATTCCGTCTTACTTGAATACAGACAGGAACCCTCAGGCTGAGGATCCCCCATGCTATTATATCTAACCTGAAAACCTGCCCTGCAAGATGACAGAAGGGCTGTGGGTAGGCAGCCACCCCTCTTCATTTGAAAGATTTGCCTGCAGGGGATGGTCAGGGCCTGCAAAGGGGGTCTCTGAGGAAAGATCAAAGTGTGGCCAGCGCAGAGGTGGTTCTGCTTGAGGCGCGTCGTACAGCAGGCAGGTAAAGTTGCCGGAGGCCTGGAGCGTATGTTCTGAGCTACCCAGTAGCTGGTTTGTGCTGTCCGTCGGTACCTTTGACTGCTGGGTAGGCAGCTTCATCTGATCCTGGTCCTCACCGGGGAGGGCACGGAGCTGACGGTGCAAAACTGAAGAGACAAAGGCTTGTCAAGAGACAACACAGAAGAAGCCCTTTACCACAGCCCATGCCTTAAAGGTGTCCCTAAGCCTCTTACCCACATACTCAGCTGGCACACTCCCCCTCGTGTCAGAGGAGTACATAGCGGGTACAAGAAGAAGGCAGAAAGAGAACAGCAGGACCTGGAACACAAGAAGAAGGAGGTGAGGGTTGTGGTCACCACCCTGTCTCTGCCCAGGACAGGATCTCCCGTCCTCCTCCTCACCAGAACACATGTGCTGCCGCTGCTGCTCTTGTTCGCTACCCCAATAACCATGGCCTGAAGTTTCCTCAGTTGGTCTAGAAGGGACCTAAGGGAGAGAGGACACAGTGGTGAGCATGCCCTGGCCGAGCACCCGAGTCACAGTGAAACCCTTCCACTTTAGCCACCCCCTCCACTAGCGCAGAAGATCCAGTCCCTCGACTTCCTTGCCTTTTGTTCCCAAGTGACTTCTCCTTTGTGAACAACTGCCTGTTCCTTATTTAAACAAAAAATCAAAACTTTGCTGCCTTGACTTAAACCCCTTTGCAAATGCCTTTCAGAATTCTCATAACACCAGATCAACTATGCATGCAATCCTCACCAGGTACTGTGTTCTCTACTTTCTGGGACACCACCACCATGCTAGAGAGTTCCAGCTGAACACAAACATTGTCTTCTCTCCACCTAGAATGTTTCCCTTACCCAGTCCCATGCCCAAATCGTAGCTGCTCTGATGCCAACCACCTCCATTTGGTCTTTGCTTCCTTCCCTTTCTTTATCTTGATACTTAATTTCTCTTTAGCTACTTGTAAATTTATTTCCCATTGCTCTGAGCTTGAGACCTGGTAAGGCCAACCACCAGGTTTTTGTACTTAGGAGCTATCTAGTTAGAAGTCAAGTGTGGAACAGTGGAAAGAGTGAGAAAGCATTAAGAAATTAGTGTGGGGGCTGGAGAGTTCGCTCAGCAGTTAAGAGCACTGACTGCTCTGCCAGAGGACCCAGGTTCAATTCCCAGCACCCACATGGCAGCTCACAGCTGTAACTCCAGTTCCAGAGGACCTGACACTCACACAGACATACGTGCAGGCAAAACAACAATGCATATAAAGTAAAAATTGTTAAAAAAAAAAATAATAAAGATTAAGCCAGGCAGTGGTGGCACATGCCTTTAATCCCAGCACTCAGGAGGCAGAGGTAGGCCTCTCTGTGAGTTCGAGGCCAGCCTGGACTACAAGAGCTCGTTCCAGGACAGGCTCCAAAGCACAGAGAAACCCTGTCTCAAAAAAAAAAAAAAAAAAAAAAAAAACAAGGGCTGGAGAGATGGCTCAGTGGTTAAGAGCATTGCCTGCTCTTCCAAAGGTCCTGAGTTCAATTCCCAGCAACCACATGGTGGCTCACNAGAGATGGCTCAGTGGTTAAGAGCATTGCCTGCTCTTCCAAAGGTCCTGAGTTCAATTCCCAGCAACCACATGGTGGCTCACAACCATCTGCAATGAAGTCTGGTGCCCTCTTCTGGCCTTCAGGCATACATGTAGACAGAATATTGCATACATAATAAATAAATAAATAAATATTAAAAAAAAGATTTAAAAAAAAAACAAGATTTTTAAAAATGACTATAAATGGTTGCTTACAGATTCTGTTCCTCTAGAAGTTGTACTTTGTTCTGCAGCTCCTGATTCTGGGCTGTGTATTTCAAGACCCTGGAGGATAACATGAATATCAAAATATTGCCTGTGAATATTGAATACTCAAAAAAAATATTAAAAACCTTAAAGCCTCCGGTTTCCCCCATATTCTTTCTTCCCTACCTGCTCTCCAGCCCTCCGACATACACTTTCTTCTTCTTGCGGCTTTCTTGAGCAGCTCTCTTGTTGCGAATCTTTCTCCGTACGCGTTTTAGAACCTGTTCTTCCACCTAAGAGAAGATGGGAAAAAAGGTCATCCAAGGTGTACTGTTATATACATAGCGTATTATATAGGTGTGTTGGAAGGCAACTAAGTCTAGCCTTCTTCCCAGTGAAAGACTGCAGCTTCTCTGAATAGTACACATCCACCTTCTCTGTGTATGTCTCCAAGGACCAGGTGTTCAACACTCAAAAGCCAGACTACTTTTTGGTATTACTTTTATGTGTATGGGTGTTTTGCCTATATGTATGTCTGTATATAATGTGTCTGCCTGCTGCCCACATAGGCCAGAAGAGGGTGTCAGATCCCCTAGGACTGGAGTTATAGGCAGTTGTGAGCTATCATGTGGGTGCTGGGGCTTGCACCTGAACCCCGTAGAAGAACAGAAAGTGCTCTAAACCACTTTCCAGTCTCTAATTAAATTTTAAAAAATTCCTCTTAAGCTAGGGGTTAGCACATGCCTGTAATCTCAGCACTTGAGAGGGAGAGGGAGGAGATCAGGACTTCAAGACCATCCTTGGCTAGAGTAGTTTGAGGCCAGACTGAGCTACATAAAACCGGTTTCAAAACTAAGAACAACAACAACAACAAAAATCCATTCTTATCCTAAGCCAACATGAATCTTCTCATAATTTCTCTCCATTGGATTTACCTATAGTCTCTGGGGTTATATAGAATAAATCCTTATTTTAAGCCACTTAAGCTTTTTTTTTTCCAGAAATTAAAATTGAGTGAAGTTGTTAACTCTTATATTATCTTGTCAAATCTGGACACTAGCCAAGAGTGATATCATTCACCTGTAATCTAGTCCTAGGGAGGTAGGAGGAGGATTAGGAGTTCAAAGTCTGAGGCCAGTACACAGTCTAAGGCCAGCCCAGCCTGGGCTTACAAGCCCATCTCTCAAAAAGCAGGACTGAGGATGTAGCAGGAGGTGTTATATTCAACTCGAAATGGGTGGGGGATTAAGGTGTGGTCTGACCAGTAGCAAGGAGAACATGACAGTCACCGTCCTAAGGACAGCACCACTACTGATCATTTCCAAATTCTCTTTTCTTTCTTACTAATATTTTACTCACTCATCTTGTAATGGTGGTGGAGGGACAGGAGACAGTGTCTCACGTAGCCCAGGCTTGCCTGTACTCGTCCTGAAGCTAAGTCTGGCCTTTAACTCCTGATTCTCCAGCCATAAATAAACATCTACATTAACCAAAGATACCATGAGGCTGGGTGGTAGTGGCAATGCACACCTCTAATCCTAGCACTTGGGAGGCAGAGGCAGGCAGATCTCAGTGAGGTCAGCCTGGTCTACAAAGTGAGTTCCAGGACAGCCAGAGCTGCTACACAGAACCTGGTCTTGAAAAAAAAAAAAAAAAAAGAAAAACAAACAATTCAATAACCAAAAACATTAAAAATAAAAATGACATAAAAATACTTGCCACGAAAGCTAGATGTAGTGTCTGCCTGTAATCCCAGCACTTGGGAAATGGCTTTGAATGTACATACGAGGACCTTCTTGTCTCTGCCTCTGAGTGCTGGGACAAGAGAGGTGTGAGCCATCATGGCCGGCTTTGACAACTGTTTTGTTAGGCTGGTTCAGACTCTCAGACATTTCTACCACTGAGCAAGAGGTGGGGTGGTCATGATGATATCCGTAAAGGCCCTTCATTTGCTGGCGTTTTCAAGGCCCTATAGTAATGTTAGCTGACATTCAAAAATTATTTTTGTATGTGGGTGTGGGCTTGTTTGGAGATCAGAAAACTAGTAGGAAGTCAGTTCTCTCCTTGCATCCTGTGGGTCCTGGGGACAGATACTAGGTCCGGCAGGGCAGCAAGGGCCTTTTCCAACCAAGCCACACACTGGTAATTTTGAAAGGAACACCAAAACTTATATAAGCCCTACAAGATCAGGAACTGCTCTTGCTTCTTGCCTATTATCTACGCGACCCAATTTCCCGCTAGCAACAAGTTTGCTTGGATTCTGACCTCAGTCCTTTTTTAAGTAACTGATATGAAATAAACTGAATTTGCCTACTTGGGCCATAAATCCCCCTCCAGGTTTTGCTCCAGCAACAGGAACCTTACCTTAGTGAGAGGAAGTGTTGAGGGCAGAGAAATCCCCTCCTTCTCCAAGAGCCTCTTCTCTTCCTCAGTCAGTATCAGCCTAGAAATCCCCTAAGGTTGGAGGACACAGAGGAGAGCAGGGTTGCATGGGGATGTCAGAGAAGAATGGGGGAATCTGACCCCAGTCCTGCAAGGTGAGCTGATCCTGAAAACCCAAGCCCAGTACCTGTTCTGTGGCTGTTTCCTCCACACACAGTGGAGTCACGCAGAACCCCTCCTTTTCGAAGTTCTCAGGATCTGCAAAAGCGAAAGTCGGGTTGGCTAGGCCTGTGAGCTCTTTCCTCCCCCACAACTTAACATTTCACACCCACCTAGATCTATGGAGACATGGTCCTGTGAGAGGGAGTAGTTGTGGTCGTGGCGAATAGAAGAGATGGCGGAACTGAGACCATCCAGAGATGCCGAGGGACTGAGCAGAGAGCTCAGTAAGTCCTCTATCTCCCAGTCGCTCAGGCCTTGCCCGGAGTTCTAACAAATTCACAGGCCTTGGTTTATCTCTGTACCTTTGGGTCTCACGGACGTCGCTTCGCTTTCCCACTCAGAACACCTACCCACCTCGGAAGGTGACAGCTCCAGGTCCAGCGGAGCCTCCACGTCCTGCTCGATCGCAGTCCACAAATCTCCGCTTTCCTCTAGCAGGAAGTCCTGCACGTCTTGATCATCAAGATCCAAAGCCAGCAGGTCCTGACCACCAGGATCCATTTCCATTATCCACGGATAGAAATCCCTGAGCGCAGATACAATCTCGGAACCTTAGGCACGACCCCTCAGTCTAACTGTCAAATCGGCTCGACTTACCTTAGTCACCCTTCTCCGGAGGGCAGGGCCGAGGGCCTAATGGTTACAGTAAACCACAGCCGCCTCCCAGCTTCTAGCCTCCTCAGCTTCCAACACAACGGAAAAGATGCAATCAATAGCCCAGCCCAATGGCATCTTGGAACTTGGAGTTCCCTCCTACTCGGAAGTGGCTCGTGAGCTGCGCCACGTCCCGGGAGCTATGCAAATTGAGGGACGTCCCTACAGTTTCCCACACCCCAGGGCGGGGATTCTGGGGATCCGGCTCCGCCTTCGCCTCCAGCTAGAAAAAAAAGAAGACTAAGAGTCTAAAAGGGAACTCTAGTTTAGTTCTGGCGTTCTCTCCAGAGCGCTGTACTCTCGCTTCCTGCCGGGGAGGGGCGGCCAGGCTTCAGCGAGCGCCCGCCCGAGCATCGAGAGCTGCGGCTAGAGTAGCTTCATGACGTCTCCGCGACCATAGAGCGCGGGCCCAGGGCGCCGCCGGCGGGTGGGGGACGTTTCCAGGACGGAAGTGGACCAGAGTGTCGAAGGGAGGGCGAGGCCGGAGCCCCAGAGCGACCCGGAGAACGAGCGGGTAGCGGGCCGGCGGGCGGGGCACAGAGCCGGCAGCGCAGGTAGGCCAGGCGGCGGGCCGGGCTGGAGCTTCTAGGTGGGGCTGCGGGGACAGGCCAGCCCGGGAAGCGGCGGGCGGGCGGGGCCCCCCATCCTCCTGCATATCCTGTGTCCGGTCCTGTTGGGGAGGTCAGCGTCCAGTGCGTTTCGTTTGGGGTTTGGAGTTAAGCTAGCCGTGTGGCGAGAGGCAGGCCCCTTTCGTGGGAGCAGACGGTTCTCTGTCTCGGCTAGGTTTGGGGGAGGGTGAGGAATGGGGTGGCAGTGAGGCGCTGGGCGGGGATGTCCTTTGGTGTTAGCAGATAGTGAGTATATGGTTAGGAAAGCTTTGGGTGAGTTTGGGATTAGGTGCGGTCGACTTTAGGAAGCGGGGATCCCTTTAGAAGTTATGAAGCTGGACTAAATTTGAAACATTAGCTGCACTAGTCAAGTCTGTTTCGTTTAGTTGACATTTAGATTGAGGTCATTATTTTGTTTTATGGTATGACCAGCGTATATCAGAGTACAGGATCGGGTTAAGGATCAACAACAGGAATTGACATAGCCCGTTTTAGGGATTAAAGGCCATTGTCATGGTTAGAATTAAGAATAAACAGTGGAAAGGTGAATTAGGAAGCAAGTTAAAAAATAAGCTTCAGGACTAAGGTTCAGTATTTAGGGTTAAAGTCGAGGGATTTAGGCCTAAAAATAAAAGCTAGATTAGTTTGGGTGTCTACTGTGGAAGGGATGAATGACAAAGTCTGGGGAATTTGTAAACAAAGTCAGGGTTAATGTTAGGAACGGGTGGCAGCGATAGGGGTTGAACTTTGCAGCCGCAGTTGAACAGGTAAAAACGTGAGAGGCTGGCAGCACGTAGCTGCCTTTGTTTCGTGGTGAGGTCCCTTATTCCGGTGTAATCACAGAGGCTTCTTTTACCCAGAGGCGACAGTCTGGGCTCCAGCTAGAACTGCTGATACCTGGACCAGGGACTTCCTGGGGCTACCATCACTGGGAGGCAGGAGTTTCTAGATTTACGCCTTTTACTAGGTGGAAGGTGGGAACTGGAAAGCGACCCAGGAGTCAGACTGTGGGGAAGACTGGGAGAGAGGAGGCCATGACTGAAGGGGAAGCTGGCCAGGCAAACACTGTTTCACCTGAGCTCCCACAGTTTAACCATACAGCTTCGTTACCTCCCTGCCCTGCTGGCCTCTTGCCCCTGGCCCTAAAATGCACACCCTGTACACTTCCTTATAGAATCTTTCCTGGCCTTTAGCTCTTTCCTGGTTGTCCATCTTAACTCTTCATTCTCATCCTCTTTCCCCATCTGTTCATCCACACACCCTACTTTAGTTTCTGTCGCTCAAATTTGAGCTTTCCCATCATCATAAAGCACTTTCTCAGGCGCGCCACCTGGTCAGCTGCTGGACCCCCGCCTCCCAGCTCTTGCTGTGTGTCCCCCCCAGGTTTCTGACCCTCCTTTAACGTCTAGGTCCAGTTATAGATCCCCTTCCCCCATCCCCAACGGAAAAGAGGAAATGATACCCAAAGAGGAAACTGGGTCTTACTGATCCCACGCCCAGCCAGGCCACTGACCACACCCCCGTGTCACTACCAGCTTGACCCTGCCACTGACCACAACGCTATCCCCTATCCAGACTGATTCAGCCTTTGGCTCTACCCCAAGCTGCCCCTCCTCCCCACTCCAGCATTACTTAGCCGCTGCCAGTGACCCTCCACTACCCCAGCAGCAGCCTAACTTAGCCACTTACCACATCCCTCGCTCTTCTGAAGCTCATGACCTGGCCTCTGACCTCCTGCTGTCATGTCCCAGTTAGTCACCATCCATGGAGTCACTCTTGCTCTTCCCCATCTGGTCCGTCACCATCACACTTGTCTGTTTCTCATCATCACCTCCCCTCTGTCTTCCCCAGTCCTCTCCTGTCGCAGCCTGATGTGGTCAGTAGCTCCACCCATCTGCCTCTACCTTCACATACTGTCCCATCACATCCCTCCCCCCGCCCCCCACAGCTTCGTCTCGCATCCCCAGCCCAATCTAGCCCCATCCCTTTCTCTCATTGTGTTACTTAACTGGAGCTGTCTCGTTAATAAAGGCCTGCTGCTCATAGGAGACTGCCCCTGGGCTGAGGCTTCTGGGAGCAGAGGAGGCTCATCAGTTCCTCCCTCAGGTTTTTCTTATGAATGGCAGCCTCCTCTCCACACAGCTTTAACTCTGGCTTCATTATCCCTTGTACTAATACAGGGTCCTCCTAACCTGGCCCCAAAGTTGCCCAAAAGTCCAGTTCTGGGGGTGTCCCTGCACAAAGTTCCTTGACCTCCTGTTCCGCTCCCGTCAGTTAAGTTCCTCATACTCTTCTCTCAGCCTTTGCCTCTCCATCTTAACCCTGCCTTCCCCACCACTGCTCCTTGCAGATCGCTGTGCTTCAGCCAGTTTGCCTGCTCACCCTCCCGAACGTTCCTCCACGATTTCCTGCTTCTCCACCTTTGCTCATGCCATTCTCTCTGCCTGGGATGCTGCCTCTGACGTGTCTTCCACTGACCTAAAAGAGAGAGCTTGCTTGGGCTTTGGAGTCAAAGAGACCTGGTTGGATCTTGGCTTCACAACTTATTATTTGGACAAGTACTTTGGAAAAGTATTTAACATTCTTGAACCTTGGTGCCTAATCTGTAAAAATGAGAGCAATGGCACTTACCTTGCATGGTTGTTGAAGGATTAACCGATATTATGTATACAGTGCAATTAACATAGTCAATAAATGACACATCACTGTTACTTTCCATTATCTCCATGTTTTTAAAGTCCTGTCTTCAAATAATCCCTCTCATGGGTACCCTGGTCCCTGTGCCCTAACCTGAAGGGATCCATCCCTTTTCTGAGTATACACATTTTGGCTCTTTTCATATTCTGCCCTCTGTTGTAACTCTGTGTTTAGCTTATCCACCCACCTGGAAGGCTGGCAACCTACAGAAAGCAAAGTCTAGGTCTTACTCACCTTGGTTTCCAGCCACTGAAAGTTTGGCCCAGGCCTTCCCACAATGGGCCCTCAAAAATGCGCGGAGGGAAAATGTGTGCATAATGGAAGGGGAGGGGTTGGGAACCTGGCATCGGGGCCTGGTGCACTGGTGAGGAAGCCGTGTGCGCGCGTGTGGTGCCTTCAAGAGATACATCTTGTGTAGAAGCTGTGAGACCGCGATAAGGTCTATGTAGGGACAGCATAAGTAGTTCTGTGGGAAGGAGTTGGGTGCAGGCTGAGGGGACTTGGGGAAGAGTGAGTTTGCTTGTATGGATATGCAGACCCTATGCTGGAGGAAGTCAGGCCCAGCCCATCAGCTGCCCAGTCCAGCCTTAAATGAGCCTCCAGCAGCCCGAGGCCGGATATGTCAGTCTCACCCACAAACCCCTCCCCCTCCCAGCGGTTGAGGACTCAGAGGCCAAATTTGGTAACAGACTGAGTGTTATTCCCCCAACCCTCTTACATTTTGACTCTGTGTTCGGCTTTCTCTTTCCCTATGTGCCCTTTCGCAGCTCCCTATCTTTCTGTGGTTCCCTCTTGTGGGTACCTGCACTGGTGATAGTTTCCCTGTACCCCAAAATTCCTTAGCTCTAGTATACTTGCATTCCATTCCTTGCTGGGTTTTGACCTCCTGTCCTCCACTCCCCCCCACCAATTGCCCAACGCCTCTGGAATGCATCTCAGGAATGTATTGAGGGAGGAGGAGTTCTCTGGGAGGGGGACATGGAGGGGGGGTTGTTGTTGTTCATAAAACATGATAGAAAGTGGGCCAGGGTTCTCAGTTCGGGACAGGAAGCAGACAGCTTCTACTAATAGTTCCAGGAGTCTTGTTTGCCACTAGTCCCAATTCAGTGTCCAAGTCCTTGACATCCCTTCACTCTCAATGAATTGTGTGGATAGCTACCTACAGCCAGTCTGGAAGTTAGGGCAGGCATGACTCGGCTCTGTTATCGGGGTCTCACAGAGGAAGAAGTGGGTATCCATATGTCCGGAGGAAACGGGGAGGAGGGGCGTTCATGCAGCTTCAGCTTGGGCTGCGTTGGCCTCTCACTCCTGCTCTGGTTCCTCGCACTGCTGTCTCGCTGACAACCAGGTCTGTCCACTACTGAAAATGGTCCTCTATGAATGGGGGGGCGGGGGGCCTGGGAGGATCTTCTCATTTGGGGTAAAGATGGAGAACAAACTCTGCCTCTTCTCCTGCAGTCCTGGACTGTATGTATGATCAGAAACCTTATCCTGGTCACCGATCCTGGTATTTCCTACATCTGTGTCTGGTTTCTATCAAGACTTTCTGCTCTCCTGCCCCATCTTTCCCAACTTCTTTATCCTCTACCCTTTCCTAGTTTACCTGGTTTTCAGGTGCCTTCTGTATCATGATACCCACCTGTTTCCCAGTCCAGCTTACACCCTTGGGCTAGCAGTTTGCTAGGTGGAGGATGGGAGGCTGCCTTCCCTCCCTTCCCTCTTCATTAAGAGGCACTCAGCCCCATACCACATCAGGTCACATCATCAGCTCCTGGGCAGGCCTGTATGTAACCTGCTGCTCACTGTGGCTTCTTTAGCCCACTGAGAAGTAGTGGCTGAAAGGTAGAGGAATGAGTTGGCTTTGCAATGCTGAGCTGCACTGAAAGCATTGTCTGGGTACCTGGTTAAGGTGGAGGATAGTCTGAGAAGGACTTGAACAAGAGAGAGTGAGTGCAAGAAAGCCTTGGTAAGGACCAACGGCTGGGTGTAAAGGTCTGGATGCTGTCTTGCTTGCCTCAAACTTTCTCCTCTCCAAGAAGTGTTGGCGAGGTCATTTCTGAAGTCTACAGACAGAGGATCATAATTCCACCTTGACTGCACAGCTCACTGGGAGAGCCTATACCATTCAGGTTGGGAGAGAGCAGGCACAGAAGTAGGTCTCTCCCTGACAATGCTGGCCACAGACTGCAGGATTCTGGAGCCCCTGGGATTCTGCATTTTGCCAAGAAGGCGAAAGCTATGAGAGGGAAGGCCACAAATGGGCCAGGGCAGCGCTCTGAAAATCACAGGATAGAATGGGAGACGAAGACAAGGAAAAAAAAAACAAGGCAGAGGAAGGGTTGGAAAAAGAGGAGAGCAGGAACAAGAGGCCCGAGGCACTTGGAACCAGAGAGGTACGAATTCCAGTGGTGCAGGCAGGACAGTGTCCTCAGGTGACACCGCATTTCAGGCCTGCTCTTGTTCTCCAGAGACCAGCCTCTCTCTGGGACGTCTTCAGTGATCGAGATAGATCACTTGATAGAAGTAACCTTTCCCTTTTGAAATTATTAAATAGGGCAAAACAACTTATTATAATTCTTGGTTGCAGTTGAGTCCCTTAAGAGTCCTCTGCCTGGGACCATTTGGGGACTCCAGTGAGAGTATGTTCTAATGCTCTGATGTCACAGGCCAGGTATAGCCAGGCTGAAGAGTCAAAGCCGCCACTATGGTTGCACTTTCGCTGAAGATCAGCATCGGGAATGTGGTGAAGACGATGCAGTTTGAGCCATCTACCATGGTGTATGATGCCTGCCGCATGATTCGTGAGCGGATCCCAGAGGCCCTGGCTGGCCCTCGTGAGTGTGACTACCCTGGTGGTGGGGGGCAGGAATCTTCCATCCCTTATTCAGTGTCTGCGTTGTGTTCTGAGACTCTTTATCTCTTAAGCCTATGCTCCAATTGTTCCAATGTTTCTTTTCCTCTTTTTTTGTTTGTTTGTTTGTCTTTTTGTTGTTGTTGTTTTTAAGACCGTGTTTCTCTGTGCTTTGGAGCCTGTCCTGGAACTAGCTCTTGTAGACCAGGCTGGCCTTAAATTCACAGAGATCCACCAGCCTCTGCCTCCTGAGTACTGGGATTAAAGGCATGTGTCACCACCACCTGGTGTTTCTTCTCCTCTTTAAGTCCAAGGTCCTAGGAGAAAATTATATACAAAGGCAATGGTATAGCTATTTGGCCACAGTGGAGGTTTTATAAGTCTAAGGTGATCTACCATCTCTTTTAGCCAGCGACTTTGGGCTCTTTCTGTCAGATGATGACCCCAAGAAAGGTATATGGCTAGAGGCTGGGAAAGCTTTGGACTACTACATGCTCCGAAATGGGGTGAGTATCTTCCTCAGTGACCACTTGCTTCCTCTAACCAGTGTCTCACTTGTTTCCACCACTATATCTGCTACTCTTCCCTCACACCAGTTCCTTCCCCCAACCCTGGGCTTTGCATGTACCAGGCCCACTACCCCTAGCATGCCCATGTGGCTTTCTATGACAGGCGGTGAAAGCACCCTCTTTTTGGCTGAGCCACCATAGTCTTCCTTTCAGTAATCTACTTTCCTTCTCCTTGACAATAAAGAGAACTAGTTTAAGTAGGCCCTGACTGCATTTCCCCGCTCCAACAGGACACCATGGAGTACAGGAAGAAACAGAGACCCCTGAAGATCCGGATGTTGGATGGAACCGTGAAGACTATCATGGTGGATGACTCCAAGACAGTCACTGACATGCTCATGACTATCTGTGCCCGAATTGGTAAGGGGTCTTGGGAGGGCAAAGGCCTGGGCAGGGAGGTTCCAACTCTGTCAAAAGACTTTTGTGCTTGGAGTTACCAAGCCATCCATTTCCCTAGGCATTACCAACCATGATGAATATTCACTGGTTCGAGAGCTGATGGAAGAGAAAAAGGACGAGGGGACAGGGACCCTAAGAAAAGACAAGACCCTCTTGCGAGATGAAAAAAAGATGGAGAAACTAAAGCAGAAATTGCACACAGATGATGAACGTAAGCAGAACCAAAGGGGTCCTTGGAAAAGGAGGGGGGGTAGGGCAGCCATTTATTCTGTATTTGCCCTGAGTCATGGAATTTACATTTTGATGAGGAAAGGCCGGTATGAAGAAGTGAAAGCCCAGACACGAGGCAGCACAAGGGCCATATGGGGTTGGTGCTAAGGGTACTGTCTGTGCTCCAGTGAACTGGCTGGACCACGGGCGGACACTGAGGGAACAGGGGGTAGAAGAGCATGAGACGCTGCTGCTGCGGAGAAAGTTCTTCTACTCAGACCAGAATGTGGATTCCCGGGACCCTGTACAGCTGAACCTTCTCTATGTGCAGGTATGGAGTAGACCTGGACGGGGTGAGATGGGGTAGGGGAGGCAGAGACAGGGCTGTCCCTGCACCCATGCAATGTTCGTTCCTTCTGTGGTCTCCAGGCGCGAGATGACATCCTGAATGGCTCCCACCCTGTCTCCTTTGACAAGGCCTGTGAGTTTGCAGGCTTCCAATGCCAGATCCAGTTTGGACCTCACAATGAGCAGAAGCACAAGGCTGGCTTCCTTGAGTAAGTCACCCACGTCCCATACCCTGTCATGCCTTGGAACCCCCTACCATTGTGATCCAGTGGACCTGTCTGCACCCAACCTTCCCTCCCCATTTCCTCTTCCAAGGTATGAGGATTTGAGCCCCACAGGTCTTCATGCTTTCAGCACCATCATCCTTTGTCTCCTCACTGGCCCCATCAGAGTGGCAATGTTTGTTCAGTATCTCCGCCCTGTCCCCTGTAACTTGTTTTTGTTTGGTTTTTTTTGTTTGTTTTTGTTTGTTTTAAGAGTCTCTGAAGAATTGGCTATATTAGCCAAAGTAAAATATTAGGACATTTTCCTTTTGGGGAACGTTACGTTAAAAGGTTCCCCAAATCTCATTCACTGTTATTTCTCAAGATCCAAAGAACTTAGTGAGGCTTTGTTAGTGTCCGAAGTACATGACCATCCTTCTTAGGGAGCTTCCTCTCTTCTTGGCTCCCTCTTTTTCTCAGAAAACGAGACTCCCAGTTGTAGTTTCCTCAATACCCCATCCCCCAAGAAAGCACAGGTCACTCAGGAGCTCATCCTGAGTTCCGACTAGTTCAGAAACCAGTGCAAACCAGTTTCCTCAGTCTCTCTTAGAGATGATACTGTCCTAGACGTTTCCTCAAACCTCTAGGCCCACAGTCCATGGCCCACATGCCCCTGATGCTATCCACTCCATGCTGACCCTCCCTTTTCTGGTGTAGCCTGAAGGACTTCCTGCCCAAGGAGTATGTGAAGCAGAAGGGCGAGCGTAAGATCTTTCAGGTGAATGGGGTAGGGGAAAGTGTCTGGGCTGACCCGGGAGCTTGGCTGCTTGATTTTCCTGGCTAAGTGGCTCCCACCTTCTCTCCATCTCTGCTCACCTTGCTTCTGCCCTCCGAGCTGCTCTCCACCTGCCTTATGCCAAGCAAGCAGAAGATTTGGGTTTTAGTCTCAGCTCGTCACCAGTTTTGCTGTGGAATTTCCATTTTGGGTTTTGCTTTTTGTTTGAGACAGGATCTCACTTTGTAGCCCAGGCTGGCCTCAAACACACAGCAATCCTCTTACCTCAGCCTCCTGAGTATTGGGATTATGGGTGTGAGTTACCAAGCCTGGCTCAATTCAGTATTTTCCTTGTCCTTTCCCCTGGGTTAATGGTGCCTACACTGTGGACACCAGATAGGAGCATCACTGGGCTTTTGGCCTGAAGTGACTGTGAAATATAGTCTTTTTCCCTGTTCTGAATACTCAGCCCCAAAGACCTCTTTGTGAACTCTGATGGTCCTGGATCCTCCTGCTTCTTAACTCCCCAGACCCATGTTTAGAATGTCTGCAAGTTCCTTAACCTTGTTCCTTAGGTTGCTTCTGCTCCTTAGCCAGCCCACACTGCATTTCCTCATCTCTTGCCTTCCTAAACTTTTCTGTATGCTAATAATACTCTGCCATTACAGTTAACATCCTGCTTGACTCCTCCATTGCAATACTATACCCAGATTGCTAACTTTTCCCCATTTCCCACTTGAAGGCACACAAGAATTGTGGGCAGATGAGTGAAATTGAGGCCAAGGTACGCTATGTGAAGCTGGCCCGTTCCCTCAAGACTTACGGTGTCTCCTTCTTCCTAGTCAAGGTGGGTCCTGGCCCCTTCTTATTGCCTTCCTTATGCCTAACTCTTGTCCTTCCTGTCTCTCCAGACTCCTCTGACTCTGTCCTCTGTCTTCCCCTCCAGTTCCCAGGAATCTGATTCTCAGTGTTGCTTTGACTGTGAAAACCTGTCTGTTGTCGTCCCCATCACCACCTCCTCCTTCCTTCCCCAGCATACTCCTTTGTCTGTAGTAGAGCTTCGTCCTGGCCTGCTCATGAGCACAGTAGTCTAGCCCTCCTGGCTACCTCAGCATCTCTTGTGGTCTGGAGCTGATCTGAGCATTTGCCCCACATTTGACCTCTAACCTTAACACCAACTGCAACCTCTGTCTCACAGGAAAAGATGAAGGGGAAGAATAAACTAGTGCCTAGGCTGTTGGGCATCACTAAGGAGTGTGTGATGCGTGTGGATGAGAAGACCAAGGAGGTGATCCAGGAATGGAGCCTCACCAACATCAAACGCTGGGCTGCCTCTCCCAAGAGCTTTACCCTGGTGTGTGTTGGGATTCCAATGGAAAGGGCTTGGGGTTACATACATAGGTCTTTGCCTCCTTCCTTAGAGTGGGGTAAATTGAACAGGGCTGCAGAAAAAGTATTTCTGTCATGGGAAGTGGAGGTTAGACTGGATAGAGAAACTCAGTGAAGGATGCTTAAATGGACCAGGTAATGGATGGACACACTCCTTATATTCAACAGAGGCTTAGGGAGTATTCGTTACCATCCTATTGCTCTGCCAAAGCAACATGACCAAGGCAGCTTGTAGAAGGAAGGGTTTGTTTGGGCTTATGGTTATATGGTTTATATGGGCAATGGGATAAGAGCTCTTTGCCATCACTGGGAAATGCATAGAGCAGACAGTCATGGCAGCTGGAGCAGTGAGCCAAGAAATCACATATTAAACCACAGGCAGGAAGCAGAGAGCAAACTGGCGATGGTTGAAGTCTTGAATTCTCAAAGCCCAGTGACATACTTTCTCCAGCAAGGCCACACCTCCTAAGCCTCCCTAAACAGTGCAGCCAAGTGTTTAAATGCCTGAGACTGTGGGGAAGGGGCATCTCGTTCAAACTACCACAGGGGGCTGTCACCTCAGTGATAAACTGCTTGCCTATCATTTGTAAAGACAGGCGTTCATGCCCCAGTTCCACACACACAATCAAGTTGGGCATGTACTTAGCACTCTGAGGCAAGGGGATGGCAGTGAGTTTGAGGCTAGCCTGGACTAGTGAGTGAGTAGCAAACCATCCAAGGCTATATAGTATCAAAAAGAGAAAAGTAAAGTGGACAGAGCATGCTGTAGCCAGCCGCTGAGGTTATGTTAACTGTCAGGAAATGCTAATAGAAAGACAAGCAAGCCTCCCTTCTTTGAGCTCCAGCTATTTACGGTAATTCTTTTCCTCTGGCTTTGTAATTTTGAGGTTATGCGTTGAATGCTGATACCAGCTTGATAGAATGCCAGATGATGGAAATGGAAATGATAGATGCTATTTTTCCACTTTGGATGGTCATTTAATAAACATACTGATGACTTCCCAATCGTATCCTCTGCGGAAGGGTAGAAGAGATCTTTTAAATGACGTGTATCGGAAACTGTAGCATAAAGGCCACTTCTCAGAAGCAAAGTCCCCTCTAGAAGGGAAGTAAAGACATCAGTGATTGAAGGAAGGTTGGGACAGCTTCCTGGAGGGCTGTTGGCGGACAGCACCTTCATCAGGTGGACTTTGAGCCTTCCCTCCTACATTCCCCTGGGGAGAGTCACGTCTTCCTGCTCAGTCCCCACCTTGTCTCTTTAAGGACTTTGGAGACTACCAGGATGGCTACTACTCAGTACAGACCACTGAAGGTGAGCAGATTGCACAACTCATTGCCGGCTACATCGATATCATCCTTAAGAAGGTGAGTGCTGCCACCCAGCCTACGCACTCCTTGGCTCTGCTCCCGAGCCCCTCCCCACGCCAGCCCTCTAGAAACAGGCCCAAGTTCTAGAAATGGCTGACTGCCTCTGCTTAACTACCTCACTCTTTTTCCCTTTTCTTCTTACAGAAAAAAAGCAAGGACCATTTTGGGCTGGAGGGGGATGAAGAGTCTACTATGTTGGAGGACTCGGTGTCTCCCAAAAAGTAGGAAGGGAGTGGGCTGATAACCATTCTGTGAACGGGGAAAGTAAAGCTTGACTGCAAGGAGTCACTGGGTGCTGGGTGCTGGGCATCTTTGGTTTTGGGTTTTTTTTTTTTTTTTTTTTTTTTTTTTTTGGTTTTTCAAGACAGGATTGCTTTGGAGCCTGTCTTGGAACTAGCTCTTGTAGACCAGGCTGGCCTCAAACTCACAGAGATCTTCCTGCCTCTGCCTCCCAAGTGCTGGGATTAAAGGCGTGCGCCACCACCATACAGCTTGTTCTTTCTTCTTTTTAAAAAAGTTGTTTTATTTTTATTTGTGTGAGTGAGTTTAGGTGCTCTCAGACCAGAACAGGGTGTTTGGTCCCTGGAACAGTAATTGTGAGCTGTCTGACTTGGGTTCTGGGAACTGAACTTTACTCCTTGCAAGAGTGGCAGGCACTCTTAACTGCTGAGCCTGTTGTCCATCCCATGGTTCTTTCACTAGGCTCAGGTTATGAGACCTTATGAAACCCTACATCAGTGGTTCTCAACCTGTGGGTCACGACCCCTTTGGGGCTCTCATATTTGGATATCCTACATGTCAGATACTTACATTACTATTCATAGCTAGCAAAATTCGGTTATGGTCAGGCAATAGTGATGCAAGCCTTTAATCCCAGCACTTGGGAGGTGGAGGCAGGTGGATCTCTGTGAGGTTAAAGCCAGTCTGATGTACAGATCAAGTTCCAGGACAGCTAGGGTGGTTACACAGAAAAATTTGTCTCAAAAAACAAAACCCAAACAAACAAAAAATTACAGTTTTGAATTAGCAATGAAATAATTTTATGGTTGGGGGGGTCACCACATTGTGAGGAACTGTATTAAAGGGTCGCAGGGTTAGGAAGGTTGAGAACCACTGTCTGAAATCCCAGGACTGCTGAAGGACTGCAGCTGTTCACCCTGTCTCCAGGTCAACCGTCCTTCAGCAGCAGTATAACCGAGTGGGGAAAGTGGAGCATGGCTCTGTGGCTCTACCAGCCATCATGCGCTCTGGAGCCTCTGGTCCCGAGAATTTCCAAGTGGGTAGCATGCCACCTGCCCAGCAGCAGATTACCAGTGGCCAGATGCACCGAGGCCACATGCCGCCTTTGGTAAGAGTACATCTACCTCGGCATGGTCCATGGGTCCCTCTCCCAAGTGTCCTGAGTAAGCGGTGTTTTATAGTCCTCTCCCTGCCCTCTGACTTCATCTTTTCTTTCTTGTCTTTTAGACTTCAGCCCAGCAGGCGCTCACTGGAACCATTAACTCCAGCATGCAGGCTGTGCAGGCTGCCCAGGCTACTCTGGATGACTTTGACACATTGCCCCCTCTTGGCCAGGATGCTGTGAGTGTGGGGTAGAGAAGGAGCTGAGTGATTAATTTAAAGCTGAGCTCTAAGGAGCAGAGGGGATAGTTAAACCAGAGTAGACTCTAAGGTTTTTCCTTCTCTCAGGCCTCCAAAGCTTGGCGTAAGAACAAGATGGATGAGTCGAAGCATGAGATCCACTCCCAGGTAGATGCCATCACAGCTGGCACTGCCTCCGTGGTAAACCTGACAGCAGGTAGGTTGGATGTCAGCCTGTGTGTGTGTGTGAAGGGGAAGCACATGTGCTCCATGTGTGACTGTACCTTGACTCACAGTGGAAGGTTGTGTGTGTCCGTCTCCCTCATGACACGTGTGACTAACGGGCGATGCTCCTTCCCCATGACGTCTATTCCTCCCCTCTGTTTTCAGGAGACCCTGCAGAGACAGACTATACCGCAGTGGGCTGTGCAGTCACCACCATCTCCTCCAACCTGACGGAGATGTCCCGTGGGGTGAAGTTGTTGGCTGCCCTCCTGGAGGACGAAGGCGGCAATGGCCGGCCCCTCCTGCAAGCAGCGAAGGGCCTTGCAGGGGCGGTGTCAGAGCTGCTTCGCAGTGCTCAGCCAGCTAGAGCCGAGGTTAGGGGCCACCCCAAGGAGGAAGGGCAGTCCAGATTGTAGGTTGGAAATGTAACCCAAGAGCCCGTGAGCCCCGTGGGTACGTGGCCAGGGGTCAAGCGGCTTCTGACGGTGTTCCTTCTCCACAGCCCCGTCAGAACCTGCTGCAAGCAGCTGGGAACGTGGGCCAGGCCAGTGGGGAGCTGTTGCAGCAAATTGGGGAAAGTGACACTGACCCCCACTTCCAGGTTGGTGATGTACCCAGCTCCTAGAACCCCCACTACTAGGAGGAAATCTCTGATCCTAAATCCAGATCTTAGTCCCTATTTCTGTGAATTGGCCCATCTAAACCAGCCTGGTCATCTGTTTCCAGGAATGAGACTGAGAACTTCTAGTCTCTTGGGGTGAGAATTCAGACCCCTAAATAGAAATATAACCTACCTCGCTTTGCCCTTATTGATGGTGTCCCTGTGAATAGCCATGACCCCAGCTCTAAGCTCTCTCAGATACCCCTGTCTCACTGAGGAGGAAGCTGTCCCCTTCCCCCACCCTAGGCAAGTTGCCTCAGCTGACTTTTCATCCTGGATTTCCCATGCAGATGTGTGTACCCAGAGGGGCTGGGGCTCGATCTCCCCCCGATTCCCCTACGGTAACGGCCTCTGGCCTGGGCCTTCCCAGCTTGGTCCTTTCTGAGCCGCATACACTCGCTTCTACACCTCTTCCTCAGCCTCCTAGGGGACAGACATGATGGGAGATGGGGAGACCTAAACTGGCATGGTTGGAGTAAAGAGATCAGACAGGGTAGGACAGGGTCTTGCTCCTTGCACACTGAGATTGAGAGGCATGGAGTACCCATCTCATTTTACCACACCCCCATCACTGTCCGAGTGTATCCGCCTCAAGCATCTCTCTCTCCCTTTGGTGTAGACTCTATTTCTGTCGGTGAGGGTTTGTTTCAGGTGAGGGTCTGTCCTTCTGGGTGCTCAAGGTAGAGGGGCTTGGGATAGGTTCTGGATGCTTCTGCATATACTGTCCTCTGATTGGAGTCAGTGGGAATAATGAAGCAGCTTAAGCCTGAGAGAAGTGTCTGTGGAGCGTAAGCTCAGAATCAGATCTTGCTGACTCCTTTTTTCCGCACAGGAAGTTCTAATGCAACTAGCAAAGGCAGTGGCGAGCGCTGCCGCTGCCCTGGTCCTCAAGGCCAAGAGCGTGGCCCAGCGCACAGAGGATTCGGGGCTTCAGACCCAAGTTATTGCTGCAGCTACACAGTGTGCCCTGTCTACCTCCCAACTGGTGGCCTGTACAAAGGTGAGCCCAGGTTTGCTGTGTCTTCTGCCCTTGGCTAGTACAACCACGCACTCACACAAACGTCTATTTGTCTCTGGTTCTTGAGGCCACAGCAGTCATCCCAGTGATGACTTTGAATGCCACCAACACCTCATCTCATAGCCTCTGTCCCTTGCCTGCATGTCTGAAACTCAATTTTCCCATAGGTGGTAGCGCCTACGATCAGCTCACCTGTCTGCCAGGAGCAGCTGGTAGAGGCTGGACGACTGGTAGCCAAGGCTGTGGAGGGCTGTGTGTCTGCCTCCCAGGCAGCTACAGAAGATGGACAGCTGTTGCGAGGGGTAGGAGCTGCAGCCACAGCTGTCACCCAGGCCCTCAATGAGCTGCTGCAGCATGTGAAGGCCCATGCCACAGGGGCTGGGCCTGCTGGCCGATATGACCAGGCCACTGACACCATCCTCACTGTCACTGAGAATATCTTCAGCTCCATGGGTGATGCTGGTAAGAATACTCACCCCAAGGAACTAGAAGCCCAGTGTCCCCTACAGACCCAGCCATGCTACCTGTGAGCATCAGCACAGTGGCCTTCTAGCTGTGTGACTATTGAGTCACTCATTAATGAGTCTAGAACCTTCACTTCCCCATCGGGAAAGCAGTACAAGCCTTGTTCTGTCTTCCTTGGAACATTTAAAGGAGCCAACAGTAGGCGGCAAATCGCATGGTTAAAAGCTAGCCTCGAAAACAAGGAAGAAGAGGGGAAATGTGGCCTCCTCCACTTCACCTTCTTACCCCCACATCGTTCAGCGAGACTGTTTCTCTTCTCAAAAGACATTTACTAGAATACTAGCTGGAAACTGTCGTTCCTACCATGGGGACTCCCTAGATCTGTTCTCCAAGATCTTAACCCAGGAAACTGGCATGCCGAGGAAGTCACTTGAGAACTTCCCAGTCCTTGTCTACCTTGTCTGTCCCGCTCCTCCTCCCTTGCCTGCTTTCAGTGTCTCTGGCTTTCTTACTCGATGATACCCTGTGTTCTAGGGGAGATGGTACGACAGGCCCGCATCCTGGCCCAGGCCACCTCAGACCTGGTCAATGCCATCAAGGCTGATGCTGAGGGGGAGAGCGATCTGGAGAACTCTCGAAAGCTCCTGAGTGCTGCCAAGATCCTTGCTGATGCCACTGCCAAGATGGTGGAGGCTGCCAAGGTACAGAGTAGTTTCCTGTGCAGACCCTGAACTGGGCCCTGAGGGGAAGTAGAGAATTCCACAGGGGGACCTTGTCTGATGGGAAAAGCAGAAAATAGCCCAGATGAGGAAACCCCAGGAAGCTCCCAGCCCCCAGCCTGTAGCAGGTGGCACCAGGCAGACCTTCCAGTGACTGAGACTCCCAGTGCTCTCTGACTGTGAGCTTCCACATTCTTTTCTTACTTTGTGTTGAAGGCTGCTGTTCCCTTCTTCCTTCTGCCGCCATCACATCATCTTGGCATCTTTCCTGGTCCCCTGTGAAGGCAGATAGCCTTTTGGTCCAGGGTCTCTGCTGGTCATACAAAATAAGATAGTATTAGATGCTGACACACAGGGTGTGATGGCTGTCAGGAAGCATCAGAGATCCCCAGAAGTTACAACTGCTGCAGATTCCTGCTGCCACTTCTCCAAAGAAAGCCTCCCTTTCCCGGGCCACCCTGAGTTAATGGAGAACTCTGAGTAGTCTGTGGGGAACAGCTAGAAAAAGAGTAACCTGGGGCACCCCCACCCTTCAGCCTGCCCAATTAGAAATGGTTCTCAGTTCTCAACAGTCACTGCCTAAGTGCAGGTAGTTAGGAAAACAAGTGAGTTTTAAACTGGGTTTAGAGGGGTCGGAAAAGAGTGTACTTTGGGTCAAAGTGATGATGGATGATGACCGTCTCTCCTCTCAGGGAGCAGCCGCACACCCTGACAGTGAGGAACAGCAGCAGCGCCTGCGTGAAGCCGCTGAGGGGCTTCGCATGGCCACCAATGCAGCTGCACAGAATGCCATCAAGAAAAAATTGGTGCAGCGCTTAGAGGTAAAGCTGGGCAGCCTGTGCAGGGTGGGGGTAAAGCTGGACAGTCTGTGCAGAGGGTGGGGGGTAAAGCTGGGCAGTCTGCAGAGGGTGGGTAAAGCTGGACAGTGTGTGCAGAGGGTGTGGGGGTAAAGCTGGGCAGTGTGTGCAGAGGGTGTGGGGGTAAAGCTGGGCAGTGTGCAGAGGGTGGGGGGGTGAACACATGGATGCAGCAAAAGGAATGAGCGGGGACAGATGAGTAGAGTCAGTATTTCCTTAAGGAATATATAACATGGGCCTGATAACCCAAAGCCTGGGAATTCTTGGTCTTCTGATCACTCTGTCCTCTCAGCATGCAGCCAAGCAAGCCGCAGCCTCTGCTACGCAGACCATAGCTGCAGCCCAACATGCAGCGTCTGCCTCCAAGGCCTCTGCAGGCCCCCAGCCCCTGCTGGTACAGAGCTGTAAGGTAAGTCTCCAGGAGACATGTGGGAGTGAGGAGGGGTGAGAAGAAAGGTCGTTCTTTCCCTAAGTTCAAAAACATGGTACTCACAGCACTTTGACCTACAGGCTGTGGCAGAGCAGATTCCACTGCTGGTACAGGGCGTCCGAGGAAGCCAAGCTCAACCTGACAGCCCCAGTGCTCAGCTCGCCCTCATTGCTGCCAGACAGAGCTTCCTGCAGGCAAGACACTCCCCACTTCTAAGACCCAGACCTCCTCACCTTTCCAAGACCTTAGGTCTCCCACAGTCTGAATATCTGCTAGTAGCTAAGACCGAACCTGAGTGCTTACTCCATACTGCCAGTGTCCATTGAAGGCTAGAGCCAGGATGTTGCACCTCATTTGCATATCTTCTCCAACAGCCAGGTGGGAAGATGGTGGCAGCTGCAAAAGCCTCAGTGCCAACGATTCAGGACCAGGCTTCAGCAATGCAGCTGAGTCAGTGTGCAAAGAACTTGGGCACTGCGCTGGCAGAACTCCGTACTGCTGCCCAGAAGGTATGGGCGCTAGTTCTAGCTGTGGAGGATGAGGCTCTGCATGTGGACTCCTGGGATGGGGGAAAATTTGTACGGTAGAACCTCCAAGGGATGACTCTAGCCATACCCTTGAGGCTCACCGTCACAGGCTCAGGAGGCATGTGGACCTTTGGAGATGGATTCCGCACTGAGTGTCGTACAGAATCTAGAGAAAGACCTGCAGGAAGTAAAGGCAGCAGCTCGAGATGGCAAGCTTAAACCCTTACCCGGGGAAACAGTGAGTATTAATAACAGGCCTTCACTCAAACCCTGAAAGTCTGCTCAGCTGTGCTCTAGAACCTTCCTTTAGTCTGCCAGCTGTCCCCAGAACCTTCTCAGATGCCTTCTCAGTTCCTCCTCCTAAGCCTTCACCCCTTATCTGCAGATGGAGAAGTGTGCCCAAGATCTTGGCAACAGCACCAAAGCAGTGAGCTCCGCCATCGCTAAGCTGCTGGGGGAGGTTGCCCAGGGCAATGAGAACTATGCAGGTATGTGGGCACAAGGCTAGAAATGGGACACATGATAGGGAAGTGGAGAAGGGGGAGCTTGTTGAAGAAAGAAGCTAATGGAGCAAACCCCTCTGCTCTATGTATTCCCAGGTATTGCAGCTCGGGATGTGGCAGGTGGACTACGGTCACTTGCCCAGGCTGCTCGGGGTGTTGCTGCCCTGACGTCAGATCCTGCAGTGCAAGCCATTGTGCTTGACACAGCCAGTGACGTTCTGGACAAGGCCAGCAGCCTCATAGAGGAAGCAAAAAAAGCAGCTGGCCATCCAGGGGACCCAGAGAGCCAGCAAAGGCTTGCTCAGGTCAGGTATTAGGGAGGGGCTTCTCCCCACCCGTCCATTAATCTCTTCATAAGGCCCGCCCTAACAGGACACCTTCTTCAGCTTCATGTGTTCTCAGGTCTGCTCATAGAGTACATGTCTGAATTCCACCTTCTCTCCTGTCTTAGAAGTATCTGTTAACTTAGGCACAAAGCTTGCAGAGCAGCCGGTTTGGGGATGTTTGGTGATCATTGTTTCTGACCCTGACCTCGGCTTTTCCAGTTTTCGTGGCAGGCCAGCTGGTTATCTCTAAGTCCCAGTGTGGAAGGAGGGCTCTCCCAGATTATTCTCTCTTTGGCAACCCTGTTTCTTTTGTACTCCAGGTGGCGAAAGCTGTGACCCAGGCCCTGAACCGCTGTGTCAGCTGCCTGCCTGGCCAGAGAGATGTGGATAATGCCCTAAGAACAGTTGGAGATGCCAGCAAGCGACTCCTCAGTGACTCGGTAGGAACAGGCATGGCTAACAGAGGAGAGATTTCTCCCTCTGGGCTTCTCCTCTGACCCTGCCCTCCCAGAGCTGTCCCTTTCCACTAGTCCTAGGTCCAGTGCCCTTCTTACTGCCTTCCTTTCCCAAACTCTGTCTCAGCTCCCATCCATTTTACTGACTTTCCCCTCTGACCCCTCAGCTTCCTCCCAGCACGGGGACATTTCAAGAAGCTCAGAGCCGACTGAAAGAAGCTGCTGCTGGGTTAAATCAGGCAGCCACAGAGCTGGTGCAGGCCTCCCGAGGAACCCCTCAGGACCTGGCTCGGGCCTCGGGTCGATTTGGACAGGACTTTAGCACCTTCCTGGAAGCTGGAGTGGAGATGGCAGGACAGGCTCCGGTACGAGGGGGCAGTGGGTGCGATCAGGGCGCTATAGGGAGCCTGGGTCTGCTCCTGGTGCCCTTCGCACAGTGTCTAACAGAATGTAAACATTTGGGAAAGAAGATACTTTTAGAAACAGATATGACAGGGTAATGTATGCCATCACCTTTAACAGAGTCAAGAGGACCGAGCCCAGGTGGTGTCCAATTTGAAGGGCATATCCATGTCTTCAAGCAAACTTCTTCTGGCTGCTAAGGCCCTATCCACAGATCCTGCTGCTCCCAACCTCAAGAGTCAACTGGCTGCAGCTGCTAGGTAAGCAGGAACCCCAGCTCTGGGGACCTGTGAAGAGGCCAGAGAGGGGACATTTCATGAGACATCCCCAGGTTTGGCAATAGTCAAGCAAAAGAAAGTCCCATGCACACAGGACTCAGGGAAGATCACCCAGTCACTTAGTTGCACACCTCTCCCCCAAATCAGGGCAGTGACAGACAGCATCAACCAGCTCATCACCATGTGCACCCAGCAAGCACCTGGACAGAAGGAGTGTGACAATGCCCTTCGGGAACTAGAGGTGAGCCTTTAGCATGGAAGCCGAAACACGGAGCTAGGGTTGAGGGAACGTCTCAAATTTCATGTCACTCCCCTACACAGACAGTCCGAGAACTCCTGGAGAATCCAGTCCAGCCCATCAACGACATGTCTTACTTTGGATGCTTGGACAGTGTCATGGAGAACTCCAAGGTTAGTGGAATGGGGAGCTCCAGAGAGGCAGGGACAGGAAAGTGGAATTAACACCGATACCTTGGTGCTCAGGACGTGATCCAACCCTCCTGATACCCTCTCTTCCTTAGGTCCTCGGTGAGGCCATGACTGGCATCTCCCAAAATGCGAAGAACGGAAATCTGCCGGAGTTTGGAGATGCCATTGCCACAGCCTCCAAGGCCCTCTGTGGCTTCACCGAGGCAGCTGCGCAGGTTATTTCCCTCAGATGAACCCTAGAGCAGCTCCTGCTTTCCACGCCCTCTCTCCCTTTGCAAGGCTATAACTCAAGAGGCTAGTGCAAAATCTGGGCTCCTCCAGTCGGGGAGGGAGACGGTCATCAGAAGTGTTGAACACCAACAGTTCAGGTCGCTGTGACCCTTCTTTGATTATATTGACCAGCTGTGAGGCTGTTTATGGTGCTGGGGATTGAACTAAAGCCTCACAGCCTGTTAGGAAAGCACTCTACTACTGAGCTACACTCCCACCTAGGTGAAGCACTTTTGATAAAGTAATTGCAGGGAAGGGAAGATCAGCTGTTGCCGTGCTTGCCTCTAATCTTAGCACTAGGTGGAAGCAGGCGGATTGCTGAGCTTGAGGCCAGCCCAGTCTACAGAGTGAGTTCCAGGTGACCCTCAAAAAAATAAATACCGCCTGGGAATTTCTTTCCAGCTATTTTTTTTTCCTGAAAGCCTACCATTCTCTTCCCTCTCCCTTATTTCCCTTTGCCCTAGATACCCTGCTGTAAGTAGCTTGACTTTTAATTTTTTTTTTAATGTGTATGAGTGTTTTTCTTGTATGTATGTCTATGTACCATGTGAGAGCCTAGTGCCTTCAGAGATGAGAAGAGGTTGTCAGATACCCCAGAGCAAACTTTGGTTGTGAGCCACCATATGTGTGCTGGGAATTGAATCCAGGTATTTTGCAAGAAATTAATTGCTGAGCTGTCTCTTCAGCCCCAGGCTTGTCTTTTAAAAATCTTCCTGGTTTTGTTTCTCCTTTTATTTTTGGGGAAACATGCAGAAGAAAAAGCAAAGCTATCCTGTGTTGACTGAAGTATGAATTAAACATTCTGATGCTCTTCCCATTATAAAAATGGTAAATGTTCCTGGGCGTGGTGGCGCACGCCTTTAATCCCAGCACTTGGGAGGCACAGGGAAGTGGATCTCTGAGTTTGGGGCCAGCCTGGTCTACAGAGCGATGTCCAGGACAGCCAGGGCTGTTACTCAGAGAAACCCTGTCTTCAAAAAAACAAAGCAAAACAATAAGTAAACAATGTCCACATCTGTTGCCACTTCCCAGACTCCAAAGCCTCATGGGTACTAGTTTAAGAGCCTTGTAGTTCTAGAATTTTATCATTTTTGTCTTTTTCTTTTGAGCAGGATAGTCCTTGACTGGCCTCAAATTCACTATGTAAACTAGGCTAGGCCTCAAACATTCATACACTCTTGCCTCTTTGTATGCACGTGCAATTCAAATAGTCATACTGCTTCTTAAGTGTGTTGTGCTTGGTACTTTTCAGTCTGATCTAGCACAAACACCTGTACTTCTAAACTGAAATGAAGTTCAATAAAATCCTATTTGTTGGTTTTTTTGAGATGGTATCTCACTACTCCAGGCTGTCTTCAAACTCAGCATCTTTGTCTCCTGGGATTGGGATTACAGGCAGACACTACCTCCTGTTTACTTCTCTAATCTTCTGAAATGTTGGATCAGTTTAGCTGAATGAACGTTTGTTTTAATCGGATAGCTCTGGTTTGTTGGCACTGCTTCTATGCACATAGAACTCAAAAGGATAAGGTCTGTTCTCTAAATCGCCTTTCCCTCCACCACTGTTTATTTCTCCTCAGGCAGCATATCTGGTTGGTGTCTCTGACCCCAATAGCCAAGCTGGACAGCAAGGACTGGTGGAACCCACACAATTTGCCCGTGCAAACCAGGCAATTCAGATGGCCTGTCAGAGTTTGGGGGAGCCTGGCTGTACCCAGGCTCAGGTAATGCAAGAGTACAGGTACCCTGGGCAAGGCTGAGAAAGAATGGACAGGCCCCAGGAGGAAAGGGGGGAGGAGAGGGCAGGGATCCACCCCCACCATTCATAGAACACTTGGCTTTGACTGACTTCTGCCTTGTCTTTCCTTGTTCTTCCACTTAGCACTGAGGTCACCACCTCTCTAGAGACCTCTGAGCTCATTCTTCCACTTGCTCCATTTTGATTTTTCTCCATGAATGTTGAGCATTTCTCCCGCCCCCACGTCCAGTTCGTCTTAAGTATCCACTTTTACTGTAGCTCTTTCCTCTCAGACTTTCAGGGTATCCTCCTCCGTCCTCCAGCTCTAAAGTGGCTCTTAGGTTGGCATCCTTCCATCCTGCTCTTGTCACAGCTGCTCCATCTCTCTCCTCAGGTGTTATCTGCAGCCACTATTGTGGCCAAACACACGTCTGCACTGTGTAACAGCTGTCGCCTGGCTTCTGCTCGGACCGCCAATCCCACTGCCAAGCGCCAGTTTGTACAATCAGCCAAGGAGGTGGCCAACAGTACAGCCAATCTTGTCAAGACCATCAAGGTTTCCAGTGTTTGAATTTTGAAGTCCCCTGACCCATCTCATCTTCTCTTCTGAGTCTGGGAATGACTAGGAAGTCATTAAGTCTTTTGCTAGATCCCCCTACCCTTGCCTCTCCAGACTTACCAACTTCAGCTCTTCAATCCTCTGAGCCCTTGAGGGTGGCCTGGGTTTCACTTGTGTGACTGCTTACTGAGTCCTGGGGCTCCCCGTTCACTTCCAGGCACTAGATGGGGCCTTCACAGAAGAGAACCGTGCCCAGTGCCGAGCAGCTACGGCCCCTCTACTGGAAGCTGTGGATAATCTGAGTGCCTTTGCATCCAACCCCGAATTCTCCAGCGTCCCTGCCCAGATCAGCCCTGAGGTGAGTGACTGTCACAGAGAACTGATGAGCCACTTAGTCTTCGTGGACACAAGTCTGAGACTTGCCTCCGTGCCTCCTCTCTCCTTAGGGCCGAGCTGCCATGGAGCCTATTGTAATCTCTGCCAAGACAATGCTAGAGAGTGCTGGAGGGCTCATCCAGACAGCTCGGGCACTAGCCGTCAATCCCCGGGACCCCCCACGCTGGTCGGTGTTGGCTGGCCACTCTCGGACTGTCTCGGATTCCATCAAGAAACTTATTACAAGCATGAGGTACTGAGGGTTAGGAAGCATGTGTGGCTGGAGGACAGACATGGCAGATGAAGGAGTAGGGATGAGATGGCACCCTGCTGGTGGACACTTATTCCAGATTTGGGGGTGGGTAGGCTGAGGTAAATGCCTTTAAAGAGATGGTCTTACATGGAAGCTGTGCTGTATCTGCAGAGACAAAGCCCCAGGGCAGCTGGAGTGTGAGACAGCCATTGCAGCTCTGAACAGCTGCTTGCGGGACCTAGACCAGGCTTCTCTTGCTGCTGTCAGCCAACAGCTTGCTCCCCGTGAAGGAATCTCTCAGGAGGTGAGGAGAAATATACTCAAGAATGGAGATGTCAGGCTTAGGGAAGGGGATATAGGGATAGGAGGATTTCAGGGAGACATCCATTATGGAGACATCCAAGGGCTGGACATGCTGGGTCTGGTAAGGCGTTAGATACAGAAGGAAGCCTGGGGGCTGGGTGTCGCTCAGTGAAGAGTGTATGTTAAGCACACAGAGCCCTGGTGTGCATCCCCATGCAGACAGCTGGACAGAAGACTGTGCACCAGCGGGCCCTATTACAGTTAGACTCAGGACTGCTGTCTGCTTTCTCCACAGGCTCTGCACACTCAGATGCTCACTGCAGTGCAGGAAATTTCCCATCTCATTGAGCCACTGGCCACTGCTGCCCGGGCCGAAGCATCACAGCTGGGACACAAGGTACCTAGAGAATCGTGTGAGGAGTCCCAGGGGACAAGTTAAGAGAGTACCTGACCCTAACCCCAACTTTTGCTTCAGGTGTCCCAGATGGCTCAGTACTTTGAACCACTCACCCTGGCCGCAGTGGGTGCTGCTTCTAAGACACTGAGCCACCCGCAGCAGATGGCACTTCTGGACCAGACTAAAACGTTGGCAGAGTCTGCCTTGCAGTTGCTGTACACTGCCAAGGAGGCTGGTGGTAACCCCAAGGTAGTGAGGGGGCCCAGGAGGGGTAATTGTTAGGAAGAGCCAGAAAAGCAGGAGCTACAGGCTGTCTTTGATCTGTGTCCCCATAGCAAGCGGCACACACCCAGGAAGCCCTGGAGGAAGCTGTCCAGATGATGACGGAGGCTGTGGAGGACCTAACAACCACCCTCAATGAAGCAGCCAGTGCTGCTGGAGTTGTCGGTGGCATGGTGGACTCTATCACCCAGGCCATCAACCAGGTTAGAGCCTTGGGTACTGTGGGCACAGAGGCTGCCTTGGTCTAGGGACTTTGGGCACAGCAGCCGTGATCCTCATGGTCTTTCTCCTTGCCTCGTCCTCCTCCCTCAGCTAGATGAAGGACCTATGGGTGAACCAGAAGGTTCGTTCGTAGATTACCAAACAACCATGGTGAGGACAGCCAAGGCCATTGCTGTCACTGTTCAGGAAATGGTAAGTTTGGGACAAAAGAGGGTTGCCCTAGAGAGCTGAGCTTGGTCAGAATTTCACTTCTTCCCTCATTGCTAGGTAACCAAGTCCAACACCAGCCCCGAAGAGCTGGGGCCACTTGCCAACCAGCTGACCAGTGACTATGGCCGACTGGCCTCACAAGCCAAGCCTGCAGCTGTGGCTGCTGAAAATGAAGAGGTAAACATGGAGGTAGTGCTACCTTCTCTCAGGAGAGTCCGGGTTATGCCCCTTGTTCCTGTGGCAGCTTCCAGGGCTGCCCCACACTCCCTCTCTCTAGATGAAGGGCAGCACACAGTGACCTTCAGGGCCACTCCATAGAGAGTAAGCAGGGTAGATATTAAGGATTAAAGCCTTCAACACAGGGACAAAGGGCAGCTCAGGACCCTTTGGCTTCTGGGTTCTGTTTCTCTTGCCTCTGCCCAACCCCTGTGAGGCCTATGGCATCTTCTCTGCTGGGCCATGAGTCTCTTCCCTCCTCAGTACTTCCTTGTTGCACACTCATGAAGCTCACCCTTGCCTAAGCTCTTTCCAAGAAAGTGAGTAACCGGATCTTAGTAGGACACACCTAATCCACAAACCCTCCATAAACCCAGATAGGCTGGCTCATAATCCACGGCTCTGATTCAGATAACCGGGCATGAAGTGATTCCCTCTCCCATGGTGCTGAACACAGCCCTCACGCAGTGGCGCCTTCTCACTGCTTCTCACTGTTTTCTGTGTAGAGAAGACCACTCATGCTTGAGTCTGAAACCTAAAAGTGCTGTGCTGGGAGCTATTCCTTACAACTCCATGAGCCGGTGGTCCATGTTTCTTTACTTATTTGTGTATGTGTATATATTCAACGTGTGTGAGTGCAGGCATGCACATGTCACAGTGTGCTTGTGGAGGTCAGGTGACAGCCGTGAAGAATCAGTCCTCCGTCCACCTCCACTTCCACTCTGGAAGCTGCCTTAGGTGATCAGGCGTACACAGCAGGTGTTCTTACCCCCGAGTCATCACTCTGTTCCCATTTTCATGCATCTTCAGTGATTCCTTTAGGTGCAGCAGAGGGCCCCTGAGCGCCCACATAAAATAACAGGTGTCCTCTCTGTTGTTCACAGATAGGTGCCCATATCAAGCACCGAGTGCAGGAGCTGGGCCATGGCTGCTCCGCTCTGGTCACAAAGGCAGGCGCCCTGCAGTGTAGCCCCAGTGATGTCTACACCAAGAAGGAGCTCATAGAGTGTGCCCGGAGAGTATCAGAGAAGGTGACTAGTGACCTCCTGGGACTGTAATGTCTCTCCCCCTCCATGTGTCTCCCCAGACAAGTGTGGGTGACCTTCCCTTCACTGTGCACTGCATAACTTCACCTGCAGGTCTCCCATGTGCTGGCTGCGCTCCAGGCTGGGAATCGTGGAACCCAGGCCTGCATTACAGCAGCCAGTGCCGTGTCGGGTATTATTGCGGACCTCGACACCACCATCATGTTTGCCACTGCTGGCACGCTCAACCGTGAGGGTGCTGAAACTTTCGCTGACCACCGGTGAGGGGGGAACTGTCCAGAGGGAGCAGGTTGGGGGATGAGCCAGAGGGACACTGGGGGCTGGGGACTCTGAGGGAAGCTGACCAGGCTGGGACCTCCACAGGGAGGGTATCTTAAAGACAGCAAAGGTTCTTGTGGAGGACACCAAAGTCCTAGTGCAGAATGCAGCTGGGAGCCAGGAGAAGTTGGCACAAGCTGCCCAGTCCTCAGTGGCCACCATTACCCGTCTCGCTGATGTCGTCAAGCTTGGTGCAGCCAGCCTGGGAGCGGAAGACCCAGAAACTCAGGTATCTGCCTAACATCCCTAACTCTGTCCAGAACCTCACTCCTTTGCCCTGCTCCCTCTCACAAACCAGAGTCGCCTCTCCCACACAGGTGGTGCTCATCAATGCAGTAAAGGATGTAGCCAAGGCCCTGGGAGACCTCATCAGTGCAACAAAGGCTGCAGCGGGCAAAGTTGGGGACGACCCTGCAGTGTGGCAGCTCAAGAACTCTGCCAAGGTTGGAGGCAGTGAGGAGCAGCAGGAGGAATGGTGAATGGTCGCTTTCCTGCTTCTTAAAGTGATCTCCACCCCGATTCCACTGTCGCCCTCAGGTGATGGTGACCAATGTGACATCATTGCTCAAGACAGTGAAGGCTGTAGAAGATGAGGCCACCAAAGGCACACGGGCCCTCGAGGCAACCACAGAACACATACGTCAGGAACTGGCGGTAAGCACCTGGGGCATTGGGTGATAAGCTGAGTGTGGACCTCACCTGCATTCCTCAACACGCTGCTTGCTTATTACCAAACTTCGCACATGACCTCTGTGTCTCTGCTGAGCTCCATCCTGACCAAAAGGCACAGCTGAAACTCCAGATAGTCTCCCAGCCTCTCTTCAGTTAGAGCATGGCCAACCGTGGCTCTATTAGCTGTGCTGTCGGAATATCTGCAGGGACCTGACCTGCAATAGCTGATCGAGGAAAGCTTTCTGAACCAGATGGTGGTGCCACACACCTTAACCCAGCACTTGGGAGGCAGAGCAGGTGGATCTCTTTAAGTTCAAGCGTAGCCAGAGCTACACACAGAAACTATGTCTCCAAAAACAAAAAAGAAAAGCTTTTGAATGTGTGAACTATATCATGTGATTGTTTTTCTTCCAGTCTTAGACACCATAAAATCTTCCATCCTTTTTCTCAACAGGTCTTCTGTTCCCCAGAACCACCTGCCAAGACCTCTACCCCTGAAGATTTCATCCGAATGACCAAGGGTATTACTATGGCAACAGCCAAAGCTGTTGCTGCTGGCAACTCCTGTCGACAGGAAGACGTCATTGCCACAGCCAATCTGAGCCGGCGTGCTATTGCAGATATGCTTCGGGCTTGCAAGGTAGAAATGCTGGTAGTGCGGTGGTAACACCGCAGGGAGGGCTTGGGAGGCCTGAAGCTCTAAAGCTAACCCGCTGCTCTGGGGACAGGAAGCAGCTTTCCACCCAGAAGTGGCACCTGATGTGCGGCTTCGAGCCCTGCACTATGGCCGGGAATGTGCCAACGGCTACCTGGAGCTGCTGGACCACGTGCTGCTGGTAAGAAAGCATTCGTTGCTCCTCGTCCTGGCCTCTGTCCCAGCCTTTTGCAAACACAGTTTCCTGAGCACCTCAGACCCTGTCCCCAAATCCATTCTCATTTTCAAGTCTCCTTTCTCTGGGCCCCCATTGTTCTTCCTTTAACCTCTTCTTCCTCTTCTCTTGTCTCTTCTCCCACCTGACCTGCTTCTCTACCTTTACCATCTCTTCTCGCTTCACCATTCTCCGTGCTTGTCAGCCGGTGAGTGACAGCCACCTTTCACTGTGTGTGGAGCATGATGCTGCACCGTGTGCGCTTGAGCAGGACAGAGTCTTCAAGGGCTGTGCTGTGGAGTGCTCTAGGGGGTGGGGAGGGAGCGTGGTCTGCCTTGCATCACAGGTCAAGGTGAAACCCAGGATCCCATGCTCTTTCTTGTGCACTCTCCCTCCCGCCAGACCCTTCAAAAGCCAAACCCAGAACTGAAGCAGCAATTGACGGGACACTCAAAACGGGTGGCTGGCTCTGTGACTGAGCTCATCCAGGCTGCCGAGGCCATGAAAGGTAAGGGGGAATGAGAGACAGAAGGGAGGGCAAGAGAAACTCTTGTCGTGGTCTCTATCTCCTGGTTGGATGGTCCTGAGCTAGCCTCTGCTTCCAGTCACAGGTGCCAGGGCCTGGTGATGCTGAACAAACAGCCCAGTGCTTCTGTCCCCCCTGCCCTGCCTCAGCCTCCTCCTTCCATCTTCATCCCGCAGGGACAGAATGGGTGGACCCGGAGGACCCCACTGTTATTGCTGAGAATGAGCTCCTGGGAGCTGCAGCTGCCATTGAGGCTGCAGCCAAAAAGCTAGAGCAGCTGAAGCCCCGGGCCAAACCCAAGGTCAGGGTTGTTCCTCCCTTTCCAAACTCACAGGGGCAGGAGGTCTCCACCTTGGTTCCCTTACTTACAGCCTCCCCGCCCCTCTGCAACCTTCTCTTTATAGGAGGCAGATGAGTCCTTGAACTTAGAGGAGCAAATCCTAGAAGCTGCCAAGTCCATCGCAGCAGCCACCAGTGCACTGGTAAAGGCTGCATCAGCTGCCCAGCGGGAACTGGTGGCTCAAGGAAAGGTCAGTACTTGGCCACCAGAAGAATGAGGACAAGGTGGCCAATCCCACTCTCATCCTTAACCAGGAGTGGCTTTGAAGTAGGACAGCATAGGTCTAAGTGGGCTCGCTCCTTTCTTCTACAGGTGGGCGCCATTCCAGCCAATGCACTGGATGATGGGCAGTGGTCCCAGGGCCTCATTTCTGCTGTGAGTGCTTAACACCCTCTGTGCCTTTCTGTTGGGTAGACTTGAGGGTGGAGTGGAATGGAATGGGCCAGAACAAGAGGCGTACTTTATTTAATCTCAGCTCTCTCTCCATTAGGCCCGTATGGTGGCTGCAGCCACCAACAATCTGTGTGAGGCAGCCAATGCAGCCGTCCAGGGCCACGCTAGCCAGGAGAAACTCATTTCCTCAGCCAAGCAGGTAGCTGCCTCCACAGCCCAGCTCCTGGTAGCTTGCAAAGTCAAAGCCGATCAAGATTCTGAGGCAATGAAACGGCTTCAGGTAAGAAATCCTGACCCATCCCCCTATCCCCTCTGCAGCGCTGCTTTAACTGTCATGCTGATGATAACATTCCCTAACAAAAGCAGTTTAAGGGAGACAGTTCATCATTGCTGACTACTCAATGTAGCAGGAACTTAAAGCAGCTGGGTACGTTATACTCAGTCAAGAGCAGAGAGAAGTGGATGACTGGGTACATGCTAGCCGGCAGCTGTTCCCACTCACACAGTCCAGCGTGCCCAAGGCTGATGGGACAGTTCTTCCCACCTTGATCAGTGTAGTCAGACAGTTCCCCACAGACACACCCACAGGCCTACCCAATCCAGACAGGCCTTCCTTTTTCCTCCCTGCTCAGCTGATCCCAGGTTATGTAAAATTGACAACACTACCGCACCTGGGGTAGCTGTCTTTGTGGGAGTCGAGGAACTCTGAACTAAAACCCTGAATTCTCATGCAGGCTGCTGGCAATGCAGTGAAGAGGGCTTCAGATAACTTGGTGAAGGCGGCCCAGAAGGCTGCAGCCTTTGAAGACCAGGAGAATGAGACAGTGGTGGTGAAGGAGAAAATGGTTGGGGGCATTGCCCAGGTGAGCCACTCAGGGACACTGTTGGGAACATGGTCTTGTTGCCAGTGCTATCCCACCAGCCTCTGCCCTAACGCGCATTTGTTGAGCTTTCTTGGCCTTCATCCCTCAGATTATCGCAGCACAGGAAGAGATGCTTCGGAAGGAACGAGAGCTGGAAGAGGCGCGGAAAAAGCTTGCCCAGATCCGACAGCAGCAGTACAAGTTTTTGCCTTCAGAGCTTCGAGATGAGCACTAGGGAAGTCGCCTCTATTTAATGCAGACCCAGCCCAGAGACTGTGCCTGCCACTACCAAAGCCTTCTGGGCTATCCGGGCCCAACCTGCCAACCCCAGCACTCCCCAAAAGTGCCTGCCAAACCCCGGGCCTGGCCCTGCCCAGTCCCACTGCAAGCCCTGTCTTCTTCCTGACTCCAAGTGCCTTCGTACCTAGGGCCCCTAAGTGCCTGCTCCTTCCCAGAGTATTAACGCTCAAGAGTATTATTAACGCTGCTGTACCTCAGTTTGAACCTGCCAGGGCCTCAGCTGCTCCACCCTGCCAGCAGCTTCCAGCCAGTCCCCACAACCGCATCAGCTCAACTCATCCCTTTTTGATACTATATCCCCTACCCCAGCTACCTATGGAGCTTGGGGGTTGTAAACCCCAAAAAGGTCATGCTCCAATAAAAGTGATTCTACCTACAGCTGCAGCCTGGCTTTGTGAGGAGATGGAAGATCTTCCCCAGGGGCTCTGTGGGAGAGTAGGAGTGAGCTGTCACCCGACTTGATTGGTCCAAATGGGAGTAGAGAAGATTGGAGCCATCTGCCCATCAGACCACTTTCTCCTGCCTGCACCCATCAGTCACCCTATGTGGGAAATTGCCTCCAAAACCATTCTCTCTCCCCATCTCACTGGCCAAGATCTCAGCTTCTAGTGCATCCATCTCTCTGCTCTCTAACTAAAAAATAAGAGTCAGGGACTGGAGAGATAGTGGTCAAGGAACACTTGCTGCCCTTGCAGAAGATATGGGTTCTGTTTCCAGCACCTGCGTGGCAGCTCACAACTGCCCGGAACTCCAGTCCAGGAAGGTGTAGTGCCAGCTTCTGACCTTGGGCTCCTTCCCGTAAGCTCAGGGAGGCACATGCACACAAGTAAATAAAGAGTAAACTATAAATGCCCTCTCCTGACCTCTAGGGGATACACACACAAATCCTTTTCTAAAAACGTGTGTGTGGTTCTCAGGTTATTGTTGATTGCTTTGGAGGATTCCTGTCAAAAACAAGGGAACTTGATCCATATAGATGGGTAGAGCGACTCCTAGTGGCCAGGCAAAAGTTGGTTACTGATTACAGCCTGGCCTGTCCAGGTTTCCTGAAAGGAGTCAGTCAAGGAGGTATACACATACTGTCTTCTGCTTCCCTCATCATCCTCCCCTCTGCTCACAGCCTGACCGTGTTGTTATGTGTGATTTTTTTGCCAATCCTGCTGCCCAGCGTATTATTCAGTATTTCACATAGAAAACAAACCGCTCATTTGCTGCTCCTCTGGGTACCCAGCATCACCAGCTTTCTCCCCATTACAGCAAGTTTAAGGCAGATGAGAATACTGTGTCCTCTCCTGGGCCACCCATCTGGGCCAGTGCCCACTTCCTACCATCACTCGGTCACCTGTGATTCATTCATTCAATATTTACTAAGCCATGCCTGTGCTAAGCGCTGGAAAATCAAAGTGATTATCGCTTCTCTGACGCACAGACTGCAGTGGGCCCTGCACCCCAGATTCAATGTCACAGCGCTGTGACTCGAGGGCCTTGGAAATCAAGTCTCTTCACAGCCTCCCACGCGAATAGTAATCTAGACTGAGCTCCAGCTCTGAGCCCAGCACAGCTGCCTACTTCTGCTGCCACTTCCTTATGGTGTCCTTAGAACCACAATCAGTCACGTACATCTCCATGGTGATAGCTTCCCAAGCTGCTCCAGCCGCCTCTGGCTGTTCAGATGGGGTCTCCCCCTCTGGAGATTCTCCAAGACCCTTTCAGCTATCCAGAAGTCAAAATTAGTTTCACAATGAGGCATTGGAAAAAAAAAAAAAAAAAACTTTTTACAGCATCAACATTACACAAATAATACTGTTGAGTGAAACTGTCTCAGCACAGCTCAAGGCACTGGCCCCAAATTACACAGATGGTCACATACTCACTGAATTTGCATATAAGACACAAATGCAACTTTGTAAGATTTTTTGGGGGGAGGGTCAGGTTCTTACTGTGTCGCTTGTAGCTTTCACTGGCCTAGAACTCAAAGAGCTCCACCTGCCTCTGGCACTGGGATTACATCCTCCTTATTTAAGAAAGTTCTTAAGCCGGGCAGTGATGGCGCACTCTTAACCCCAGCACTCAGGAGGCAGAGGCAGGCAGATCTCTGAGTTCGAGGCCAGCATGGTCTACAGAGCGAGTTCCAGGACAGGCTCCAAAGCTATAGAGAAACCTTGCTTGAAAAAATGAATGTTCTTGAGTATCCTAATAGATGCGTTGACATTTCCCTATAATTCCAATATGAAGGAGGTAGAGGCAGAAGAATCAAGAGTTCAAATAAATTGTACAAAATGGTTAATTTTATTGTCTTTCAGGTTTTTGGTATGTGTGCTTTTGGCTCACACACTCACACATGTATACATGACTATGTGCTTGTGAGGAGGCCAGGGAAAGACATTGGTGTCCACTATCACTTTCCGTCCCATCCTCCAGAGACTGCTCTGTCACTGAGCCCGGACTAGGCTGGTGGCTAGCAATCCCCAGCAACCCTGCCCCCACCTCCCACAATGCTGGGGTTAAAGGCACATTAAAGAAAGGCCACACCCAGTTCTTTATGTGGGTGCTGGAATATGAACTTGAACCCTCATGCTGGCTCAGTAAGTTCTTCAACCTAGCCATCACTCCGTTCCCCTCTTTAAAAAAAAAAAAAGTCTCAGGGCTGGGGAGATATCTCAAGCATGAAGACCTGAATTTGGGATCCCAGCACCCTCATAAAAGCTGGGTGTGCCCAAGCACATATAACCAAGTACTGGGTGTCAGAGATAGGTGGGTACCAGGGCCTTAGTGGCCAACCAGTCTAGCCTAAATGGCAAGCCCCATGTTCATTAAGTGAGCCTGTCTCTAAAATAAAATAAATAATAAAAATAAGGTAAAGAACAATAGGAGAAAAATGCCTGACATCAGTCTCTGGCCTCCACACCTGCATGCACAACAAGCGCATGCGCGTGCGCGCACAGGATCAGGACATAGTGTAACCCAGACTGGCCTTGAATTTACCAAGGGTGACCTTGAACTCCTGATCCCCCCCCCCCAATCTCAACTCTCAAGTACTGAGATTACAAATGTGTAGCATTTTATTTGATTCTGGAGATCGAACTCAAGGCCTCGTGCACACTAGAGAAGCAACTCTACTAAGAGCAATATCGTCAGCCCTGAGCTGTGTGGGGTTTTTGTTGTTGTTGTTGTTGTTGTTGTTGTTTATGAGACAGGGGTTCTCTGTGTAGGTAGCTATAGAGTCTGTCCTGGAACTCGCTCTGTAGACCAGAACTCACAGAAAATCCACCTGCCTCTGCCTCCTAAGTGTGGGATTAAAGACTTGAGCTGCCACCACCCGGCATTTTGTTTTGTTTTTAAAGAAGGGTCTCACTATGTAGCTCTGGCTGACCTGCAGCTTGCTATGTAGACCAGGCTGGCGTTGAACTCACAGTTGCTGAAGATTTATTTTTTATTTTATGTGTGTGTGTGTGTGTGTGTTCACCTGTGCGTGGTGTACCTGAATGTATGTATGTGTACTACAAGTGTGAAGTACCTGCATAAGCTTGAAGAGGGTACTATATCCTCCGGAACTGAAGTTACAGGCTATTGTGAGCCACCATGGAATCCAAACCTGGGTCCTTTGCAAGAGCAGCAAGTGCTCTTAACTGTTGAGCCATCTGGAAGCCCCTGAATCTTAATTCTTAAGCAAAAACTTTTCTCTCTTCTCTTCTCTGTTTGTGTTGTTGTTGTTGTTTATCATTGTTTGAGACGGGGTCTTATATAGACCAGGCTGGCCCCAAATTCACTGTGTCCAAAACTGGCCTTGAATTCTCATCTTTCTGTCTGTACTTCCCAAGTGCTAGTATTATGACCCTGCTGGCTGTGCCTTTCAGGAATCCTTCTCATGAACGTGAAGCACACACGAAACTCTTCTGCATACAGCAGTGTGACGGCTCCCCTGAGGAAAGCAGACCGCTGTTAAGTGTGAATCATTTGGCATGATCACGTGTGAGTGTGTGTGCAATACCATGTTTACTTGAAAAATGACAGATAAACTCTCTTCTTAAACTGGGATATATGGCAGATCTGTTCTCAAAAAGGAACAATGGCTGTCACTTCAGAGAAAAATCTGACAGTATTTGTTACCAATTATACAGTAAAAATTTTAGTGAAAATTCTAATTTTGAATAACTTTTTTTCTGACACTGTGACCTCACAGCTTCTCCAAATTTAGAACATAGATGTAGGCTCTCTGATGAAATAAATCAAGATATTAAAGAATGTGATATTTTGATATAGTGTACTTATTGAGATGTGTCAACATTTGGGCATCTGTGTGGCTCAGTGAATCAATATTTTCTAAATGACCAATGAATGACACAACAAAATTATGTGTGAGTAAACAATTACCCAAAAGAAGGATAAATTCAAGGTGGACATGGTGGCACACAGCTTTGATCCCAGGCAGAGGAAGGGTGAGAGTTCCAGACCAGCCCAGTTTGCACAGCAAGTCAAGATTAGTCAGGCTGCATTGAGAGACTCGGTCTCCAAAAAAAAAAAGAAAAAGAAAAAAAGAAAGAAAGAAAAAAGTTCAAGGTCTACATGAGACCCTGTCAACCCCTCCCAGAAAAAAATTAATAAGTATAATAATTGCCATGCTACACTAGTCTGAGGGAGGGGATATGCTTTTTTATTCTAAATATTATTTATATTAACATGATGGTATATGACAGGGTGTGTGTGCGTGTGTGCATGCGTGTGTGTTTTGTTTGAGACAAGGTCTAACTGTAGTCCAGGTTGGCCTCGAACTGGATATGTAGCAGAGGATGACCTCCCATAGCCACCTGAGAGCTGGGTTAGTGGTGTAAGCCAACCTGATTGGCTCATGCTGCATCAAGGACTAAATCTAGGCTTGGTGCATGCCAGGTGAACACTGCCAGCTAAGCTATGCCTCCAGCCTTAACTTTCGTGATTTTTAATGAATTCCTAATTTTTAATTTTTTTTTTTTTTTACGTTTTCTGGGCTTGCATCCTTATACAGCAAGTGTTGAGTCTGAGAATACCTTCAACAAAAACTATTGGGGGATCTTCCATAATTTTTAAGTGCATAAGGGGTTCTAACAGAAAAACCATTTGAGGAGTTCTGCACCAGGCCATTCGTTTCTCTAAATTCACACCATATTAGCCTGTGTTTGAGTGCCTGGAAGCGTCTAAGCAAAAACCACACTGTGGAATGTTTATAAAGTACTGCTTAGTCTAAGCCTGGTACTGTTCAAGGCACTGCAGGACTCAGAACTGAGAACAATAGTCCTTGCTCTGGAGGACTCACAAGAGTTCAAACAGGTACAAGAATTTGTAGCGCGGAGACCAGGCTGAGAATCAAGCTTACACTGGAAAACAAACACCTAATAGATGAAAGGGGCCAGAAGGGGAGGTGGCCAGGGAAGGACTTCCCAGAAGAGCTGACACTTGATCTGAGCCTTAAAGGCCACTAGCAATCAATTTAGAGAAGGGTGTTTTAGGGAGAGGGAACAGAATGCATAAAATGTGGATGCTGTTAAGAAAGTATGGCTATTTCCAGCCTGGTCCATAGCTCGATATGAATGTAAGATGAAGCACCAGTCCGAGTACTGGGGTGGGGCTGGAAACTGAAGATGAGGTTAGCAAAGTAGGCAGGTGTGAGGGCCAGCCATGAAAATCTAAGTCTGGACAGAAAGGGAGTTCTTTACTTCCTCCAACCGTTATCACCTGGGACTCTAGCCATCGATGAATTTCAGTGGAGACTGGAGTCTCAGTTGTTTACCCTGAGATGACGCTGGGCTGCAGGAGAAACCACAGGCTGTCGCCAGAGCCCCCCCCCCCCCCCCCAAAGAACAGACCATTCGAAGGAACTTCCTGGCATTCCAAGCACTGTAGATAGAAACACCTGCCAGCGCAGTCACCAGGAAACCCTAGCCGAATGTCAGCCAATCAGGGCTCTTAAAACCTCAGAAACCCCTCACCCCCACCTTTACTACTATAAAATCCTATTCTAATTGAGCCCGGGGCTCTCTGGTTATTCCAATACATTGGACATGCGGAGAGACCAAGTTTGCAAACTTGATTAAAAATAAGGGTTCTTTACTTTTACATATGGGACTCGGTCTCTGTCTCCTTTGTTGGCTTTTGTGGGGATCCACGGATTTGGACATAACACAGGGACCCAAACAAAGGGTAGTTAGACCATATTAAGAAATGTGAGCGGCCCTTTTCTCTTAAATGTTGAAGGCACAAAAGGAATACGGAGGGGACACTAGAGGAGTTTTCTGTTCCACTAACTTAAAAAAAAAAAAAAAAGGCAGCAAAAGCCAGTAGGAGTTATAGGAAGAAACTAGAGAACCAGGAACAAGAAAGGCCACAACCGACCCAATATACCACTAGGAACTGGTCAAGAAAGCAAGCTCAGAGTCCATTTGGACTTCCAGGAGCGGTCAACTTCGTGTCAAGAAGATTCTCCAGGCTTTTGTGCAAAGGAAAGGGAGAAAGCAAAACCCTAGGGGTCTAGTATAGGCTTATTGGATGGATGAGGTATCTTTGTCCTTCACAAAATTTAGGGAACACACAGCAGTGTGCTGGAGTCGACGCCAAGGTCAGACCTGTATGCTCTAGTTAGAGTCTGGTTAGCAGACGGCGAAGCAGAGGAGGATCCACCCGTGCCCCTTTCACACCCGCCAGCCCTCTCTGTCCAAGATTCCCACGGTTGTCCTCATGTCGCCAGCAAATCCCAGGCCTCTGACCCCTCTGCACCCGCTGGTCCAGGCGAGGCGATGCCCACTCCCTCCCTGGGCGCCCTCCTCGCGGGCGCCGCTGCGCTCGCCCACTCCAAAGGGGAATGAGATCCCCGCTACGGTCGCCCAGCTCCGCCGAGGTTTGTAGAAGCCTCGGAGGAGGGGGGACATCTCACCGCCCTCTCCCAACGCCTGGCGTTTCCCCTCGGCTCTCTGTGGCCCGGCCCCGCCCCTCTACAGGGAAACATCCCAAAAAAGGGCAGAAAAGAAAATTCGGAGTCAAGTTGGCCCATTGGGGAAGACCGCGGAGTCCGCTGGGAGAAGTGGGGAGGAGGGCGGGCGCCTGGGAAAAAGAGAGAGGCGAAAGGGGGGGGGGGAGCAGACAGAACCCGAGGGGGCGGGAGCTCCGGGACCCGAGTGGGGGTGGGGAGAGCGCCCTGGCCAGCCGGGCTGCAGCCTCGTGGAAAATATGCGGGGCACGTGGGGGGGCGGGGCGGGAGGGAGCTGAGAACCTGGCTCTGGGCACTGAGACTGGGAGGGGACACTAGGTTAACAGATGCCAGGCCCGCCCTTAGGGGCAGCAGGCCTCCTGCCTCAGTTTCCCCAATTATTCGAAGAGACTTCGTCACCACCTCCACGTCGTTAGCGCAAACCTGGAGTCTGGAACCCGGGGTAAACTGAGGCACTCGGGGCGTGCAGGAGATCCGCCTCCCAAGAGACATTTAATCTGGGGGGATTTACAGGAAACTTCTAAATTAAGGGCAGCGGCTGCTGCTAGCCTGAGGGAGGGCACGCGGTCCCTGCGCCCGGGCAGCTGCCGTGAGCTCACGCCCTGAAATAGCCCCGGTGGCCCCAGACACAGCTGCCACTGGGCCCGGCTGTCACTCAGAGGAAGCGCTGAGCCCCCGGCCCAAGGGTCCTGTCCCCTCTGCTGACCAAGTTTTTACAGCCCTCAATTTTCCTTCCGACGGCTGGCCCGGGAAGAGGGGAGGCGGGGCCAGGACCTAAGGGGGCGGACCGGAGGGGTGGGCGCAAAGAGCGGCCGCGCCCCGCGACCGGGCAGTGCTTCTGCCCCTACAAGGTTTGGGCCTTGGTGGGGGAGGGTCCTGGTCCCCGGCTCCGCCCGGTCCCTCCCCGCTTTTTAGGCGCCCGCACTGCTGGGACATCCCAGTCCCTCTCGGTCCTCCTGACCTGTACCCCCACGTGCATCCACTCGCAGACAGCCCAGTCTACCCAGTCTTCACAGCCCGCCTGTCGGCCCACCCGCAACTGCAGCCATGGACGCCATCAAGAAAAAGATGCAGATGCTGAAACTGGACAAGGAGAATGCCATCGACCGCGCGGAACAGGCCGAAGCTGACAAAAAGCAAGCTGAGGACCGATGCAAGCAGGTGGGGTCCCGTGTAACCTCCCCTTGTCTGCTCTCCAAGGCCTTCCTTTCAATATGGGGGCTGGGTCTTCACAGGACCTTCCAGAGCTCAGCCCTAACTAAATCTTTTACCCTACTCCCAGGTGTCCCCAGTTCCCACTCCTGTCTTTTCAAAGCAGCAGGGGGTCCTTGCCTCTCCTCCCAGGGACCCCTAACCCTGCTAACTGTACTGTCTCTCCTCACCCAACAATCTCCAAGTATCTCCTAGAAACACCCTCCCTTAAACACACACACACACACACACACATCCTTCCCAGACCGCTGCCTTCCTTGCCTCCAGGGCCTGACCCAGGCCTGGCTAATCAAGTCTCCCTCTTCTACAGCTGGAGGAAGAGCAGCAGGCCCTCCAGAAGAAGCTGAAGGGGACAGAGGATGAGGTGGAAAAGTATTCTGAGTCTGTGAAGGATGCTCAGGAGAAACTGGAGCAGGCCGAGAAGAAGGCCACCGACGTGAGTGTGGCTGTGGGGATGTCTAAAAACACTAGGACACTGGCTAGGAGCCCCAGGCATGAGCGTGAAGGAAGAGAGGGACCTAGGTCTCTAGCACCAGAACAGACACGGTTTCCTCTCTGTAACGCCAGCTAGGAACAGGTTTACACAAGTAACTCAAGACACTGGGTAAATCAAAACCACCTACCACATCCCCTCAGGACTCAGCCTTGTAATTCCCTTGGGTTCCAGCCCTTAGACTGTACAGTGATGGACTGGGTGAGTCACTGAGGGTGGGAGGTGAGAATTTACCATCCCCCCGCCCTCTGAGTATGAAGAGGAGGAGACGGCAGCCACATTTGGGGTGTGTGAGGGTTGGGGTTGAATGTGAGGAGCTAGCGGGCAGGCGAGGGAGAAGGTTCCAGCGCTAAGGGGCCGCAGTTAGGAATTCCCCACCCGTGACCTCTGGCCCCAGCAGGGCTACTGCCCTGGAGCCTCAGCTCAGGTTCCAATGGCTCCTCATTTACCCTCGTTAAAGCTGTCAACCTCAGGCCCAGGCCAGGCCACAGGGCTGAGGGACAGGGCCACAACTGCCAAGGCAGCCACCTTGGCAGGCTCCACTTACCCTGAGGTTTCTCTACTTCCTGCCGCTCCCCACTCGTGTCCTCAGGCAGGGTGATCACAGGACTGTAGATGAGGCACCTCCACCATTCCCTGCCTCAGTTTCTGGTTTGGGATTTAAGATGAGTCGTAAGTAGGCCTGGGGGGTGAGAAACACAAGCCTGGTGTGAACACCCGAGATGGCACTGGGGCTGTTTTCTGTTTCCCCACCTCCCCCATAGCTGGGTTCCTTTGACCTCTAGTCTCCAGGTTGGGTTCTCTACCAGTGCTGGCACTTGGGAGGGAACTGACCAACAGCTGCTAGCAAAGTTGACCCTGGGCATCTGGTACTCTATAAATAACCAAGGCCCAGTGCAGCTGGAGGCAAGACTGGAAACCCAAGGAGCTTGGTGGGGGCCACGGGGGCAGGGACAGTTGGGGAAGCAGGCAGCCCTGCCAGCATAAATAGGAAATGCAGCCCAATTTTATAGTGTTACCTTGAACACAGCAGTTAACTTACACAGTGCCTCAGTTTCTCTTCTCTGTTTGCAGTTCAGCCAGTGGGGACTATGGTGGTGACTATTCTGTAGTGGGAGAAGAGCCAGCAGCCACAGCTTAGGAGAGCAGACATGACAGATCTCAGTCTTGGATGACCCCAGGACTTCTGAAGCTTGTCAGGGCCGTATTATACAGGCCCATAGGCAGTCACTGTTACCCTACACCATCATCTCTCTAGCGTAACCCTCAGTGTCCCCCAGAGTCAGTCTCCCCTGTGCTGTCTCTAGTGTTTCCACATTGAGTCACTGGGCCCTGTGCCCACGATGGACTCTTGTTGTAGGTGGCCAAACTCCGGGTACTGAAGGCACCTGGAGGACAAGCCATAAGCCGCTTTCTATATATGGTGAAGTTTCCCAGGGCCTCCCTCTGTGCCAGCCTCGCCCCTTGCCATGTTCTTCCTCCCTCACTCCCTCCTTCCCCAGCTCTTCCCCTTCACCCCCTTCCCAGCTCTTCCCCCCTCACTCCCTCCTTCCCCAGCTCTTCCCCTTCCCTAGCCCTTCCCAGCTCTTCCCCCCTCACTCCCTCCTTCCCCAGCTCTTCCCCTTCCCCAGCCCTTCCCCAGCTCTTCCCCAGCCCTTCCTCAGCTCTTCCCCTTCCCCAGCCCTTCCC